>NC_092092.1:70274998-70649998 GCF_045679555.1 Salvelinus alpinus
CCAGGGTTATTGTCTCAGACCCAGCCTCCCAGCGCTGAGCGACCAGGTTTCTTTTCTCAGACCCAGCCTCCCAGCGCTGAGCGACCAGGGTTATTGTCTCAGACCCAGCCTCCCAGCGCTGAGCGACCAGGGTTATTGTCTCAGACCCAGCCTCCCAGCGCTGAGCGACCAGGTTTCTTTTCTCAGACCCAGCCTCCCAGCGCTGAGCGACCAGGGTTATTGTCTCAGACCCAGCCTCCCAGCGCTGAGCGACCAGGGTTATTGTCTCAGACCCAGCCTCCCAGCGCTGAGCGACCAGGGTTATTGTCTCAGACCCAGCCTCCCAGCGCTGAGCGACCAGGGTTATTGTCTCAGACCCAGCCTCCCAGCGCTGAGCGACCAGGGTTCCTCTTTCATGCCCAGCCTCCCAGCGCTGAGCGACCAGGGTTCCTCTTTCATGCCCAGCCTCCCAACGCTGAGCGACCAGGGTTCCTCTTTCATGCCCAGCCTCCCAACGCTGAGCGACCAGGGTTCCTCTTTCATGCCCAGCCTCCCAACGCTGAGCGACCAGGGTTCCTCTTTCATGCCCAGCCTCCCAACGCTGAGCGACCAGGGTTCCTCTTTCATGCCCAGCCTCCCAGCGCTGAGCGACCAGGGTTCCTCTTTCAGACCCAGCCTCCCAGCGCTGAACGACCAGGGTTATTGTCTCAGACCCAGCCTCCCAGCGCTGAGCGACCAGGGTTCCTCTTTCATGCCCAGCCTCCCAACGCTGAGCGACCAGGGTTCCTCTTTCATGCCCAGCCTCCCAACGCTGAGCGACCAGGGTTCCTCTTTCATGCCCAGCCTCCCAGCGCTGAGCGACCAGGGTTCCTCTTTCATGCCCAGCCTCCCAACGCTGAGCGACCAGGGTTCCTCTTTCATGCCCAGCCTCCCAACGCTGAGCGACCAGGGTTCCTCTTTCATGCCCAGCCTCCCAACGCTTGAGCGACCAGGGTTCCTCTTTCATGCCCAGCCTCCCAACGCTGAGCGACCAGGGTTCCTCTTTCATGCCCAGCCTCCCAACGCTGAGCGACCAGGGTTCCTCTTTCATGCCCAGCCTCCCAACGCTGAGCGACCAGGGTTCCTCTTTCATGCCCAGCCTCCCAACGCTGAGCGACCAGGGTTCCTCTTTCATGCCCAGCCTCCCAACGCTGAGCGACCAGGGTTCCTCTTTCATGCCCAGCCTCCCAACGCTGAGCGACCAGGGTTCCTCTTTCACGCCCAGCCTCCCAACGCTGAGCGACCAGGGTTCCTCTTTCACGCCCAGCCTCCCAACGCTGAGCGACCAGGGTTCCTCTTTCACGCCCAGCCTCCCAACGCTGAGCGACCAGGGTTCTTTTCTCAGACCGAGCCTCCCAGTTTTGACCTCAGTATGTGTGTGTGTGTGTGTGCATTGAGGGATACCAGTGCTGTGACTTCAGGACTACATTCTGAGTCTGGAAAAGGTATTCCACAGCGTGTGGGTCTGCCTGAGGAAGCGAGAATGTCATCCATGAATGGAAGTGACCTGTTATGTGGTTACACTGCAATATGACTAATTCTAGTCCCAATGGACTGTGCAGTGTGTGTGTATTTGTGTATGTTTGTTGAGCATGTGTTCATGTGCGCATATGTGTGTGTGTGTTTGTGCATGTGTTTGTGTGTGTGTGTGTGTGTTTGTGTGTCCATGCACCTGTTTAGTGTTCCCCAGGACAGCTCCCTCCTCTGTGTTGTCATTGAGGGGACAGACAGATTCACCATCTCCCCTAATTCAATCCTGTCAAAGCGTGAGCGATAAACTGAAATTAGACAAAAACGTATTTGTCTTGAAATGCGCTAGTGTCAATGTGACTTTGACTTTCACTGTCCCCTCCTTTACCTCCTCCTGTTATTGTGTGTGTGTGTGTGTGTGTGTGCGCACGTGTGTACACGTTTGTGTGTGTGTGTTTGTCCACATCTTCTTGTAGTGGACTGGTCACTATGACATCACTGGAAACCACTGTATAGCACTGGTACATAGAGTTGAAGTCGGAAGTTTACATACACTTAGGTTGGAGTCATTAAAACTCGTTTTTCAACCACTCCACAAATGTCTCGTTAACAAACTATAATTTTGGCAAGTCAGTTAGGACATCTACTTTGTGCTTGACACAAGTCATTTTTCCAACAATTGTTTACAGACAGATTATTTCACTTATAACTCACTGTATCACAATTCCAGTGGGTCAGAAGTTTACATACACTAAGTTGACTGTGCCTTTAAACAGCTTGGAATATTCCAGAAAATGATGTCATAGCTTTAGAAGCTTCTGATAGACTAATTGACACCATTTGAGTCAATTGGAGGTGTACCTGTGGATGTATTTCAAGGCCTACCTTCAAACTCAGTGCCTCTTTGCTTGACATCATGGGAAAATCAAAAGAAATCAGCCAAGACCTCAGAAAAAAATTGTAGACCTCCACAAGTCTGGTTCATCCTTGGGAGCAATTTCCAAATACCTGAAGGTACCACGTTCATCTGTACAAACAATAGTACAAACAATTGCCGTACAAGGCAGTGATGCAACCGGTCAGGATGCTCACGATGTTGCAGCTGTAAAACATTTGAGGATCTGAGGACGCATGCCAAATCTTTTCAGTCTCCTGAGGGGGAATAGGCTTTGTCTCTCAACCTGCTCCACTACAGCCCCATTGATGAGAATGGGGGTTGAAACCTTAATAACATAATGCATAGTAAAATCACAACTACTGTGTGTCTGGTTCTGTACGCCAACCAGCAGGCACATAACGTTCTGAGAACTATAAATGTTTCTTAGAGCTTGGTGAGAGTGTGGCTGTTCTATGGTTATTTTGCATACAACCTTCCCACAACATTCTGGGAATGGTGCAGGATAGTTTCTTGGCTTTGGAACATTCTCAGCACATTTAAGGAACTTAACAAATAAACATTATTTTCTTTGTATTTCATTACTTTAAGAGAACGTTCTGTAAAAGTTCAAAGATGTCCACAACATTTTTAAACATGGCTACATAAAGATTTAATAAAGATAATGTTCTAGGAATGTTCTCCAACTCGTTTGACATTGGGAATGTTCTCCAACTCGTTTGACATTGGGAATGTTCTCCAACTCGTTTGACATTGGGAATGTTCTCAAATAGTTCAGAGAATGTTAAGAAACAACATTCGTCTGTGGGAATTTCAGTATTTCAGCATGAATGTTTCTTCATAGTTCTATTTCAAGTCATGTTCTCAAATTCTGTTCTCAGAGCGTTAATGAAACCTTCCAGTAAAACTGTCAAGGAACCAGAGTAGAACATTCTCAGAACCTCCCTGCAACCTAAAAAACAAACGTTCCTAGTACAGGTGAAATGTTTAATTGTTTTCACAAAAAGTTTTTTTTAAAACATTCAGTTTTACCGGTCAGGAAACCTATAGCTTTGTTCTCACAACCAATGTGAAACCAAAAACATACATGCCCACAACATCCAAAGAATAAAATGTGATAGCTGGTTCTGCTCTATTTCACTTACATCCCTGTAAGAGACATCCACTGTGAAACACCTGTACATACAGGTCTGGTTTACTCAAGTGAAATAGGACATGGACCTCAGATCTGGCAATGATAACGTAACAACACACATGGTTAAACCACAACTACTGTGGGACTTGTACATGTTTTCCAGAAGAGCCCTGGAGGTGTATGTCTGTTTCCCAAATGGCATCCTTTTCCCTATAGTAAACTGCTTTAGACCAGAGCCCTATGGGCCCCTATGAACCCCTAGTACACTATAGGCTTGAATGTGTTGACAGTTGGAGATATTTGCTTTAGCTGCACTGAGAATTATAAAAGTATGAAAGCCAACAGTCCAATATTCAATGCTCTGTACATGCGTACAAGTTTGGTACTCCAATAGATCCTTAAATTGTTTTGTGCGTAAATTTATTTTGTTTTATATTATATATTTATTTTTTATTAAGAAATAGTGCACCTTGTGATACAGAAACGGTATGGCAGTTTGAGAGTATGACAATTTGGATACTGCCCAACCCTAGTGCACTATATAGGGAAAAGGGTGTCATTTGGGATGCAGACCATCTATCTTGAAACATGATCTCTGCCTGCTATAAGTGATCACAGATTGTCCAGGGCTCCCACTCTCCACAGTGATAACAGTCATCTCTACCCCTCAACATAACCCTGCTATGAACCAGGCCCTGCACCCATAGCTCAGAGAGGGAAAGATTGAGAGGGAAAGAGTGACCAAGAAAGAGACCGTGAGGGAGAGAGAGAGAGAGAGATAGAGAGAGAGAGATAGAGAGAGAGAGATGGGCAGGGAGAGAGAGAGATGGGCAAGGAGAGAGAGAGAGAGACAGGCAGAGAGAGAGGGAGAGGGTGGGAGAGAGGGAGAGGGTGAGAGAAAGAGGGAGAGGGTGAGAGAGAGGGTGAGAGAGAGAAGGAGAGAGAGTGGGGGGAATGATAGAACAACGGGGAGAGAAAGCGAGAGGGCAGCCAAGAGCCTGGGGTCTGAACCCATTCACCAGTCACCACATTGCCACTTTGTCCCTCTCTCTCGCAGTTTGATATCATCTGCTTCCCCTCTTCTGTCTATATTTCATCTCTCCATTCCCCTCTCTCTCTCTCTCCCTGCCTGCCTCTCTCTCTCACACACACACTGCTGTGAGAGAAGATGCATGATTTATGAAGCTCTATTTTTACCAGTTACTGAGCAGAAGTGAGTGAGAAACGGCGACAAAGAGAGGGAGAGAGAGAGCGAGCGAGAGAGAGAGAAGTCGAGAGAAGTAGAGAGTGTTTGAAGTGAGAGCCCTAGGGGATGGAGGAGGAGAGGAGAGTGGGGAGGCATCCATCACCCTGTGACCCCTCTCCTGTAAAGGAAGATGGGAAATAGGTTTTAGTGGTGAGACAGAAGTATGAGGGAACTGACAAATCTCTATGTAACATTCCAGAGGGAAAGAGCAATGGAACCGGGCCTGTCCCCTTAATATGACACAATTATCTGGGCTGCGTCCCAAATGGCACTCTATTCCCGATATAGCATACTACTTTAGACCAGGGCCGTAAAATATGTTTGTTTGTCATGTGTCAGAAACTTGTATTGGCATTAGAAGAACAATGGCAAGTAGGTTGGGGGGGATTAAGTTCTAAGGGGTATGTGAGTTTTGTGCAGGTGTGCATGTGTTTATGTAAATTACCATGTGTATAATACCATGTGCATGTTTAACAGGTGTGTGTGTGTGTGTGTGTGTGTGTGTGTGTGTGTGTGTGTGTGTGTGTGTGTGTGTGTGTGTGTGTGTGTGTGTGTGTGTGTGTGTGTGTGTGTGTGTGTGTGTGTGTGTGTGTGTGTGTGTGTGTGTGTGTATACAGGCAGTGCTCCCTCCCTAGTTGAGGATGCTGGCTGTTGGGTGCAGATAAAAGGGGAGCTGGCTGTTGGGTGCAGATAAAATCAGTCTCTATCCTGTGCCACAACTCCCTCTGGGGTTGTGTGGGGATTGTGGAACACACGAACAAAGAGTGAAATCAAGCTCCAATCACATTAATCATGGCCTGTGACAAGTGTGTAAAGCTGGAGGAGAAATCGTGTTCCAAATGACACGTTATTCCTATTTAGTGCACTACTTCTGACCAGGGTCCATAGGGCTCTGGTCAAAAGTAGTGCACTATAAAGGAAATAGGGCACCATTTGACATGCATAATTACACTGATGGAGATGGGGAGGATGAGGCAGAGAGTGTCTGGCCAGGGAGTGCGTGTGTGTGTGTGTGTGTGTGTGTGTGTGTGTGTGTGTGTGTGTGTGTGTGTGTGTGTGTGTGTGTGTTAGGGCTGTGGCAGTCATGAAATATTGTCAGCCGGTCATTGTCAAGCAAATAACTGCCGGTCTCACGGTAATTGACCGTTAATTAACATAAACATATTTAGCATCTCCCGGTGTCACGCCCTGACCATAGAGAGCCCTCGGTTCTCTATGGTGTTTAGGTCAGAGCGTGACTAGGGGGGTGTTCTAGTCATTGATTTTCTATGTGGCTGGGTTGTATGGTTCCCAATTAGAGGCAGCTGGTAATCGTTGCCTCTAATTGGGGATCATTTTTAGGAAGCCCTTTCTCCCACCTGCTTTCTGGGATATTGTTTTGTTGAGTGCTGATGTGCTGTTCTTCACTTTCGTTATATGTTTATTGTTTTTGTTCAAGTTCCACGGTAATAAAGATGTGGAACCCAACACACGCTGGTCCGTCAATCATAACGACCGTGACACCCGGGTTCCAAGCACAGCCTACAAGCCACTGATGCAGACCTTTGGAATATCTACATTTTAAGAAGTCTAATAAATCCATGTAATATAGCCTACATCATAACAATAAATCCATTATTTATTTTAGACAGGTCTAAAGAAACATGATATGAAAAAGATGTAGTCTATTTCAGTGGAACAGAATAGCCTACTCTGAGTGTAACGATGTACGCTGAGAGTCGGGAAGCAAGTTCAGGGAGTGAATACATTTAATAAATAAATGAACAAAACAAGAAACACAAAGCGCACCGACATGAAACTGGGGAAGAAACCAAAGGGAGTGACATATAAAGGGCAGGTAATCAAGGACGTGATGGAGTCCAGGTGAGTGTCATTAAGCGCGTACCGCTGGTGACAGGTGTGCACCCTAACGAGCAGCCTGGTGACCTAGAGACCTGAGAGGGAGCACACGTGACACTGAGTTGTCCATATGTTAGTCCCTGATCAGGCTATGCCATAGTTCATTTAGCGGACAAAATATGCTTAGAATTCTGTGGCATTATTTTGTAGTATGAAGAATACATTGAACAAAGCTGAATAAAATGCAAATACGATTTTCTCCAAAATATTTGAGGGAGTGTGCACATTCTCTATTGAGTGGTTAGCAAAGAAACAGGTACTCGTATTTCCTGTATGTAGAGTTATTTATGTAACTTTAGTTGTGATACTAATGTTGGGCTATATGTTTTGATTTGATTACATTCGAAGGCTGCGACTCTAATGATGATTTGAAAAAAGTTGCATGAAAGGCATGAGCTCTGCTTTGTTTTTTTTACGCAGGCTGTACACTCTTCATCAGTTTCTCATTCGCAATTTGACAAGCACTTGATAATGCCTCGAATTTTGCGACTGCATGTCAACTGAACAATGGCATTTGTTCCGTTTGACAGCCTCCTAACCAATTGTGCTATTGTGTGTGTTTTCTCACGTACATAATGTTTCTGCCACTGTCTCTTATGACCGAAAAGAGCTTCTGGATATCAGGAGAGCATTTACTCACCTCGTACTGGAAAAAAAAAATCTTGAACGAGTCAGACACGAATGATTTACTTCAGACACCCGACAAGGCCCAAATCCCTGTCATTCGCATGAGAAAGAGATGGAGATATCGGGGACGTAGGTCGGGGTGCCTTGTAAGGGTCTGACGGAGAGTGGGTAATCTGCCCCTCTACCATCAGTCCTATTAGCTAACGTACAATCATTGGATAACAAAATAGACGAGCTACGATCACGAATATCCTACCAACGGGACATTAAAAACTGTAATATCTTATGTTTCACCGAGTCGTGGCTGATCGACGACATGGATAATATACAGCTGGCAGGTTTTATGCTGCATCGGCAAGATAGAACAGCTGCCTCCGGAAAGACAAGGGGTGGCAGTCTGTATATATTTGTAAGCAACAACAGGTGTACAAAATCTAATATTAAGGAAGTCTTGAGGTTTTGCTCACCTGAGGTAGAGTATCTCATGATAAGCTGTAGACCACACTATTTACCAAGAGAGTTTTCATCTATATTCTTCATAGCTGTATATTTACCACCACAAACCGATGCTGGCAGTAAGACTGCACTCAATGAGCTGTATACGGCCGTAAGCAAACAGGAAAACACCCATATTTTTTTTTTATTTAACTAGGCAAGTCAGTTAACTTCTCTGGGATATGTGGGACGGTAGCGTCCCACTTGGCCAAAAGCCAGAAAAAATGTAGCGCGCCAAATTCAAATATATTACTATAAAAATCTATCTTTCATGAAATCACACATGAAAGACACCAAATTAAAGCTACACATGTTGTGAATCCAGCCAACATGTCTGATTTCAAAAAGGATTTACTGCGAAAGCACACCAAACGATTATGTTAGCTCAGTACATAGCCATTTTCCCATCAAAAGATAGTAGTACAAAAAAATCAGAAATAGAGATAAAATGAATCACTAACCTTTGATGATCTTCATCAGATGACACTCATAGGACATCATGTTACACAATACATTTATGTTTTGTTCGATAATGTGCATATTTATATCCACAAATCTCGGTTTACATTGGCGCCATGTTCAGAAATGCCTCCAAAATATCCTGAGAAATTGCAGAGAGCCACGTCAAATAACAGAAATACTCATCATAAACTTTCATGAAAGATACATGTTTTACATAGAATTAAAGATACACTTGTTCTTAATGCAACCGCTGTGTCAGATTTCCAAAAAACTTTACGTAATAAGCATACCATGCAATAATCTGAGACGACGCTCAAAAATAACAACATTTCTCCGCCATGTTGGAGTCAACAGAAATACGAAATTACATCATAAATATTCCCTTACCTTTGATCATCTTCATCAGAATGCACTCCCAGGAATCCTAGTTCCACAATAAATCGTTGTTTTGTTCGATAATGTCCATTACTTATGTCTAAGTAGCTACTTTTGCTAGCATGTTTAGTGCACATGTCCAAACGCTCGCGCAGATGCAGGCGAACTCGGACAAAAACTTTAAAAAGTTATATAACAGGTCGAATAAACTGGTCAAACTAAGTAGAGAATTAATCTTCAGGATGTTGTTATCATAACTATCCAATAACGTTCCAACCGGAGAATTCCTTTGTGGCTCTAGAAGTTATGGAAAGCAAGACGATATCGTTTGGAACGCGCGTGACCAGGAATTGGCAGACCAATGACTGAAACACCTCCCATCCGGCCCCACATCACAGTAGAGGCTTCATTCCATGTTCTACAGACTGTTGACATCTAGTGGAAGGCGTAGGAAGTGCAAACAGATCCATATCTTACAGGGAATTGAATAGGCGATGAGTTGAACATTGACCAGTCTCAGAATTCTCACTTCCTGTTTGGATTTCTTCTCAGGTTTTTGCCTCTCATATAAGTTCTGTTATACTCACAGACATCATTCAAACAGTTTTAGAAAATTCAGAGTGTTTTATATCCAATAGTAATAATAATATGCATATATTAGCATCTGGGACAGAGTAGGAGGCAGTTCACTATGGGCACGCAATTCATCCAAAAGTGAAAATGCTGCCCCCTATCATATGGCTGCATCCCGCTACCGGGATCGATATGACAGCAGCCAGATAAAGTGCAGAGCGCCAAATTCAAAAAACTGAAATCTCATCATTAAAATTCCTCAAACATACATGTGTCTTATATCATTTTAAAGGTATTCTTGTTGTTAATCCCACCAAAGTGTCCGATTTCAAATATGCTTTTCAGCGAAAGCACTACAAACGATTATGTTAGGTCACCATCAAACCACAATAAGCACAGCCATTTTTCCAGCGAAAGATAGCAGTCAGAAAAAGCAGAAATAGAGATAAAATGAATCACTAACCTTTGATTATCTTCATCAGATGACACTCCTAGGACTTCATGTTACACAATACATGCATGTTTTGTTTGATAAAGTTCATATTTATAACAAAGAATCTGAGTTTACATTGGCACGTTAGATTCACTAGTTCCAAAAACATCCAGTGATAGTGCATAGCCACATTGTTTCAACAGAAATACTCATCATAAATGTAGATGATAATACAAGTTATACAGTGGGGCAAAAAAGTATTTAGTCAGCCACCAATTGTGCAAGTTCTCCCACTTAAAAAGATGAGAGAGGCCTGTAATTTTCATCATAGGTACACTTCAACTATGACAGACAAAAATCCAGAAAATTACATTGTAGGATTTTTAATGAATTTATTTGCAAATTATGGTGGAAAATAAGTATTTGGTCAATAACAAAAGTTTATCTCAATACTTTGTTATACAGTGATCCCTCGCCACTTCGCGGTTCACTTATCGCGGATTCGCTATTTCGCGGATTTTCATAATGCATTTTTTTTTTTTTTTTGGTGCATTGTGCTCTGCATTCTGATTCGCTAAAAACTCACTCCCGCTTCTTGTATCAAAACATGCTACGAATTGTGCTATCATTTTGTCGTCTCGTGCAGTTATGTGTACGTACATAAAACAGCTTGGCAAATTTACATTAAGTTGGCCAAATTATCTTGTAATTTCGAACATCTCCTAAACCCATAATGTCGACGAAACGGCCTACACGTGAGTCACTGTATTTGTATACATGTAATAGTTGCTAATTGTAAAAAAAAAAAAAGTTTTCTATTTCGCGGATTTCACTTATCGCGGGTCATTTTCGGAACGTAACCCCCGCGATAAACGAGGGATTACTGTATACCCTTTGTTGGCAATGACAGAGGTCAAACGTTTTCTGTAAGTCTTCACAAGGTTTTCACACACTGTTGCTGGTATTTTGGCCCATTCCTCCATGCAGATCTCCTCTAGAGCAGTGATGTTTTGGGGCTGTTGCTGGGCAACACGGACTTTCAACTCCCTCCAAAGATTTTCTATGGGGTTGAGATCTGGAGACTGGCTAGGCCACTCCAGGACCTTGAAATGCTTCTTACAAAGCCACTCCTTCGTTGCCCGGGCGGTGTGTTTGGGATCATTGTCATGCTGAAAGACCCAGCCACGTTTCATCTTCAATGCCCTTGCTGATGGAAGGAGGTTTTCACTCAAAATCTCACGATACATGGCCCCATTCATTCTTTCCTTTAAACGGATCAGTCGTCCTGGTCCCTTTGCAGAAAAACAGCCCCAAAGCATGATGTTTCCACCCCCATGCTTCACAGTAGGTATGGTGTTCTTTGGATGCATCTCAGCATTCTTTGTCCTCCAAACACGACGAGTTGAGTTTTTACCAAAAAGTTATATTTTGGTTTCATCTGACCATATGACATTCTCCCAATCTTCTTCTGGATCATCCAAATGCTCTCTAGCAAACTTCAGACGGGCCTGGACATGTACTGGCTTAAGCAGGGGGACACGTCTGGCACTGCAGGATTTGAGTCCCTGGCGGCATAGTGTGTTACTGATGGTAGGCTTTGTTACTTTGGTCCCAGCTCTCTGCAGGTCATTCACTAGGTCCCCCCGTGTGGTTCTGGGATTTTTGTGATCATTTTGACCCCACGGGGTGAGATCTTGCGTGGAGCCCCAGATCGAGGGAGATTATCAGTGGTCTTGTATGTCTTCCATTTCCTAATAATTGCTCCCACAGTTGATTTCTTCAAACCAAGCTGCTTACCTATTGCAGATTCAGTCTTCCCAGCCTGGTGCAGGTCTACAATTTTGTTTCTGGTGTCCTTTGACAGCTCTTTGGTCTTGGCCATAGTGGAGTTTGGAGTGTGACTGTTTGAGGTTGTGGACAGGTGTCTTTTATACTGATAACGAGTGGAGGACAGAGGAGCCTCTTAAAGAAGAAGTTACAGGTCTGTGAGAGCCAGAAATCTTGCTTGTTTGTAGGTGACCAAATACTTATTTTCCACCATAATTTGCAAATAAATTCATTAAAAATCCTACAATGTGATTTTCTGGAGTTTTGTCTGTCATAGTTGAAGTGTACCTATGATGAAAATTACAGGCCTCTCTCCTCTTTTTAAGTGGGAGAACTTGCACAATTGGTGGCTGACTAAATACTTTTTTGCCCCACTGTACACATGGAATTATAGATATACCTCTCCTTAATGCAACCGCTGTGTCAGATTTCAAAACAACTTTACGGAAAAAGCAAATCATGCAATAATCTGAGACGGAGCTCAGAACAATAGCCAAATTAGCCGCCATGTTGGACTCAACAGAAACCAGAAAATACATGATAAATGTTTCCTTACCTTTGATGAACTTCATCAGAATGCAGTCCTAGGAATCCCAGGTCCACAATAAATGTTGATTTGTTCGATAATGTCCGTTATTTATGTCCAATTAGCTACTTTGGTTCGCGGCTTCGGTAAACAATTCCAAAGTCAGAAAGCGCCTCCACTATAACGTGACGAAATGTCCAAAAGTTCTGTAACAGTCAGTAGAAACATGTCAAACGATGTACTGAATCAATCTTTAGAATGTTGTTAACATACATCTTGAATAACGTTCCAACCGGAAAATTAAATTGACTTCAGAAGAGCGATGGAACGGACGTCCTACTCATGTGAAGGCTCATGGTGAATGCGTGATCAGCCCGTGGAAGTGATTACTCATTCCTGTCTCCTTCGGCCCCACTTCACATTAGAGTCATCAGACAAAGTTCTGTTGACTATTGACATCTAGTGGAAGCCGTAGGAAGTGAAAATTCATCTATATCTCGCTGTCATTTCAATTGAGAGCATGGTTGAAAATCTGACACCTCAGAAACAATTCAAACAGGAAGTGGAACTTCTCAGGTTTTTGCCTGCCATATGAGTTCTGTTATACTCACAGACATAATTCAAACAGTTTTAGAAACTTCAGAGTGTTTCCTATCCAATATGAATAATAATGTGCATATTTTAGCAACTGGGACTAAGGAGCAGGCCGTTTAATATGGGCACCTCTGTGCACCTTTCATCCAAGCTACTCAATACTGCCCCTGCAGCCATAAGAAGTTAATGCAGGTTAACTTAAATCCGTTTTACCTCATTTCTACCAGTATGTTAAATGTGCAACCAGAGGGAAAAAAACTCTAGACCACCTTTTACTCCACACACAGAGACGCATACAAAGCTCTCCCTCGCCCTCCATTTGGCAAATCTGACCATAATTTTATCCTCCTGATTCCTGCTTACAAACAAAAATTAAAGCAGGAAGCACCAGTGACTCGTCAATAAAGAAGTGGTCCAATGACGCAGATGCTAAGCTACAGGACTGTTTTGAAAGCACAGACTAGAATATGTTCTGGGATTCTTACGATGGCATTGAGGAGTACACCACATCAGTCACTGGCTTCATCAATAAGTGCATTGATGACGTCATCCCCACAGTAACCATTCGTACATACCATAACCAGAAGCCATGGATTAGAGGCAACATCAGCACTGAGCTAAAGGGTAGAGCTGCCTCTTTCAAGGAGTGGGACTCTAACCCGGACGCTTATAAGAAATCCCGCTATGCCCTCCAACGAACGATCAAACAGGCAAAGTGTCAATACAGGACTAAGATCTAATCATACTACACCGGCTCCGACGCTCGTCAGATGTGGCAGGGCTTGCAAACTATTGCAGACTACAAAGGGAAGCACAGCCGCTAGCTGCCCCTACCAGACAAGCTAAATTACTTCTATGCTCGCTTCAAGGCTAGCAACACTGAAGCATGCATGAGAGCATCAGCTTTTCCAGATGACTGTGTGATCACTCTCTCCATAGCCGATGTGAGTAAGACCTTTAAACAGGTTAACATTCACAAGGCCGCAGGACCAGACGGATTACCAGAGACGTGTACTCCGAGCATGTGCTGGCCAACTGGCAAGTGTCTTCACTGACATTTTCAACCTGTCCCTGACTGAGTCAATAATACCAATATGTTTCAAGCAGACCACCATAGTCTCTGTGCCCAAGAACACTAAGGTAACCTGCCTAAATGACTACCTACCCTTAGCACTAACGTCTGTAGCCATGAAGTGCTGGTCATGGCTCACATCAACACCATTATCCCAGAAACCCTAGACCCACTCCAATTTGCATACCGCACCAACAGATCCACAGATGATGCAATCTCTATTACACTCCACACTGCGCATTCCCACCTGGACAAAAGGAACACCTACGTGAGAATGCTATTCATTGTCTACAGCTCAGCGTTCAACACCATAGTGCCCTCAAAGCTCATCAATAACGCGTCATTGCGCAAAATAGTATGGATATGTATGCAACAAAAGTTCAACATTCACCTTCTGCTACCATTTCTGTCAAGCCGTCTATACGTACAGTTTGACGCATACGTTCGATAAAACCAACATATGCAGTACACCGAACACACTGCAACTGTCTCTGCAACGCAATGCTGCTGGCGACACAACCGTGGTAGGCCTGATCACCGACAACGATGAGACAGCCTATAGGTGAGGAGGTCAGAGACCTGGCAGTGTGGTGCCAGGACAACAATCTCTCCCTCAACGTGATCAAGACAAAAGAGGTGATTGTGGACTACAGGAAAAGGAGGACCGAGCATGCCCCCAATCTCATCGACGGGGCTGTAATGGAGCAGGTTGAGAGCTTCAAGTTCCTTGATGTCCACATCACCAACAAACTATCATGGTCCAATCACACCAAGACAGTCGTGAAGTGGGCACGACAAAGCCTATTCCCCCTCAGGAGACTGAAAAGATTTGGCATGGGTCCTGAGATCCTCAAAAAGTTATTCAGCTGCACCATCAAGAGCATCCTGATGGGTTGCATCACTGCCTGGTATGGCAACTGCTCGGCCTCCGACCACAAGGCACTACAGAGGGTAGTGCGTACGGCCCAGTACATCAATGGAGCCAAGCTTCCTGCCATCCTGGACCTCTATACCAGGCGGTGTCAGAGGAAGGCCCTTAAAATTGTCAAAGACTCCAGCCACCCTAGTCATAGACTGTTCTCTCTGCTACCGCACGGCAATCTGTCCCAGATCGCCAAGTCTAGGTCTAAAAGGCTTCTTAACAGCTTCTACCGACAAGCCATAAGACTCCTGAACAGCTAATCAAATGGCTACCCAGACTATTTGCATTGTCCCCCCCCACCCCTTCTTTTACGCTGATGCTACTCTGTTTATTATCTATGCATAGTCACTTTAACTCTGCCTACATGTACATATTACCTCAATTACCTCGACTAACCTGTGCCCCCGCACATTGACTCTGTACCGGTACCCCCTGTATATAGCCTCCACATTGACTCTGTACCGGTACCCCCTGTATATAGCCTCGCTACTGTTATTTTACTGCTGCTCTTTAATTATTTGTTATTTTTATTCTTATTTTTTACTTATACATTTTTTACTTAACACTTTTTTTCCTTAAAACTGCATTGTTGCTTAAGGGCTTGTAAGTAAGCATTTCACTGTAAGGTCTACATCTGTTGTATTCAGTGCATGTGACAAATACAATTTGATTTAATTTGTGTGGCCGTATTGCCCCCAAAATAAATCCATGCCTTTTGCGGCCAGTGGCCGTTGTGCCCTTGAGCTGAATATAATAATTAAAATTCCCTTCTCTTGGCTGTATGCCGAAGCACCTCTCACTCACATGGCTCTCTTTCAATCACAAGGCTCTTTTTCACACGATCGGGTCTTTCTCACAGGCTACAAGTGAAGACAGACACATCGGGGACGCAACTGCGCTTGTCCTTATCCAATTCCGAGGGTGAATATTGAAGATATTTGAGGATCTGTCCACATTTACTTTTCGTCAGCCAACAAGATGAGTAGACCTAACGAACATCAAAAGCACTAGCCGATGTCAATCTACTATTCCCCATAGTAAAGGTTAACCTATTCTATTCTGTGCGAGAAATAAATATTCCAAACATAGTCTAGGACAGTTGTGGGATGCAATACATCCCAAATTAATTCCACCACTAACATCAAAAAACCTGTTTCAAGCAATGAGCCTGACTCAACAGACGAGAATGTTTAGCTTAAAAGTTTGATAAACTATGAGGCCATTTCTTCACATTATAAGTGCAGCAATACGCACATAGCAGTAGGCTATAAGTGTGAATGTACCATTAACAGGAGAACACCATTCTCAAAAGTGACTGCAAATGCGATTGTTCATGTAATGCTTTTATTATAAAAATGCATTTTATGGTGAAAATTATCTTCCCCAAATTTGAAACTCATACGTATGTTGTTTTCTTTATTTTTATTTTTATTTCACTTTTATTTAACCAGGTAGGCTAGTTGAGAACAAGTTCTCATTTGCAACTGCGACCTGGCCAAGATAAAGCATAGCAGTGTGAACAGACAACACAGAGTTACACATGGAGTAAACAATAAACAAGTCAATAACATGGTAGAAAAAAAAGAGAATCTATATACAATGTGTGCAAAAGGCATGTGGTAGGCAATAAATCGAATAATTACAATTTAGCAGATTAACACTGGAGTGATAAATCATCAGATGATCATGTGCAAGAAGAGATACTGGTGTGCAAAAGAGCAGAAAAGTAAATAAATAAAAGCAGTATGGGGGGTGAGGTAGGTAAATTGGGTGGGTAGTTTACAGATGGACTATGTACAGCTGCAGCGATCGGTTAGCTGCTCGGATAGCAGATTTTTAAAGTTGTTGAGGGAGATAAAAGTCTCCAACTTCAGAGATTTTTGCAATTCGTTCCAGTCGCAGGCAGCAGAGAACTGGAAGGAAAGGCGTCCAAATGAGGTTTTGGCTTTAGGGATGATCAGTGAGATACACCTGCTGGAGCGCGTGTTGCGGGTGGGTGTAGCCATCGTGACCAGTGAACTGAGATAAGGCGGCACTTTACCTAGCATAGCCTTGTAGATGACCTGGAGCCAGTGGGTCTGACGACGAACATGTAGCGAGGGCCAGCCGACTAGGGCATACAGGTCGCAGTGGTGGGTCGTATAAGGTGCTTTAGTAACAAAACGAATGGCACTGTGATAAACTGCATCCAGTTTGCTGAGTAGAGTATTGGAAGCTATTTTGTAGATGACATCGCCGAAGTCGAGGATCGGTAGGATAGTCAGTTTTACTAGGGTAAGTTTGGCGGCGTGAGTGAAGGAGGCTTTGTTGCGGAATAGAAAGCCGATTCTTGCTTTGATTTTGGATTGGAGATGTTTGATATGAGTCTGGAAGGAGAGTTTGCAGTCTAGCCAGACACCTAGGTACTTATAGATGTCCACATATTCTAGGTCGGAACCGTCCAGGGTGGTGATGCTAGTCGGGCGTGCGGGTGCAGGCAGCGAACGGTTGAAAAGCATGCATTTGGTTTTACTAGCGTTTAAGAGCAGTTGGAGGCCACGGAAGGAGTGTTGTATGGCATTGAAGCTCGTTTGGAGGTTAGATAGCACAGTGTCCAAGGAAGGGCCGGAAGTATATAGAATGGTGTCGTCTGCGTAGAGGTGGATCAGGGAATCGCCCGCAGCAAGAGCAACATCATTGATGTATACAGAGAAAAGAGTCGGCCCGAGAATTGAACCCTGTGGTACCCCCATAGAGACTGCCAGAGGACCGGACAACATGCCCTCCGATTTGACACACTGAACTCTGTCTGCAAAGTAGTTGGTGAACCAGGCAAGGCAGTCATTAGAAAAACCGAGGCTACTGAGTCTGCCGATAAGAATATGGTGATTGACAGAGTCGAAAGCCTTGGCCAGGTCGATGAAGACGGCTGCACAGTAATGTCTTTTATCGATGGCGGTTATGATATCGTTTAGTACCTTGAGCGTGGCTGAGGTGCACCCATGACCGGCTCGGAAACCGGATTGCACAGCGGAGAAGGTACGGTGGGATTCGAGATGGTCAGTGATCTGTTTGTTGACTTGGCTTTCGAAGACCTTAGATAGGCAGGGCAGGATGGATATAGGTCTGTAACAGTTTGGGTCCAGGGTGTCTCCCCCTTTGAAGAGGGGGATGACCGCGGCAGCTTTCCAATCCTTGGGGATCTCAGATGATACGAAGGAGAGGTTGAACAGGCTGGTGATAGGGGGTGCGACAATGGCGGCGGACAGTTTCAGAAATAGGGGGTCCAGATTGTCAAGCCCAGCTGATTTGTATGGGTCCAGGTTTTCCAGCTCTTTCAGAACATCTGCTATCTGGATTTGGGTAAAGGAGAAGCTGGGGAGGCTTGGGCGAGTAGCAGCGGGGGGGGCGGGGCTGTTGGCCAAGGTTGGAGTCGCCAGGAGGAAGGCATGGCCAGCCATTGAGAAATGCTTGTTGAAGTCTTCGATTATCACGGATTTATCGGTGGTGACCGTGTTACCTAGCCTCAGTGCAGTGGGCAGCTGGGAGGAGGTGCTCTTGTTCTCCATGGACTTTACAGTATCCCAGAACTTTTTGGAGTTAGAGCTACAGGATGCAAATTTCTGCTTGAAAAAGCTGGCCTTTGCTTTCCTGACTGACTGCGTGTATTGGTTCCTGACTTCCCTGAACAGTTGCATATCGCGGGGGCTCTTCGATGCTATTGCAGTTCGCCACAGGATGTTTTTGTGCTGGTCGAGGGCAGTCAGGTCTGGAGTGAACCAAGGGCTATATCTGTTCTTGGTTCTGCATTTTTTGAACGGAGCATGCTTGTCTAATATGGTGAGGAAGTAACATTTAAAGAATGACCAGGCATCCTCAACTGACGGGATGAGGTCAATATCCTTCCAGGGTACCCGGGCCAGGTCGATTAGAAAGGCCTGCTCGCAGAAGTGTTTTAGGGAGCGTTTGACAGTGATGAGGGGTGGTCGTTTGACCGCGGACCCGTGGCGGATACAGGCAATGAGGCAGTGATCGCTGAGATCTTGATTGAAGACAGCAGAGGTGTATTTGGAGGGCAGGTTGGTCAGGATAATGTCTATTAGGGTGCCCATGTTTACGGATTTAGGGTTGTACCTGGTGGGTTCCTTGATGATTTGTGTGAGATTGAGGGCATCAAGCTTGGATTGTAGGACTGCCGGGGTGTTAAGCATATCCCAGTTTAGGTCACCTAACAGAACAAACTCTGAAGCTAGATGGGGAGCGATCAATTCACAGATGGTGTCCAGGGCACAGCTGGGAGCTGAGGGGGGTCGGTAGCAGGCGGCAACAGTGAGAGACTTATTTCTGGAGAGATTAATTTTTAAAATTAGAAGTTCGAACTGTTTGGGCATAGACCTGGAAAGTTTGACAGAACTTTGCAGGCTATCTCTGCAGTAGATTGCAACTCCTCCCCCTTTGGCAGTTCTATCTTGACGGAAAGTGTTATAGTTGGGTATGGAAATCTCAGAATTTTTGGTGGCCTTCCTAAGCCAGGATTCGGACACGGCAAGGACATCAGGGTTGGCAGAGTGTGCTAAAGCGGTGAGTAAGGCAAACTTAGGGAGGAGGCTTCTGATGTTGACATGCATGAGGCCAAGGCTTTTTCGATCACAGAAGTCAACAAATGAGGGTGACTGGGGACATGCAGGGCCTGGGTTTATCTCCACATCACCCGAGGAACAGAGGAGTAGTAGGATGAGGGTGCGGCTAAAGGCTATCAAAACTGGTCGCCTAGAGCGTTGGGGACAAAGAATAAAAGGAGCAGATTTATGGGCGTGGTAGAATAGATTCTGGGCATAATGTGCAGACAGGGGTATGGTGGGGCGTGGGTACAGCGGAGGCAAGCCCAGGCACTGGGTGATGATAAGAGAGGTTGTATCTCTGGACATGCCGGTCTCAATGGGTGAGGTCACCGCATGTGTGGGGGGTGGGACCAAGGAGGTATCAGAGGTACGGAGAGTGGAACTACAGGGTCCATTGCAAACCAAAACAATGATAATGATAACTAGCCTGAACAACAGTATGCAAGGCATATTGATATTTGAGAGAGACATACAATAAGGCATAAAGTGATTGCAGGTCTTGATTGGGAGAGCTAGCTAAAACAACAGGTAAGATAACAGCAGCAATAACAGGGTGCTAGTCTAACACAGCAACAACAGGTAAAAATGGCGACGACTAGGCAGAGAGGGTCGGATTAACTACACACAGATCCTGAGTTAAAGCACAGAGCCGACAGATAAAACACAAATAAACAGAATGGAGTACCGTGAATTAATGGACAGTCAAGCATGCATCAGCTATGTAGCCAAGTGATCATAGTGTCCAGGGGGCAGCCGTAGATGGAGCAGGGAGGCCTCCACTAAGCTAGCACGCGGCGTTTAAAGTTAGTAGCCCGGGGGGTGGTCTGCTCAGACGGAGGGGGTCTGCTCAGACGTGGTCGTGTCGACAGAGAATCCAAGCCAGATGGCGATGGCGAAAGAGAGGTTGTGAATTGTAGAATTGTGTTTGCTAACTGGTGCTAGCTTCGTGGCAGTGGCGCTAGCTGCGCTGTTAGGCAATACACCCAGTTGTAAAGTGTATTATTGCGCTTCATTTTAAAAGTTATTTGGCCACTTAAGTTGTGATACAAAACGTATTAATGGGCCACTCCCAAGTGGCGCAACGGTGTAAGGCACTGTATCTCAGTGCTAGAGGCATCACTACAAACACCCTGGTTCAAATCCAAGCTGTATCACAATTAGGCTGCGCACAATTGGCCCAGTGTCATCTGGGTTTGGCAGGTGTAGGCCGTCATTGTAAGTAAGAATTTGTTCTTAACTGACTTGTCTAGTTAAAGAAAAAATATAATATTCTTTTAAATGAGCTAGGCTACATGAGGTGTGCGACTATGATTTAAAAAATTTTTTTTTTAAAGCATTCGCTGTTTCTTGCCTTAAGCTGGGCATCATTCACAAGTGATAAAATATCATTCACAAACGATAGGCTAATATTGTCACCCATCACACTCTTCTTTATTTAATATTGTCTTCACATACACTAAATAATGTGTGAAATTTGGTTTGTTTTAGAATGGACCATTATCATGCACCTGTCTCTAAACAGGGGCAGCGGAAATCTATGTCATCTATGCACTTAAATAGAGAAAGGAGGACACTTTTCCTGTGGTTCATTTTCATGGCAGCCAGGTAGGCTATACTCCTGTTGTAAATAGAAGGAATGTGCTTAATATTATCCATTTGGACACAAACCAGGAGATAGGAGCCTGATAGCAGACATGTTAGGATGGGGTACCCCGTCAGCACACTGAGGGGTGTGCCTCCAGTGGGGGTACCTGCCCATCTGTCTGTTTGTCTGACTATCTGCCTGCCTGCCTGTCTGTCTTTTTGTCTGTCTGTCTGCCTGCCTGCCTGCCTGTCTGTCTGTTTGTCTGACTGTCTGTCTGCCTGCCGCATGCCAACCTGCCTGACCGCCTGTCCACCTGCCTGCCTGCCTGTCTGTCTGTGTCCTTGTGTAGAGAGGCTGTATTGATTAATGCTGATGATGATGTCCTTTGGCTGATCAGTGTGTCAGTGTGTGCGTGTGTGTGTGTGTGTAGGTGTGTGTGTGTACATTTGTGTAAGTGTGTTCCTACATTACCTTAAATTAAAATCCACTTCATGAGTGTGTGTATAAGTAAGTGTGTAATAACTTATTGGTTTGTCTGTATGTATGAGTCTGTGTGCGTGTGTCTTCCCGGTTCCCTGATAAAGACGTCCAGCCCTGCTCCTGTGCTCTATCAGTATGCAGCACCAGCATCATTGGGAGGCTGCGCGCACACACACACACACACACACACACACACACACACACACACACACACACACACACACACACACACACACACACACACACACACACACACACACACACACAGCCAGTGGATTCACTTAAGGGGAGCTAGTCACAATTAGCTGTTAACATTACAAGGCAGAATTTAGCCCTGGCCGGTATCCCCCGGGGAAATTAAACTAGCTCTAAATCATTAAACCACAAGCTAAACATTAACAGACATTTGCATTTTTATTGCACCTGAAAAGAATGGCATGACTCCATTATCTCCCAGACACAGAGAAAGACGTTTCTTAGTTATTATTGTGTCGTCCTGCATTGGAAAAATGTGTGTTTATCCCGGGGAAGAAGCTAGAGAACGGGAGTCCTCATCGGTTTAATGCCGGCGCTTTGTGGAGGGTTGTGATTACAAAATAAACAAAGCAGAAACAGCACAGGCAGAGGAAACAGTGACTGGTTTGTTATGCAAATCCCCTCTTTTATTTCTCCCCAAAATAAACAAACAATAACAGACAACAACAGAGGATAGAGGAGCTGAACTGGGGTTAACAATATGAAAGACAACAACAGAGGAGCTGAACTGGGGGTAACAATATGAGAGACAACAACAGAGGAGCTGAATAGGGGGTAACAAAATGAGAGACAACAACAGAGGAGCTGAACTGGGGGTAACAATATGAGAGACAACAACAGATGAGATGAACTGGGGGTAACAGTATGAGAGACAACAACAGAGGAGCTGAATACGGGGTAACAATATGAGAGACAACAACAGAGGAGCTGAATAGGGGGTAACACTATGAGAGACAACAACAGAGGAGATGAATAGGGGGTAACAATATGAGAGACAACAACAGAGGAGCTGAATAGGGGTAACAATATGAGAGACAACATACTACTAGATAATGATAATATGCATCAATGTGAGTTGATGCTACTACATAATGATAAGATGTATCAATGTGAGTTGATACTACTAGATAATGATATGATGTATCAATGTGAGTTGATACTACTAGATAATGATATGATGTATCAATGTGAGTTGATGCTACTAGATAATGATATGATGTATCAATGTGAGTTGATACTACTAGATAATGATAATATGCATCAATGTGAGTTGATGCTACTAGATAATGATATGATGTATCAATGTGAGTTGATACTACTAGATAATGATAAGATGTATCAATGTGAGTTGATGCTACTAGATAATGATAAGATGTATCAATGTGAGTTGATACTACTAGATAATGATAAGATGTATCAATGTGAGTTGATGCTACTAGATAATGATAATATGCATCAATGTGAGTTGATGCTACTAGATAATGATATGATGTATCAATGTGAGTTGATACTACTAGATAATGATATGATGTATCAATGTGAGTTGATACTACTAGATAATGATAATATGCATCAATGTGAGTTGATGCTACTAGATAATGATATGATGTATCAATGTGAGTTGATACTACTAGATAATGATAAGATGTATCAATGTGAGTTGATGCTACTAGATAATGATAAGATGTATCAATGTGAGTTGATACTACTAGATAATGATATGATGTATCAATGTGAGTTGATACTACTAGATAATGATAATATGCATCAATGTGAGTTGATGCTACTAGATAATGATAAGATGTATCAATGTGAGTTGATGCTACTAGATAATGATAAGATGTATCAATGTGAGTTGATACTACTAGATAATGATATGATGTATCAATGTGAGTTGATACTACTAGATAATGATAAGATGTATCAATGTGAGTTGATACTACTAGATAATGATAAGATGTATCAATGTGAGTTGATGCTACTAGATAATGATATGATGTATCAATGTGAGTTGATACTACTAGATAATGATAAGATGTATCAATGTGAGTTGATACTACTAGATAATGATAAGATGTATCAATGTGAGTTGATGCTACTAGATAATGATATGATGTATCAATGTGAGTTGATACTACTAGATAATGATAATATGCATCAATGTGAGTTGATGCTACTAGATAATGATATGATGTATCAATGTGAGTTGATACTACTAGATAATGATAAGATGTATCAATGTGAGTTGATGCTACTAGATAATGATAAGATGTATCAATGTGAGTTGATACTACTAGATAATGATATGATGTATCAATGTGAGTTGATACTACTAGATAATGATAAGATGTATCAATGTGAGTTGATACTACTAGATAATGATAAGATGTATCAATGTGAGTTGATGCTACTAGATAATGATATGATGTATCAATGTGAGTTGATACTACTAGATAATGATAAGATGTATCAATGTGAGTTGATACTACTAGATAATGATAAGATGTATCAATGTGAGTTGATGCTACTAGATAATGATATGATGTATCAATGTGAGTTGATACTACTAGATAATGATAAGATGTATCAATGTGAGTTGATACTACTAGATAATGATATGATGTATCAATGTGAGTTGATACTACTAGATAATGATAAGATGTATCAATGTGAGTTGATACTACTAGATAATGATATGATGTATCAATGTGAGTTGATACTACTAGATAATGATAATATGCATCAATGTGAGTTGATGCTACTAGATAATGATATGATGTATCAATGTGAGTTGATACTACTAGATAATGATATGATGTATCAATGTGAGTTGATACTACTAGATAATGATAATATGCATCAATGTGAGTTGATGCTACTAGATAATGATATGATGTATCAATGTGAGTTGATACTACTAGATAATGATAAGATGTATCAATGTGAGTTGATGCTACTAGATAATGATAAGATGTATCAATGTGAGTTGATACTACTAGATAATGATATGATGTATCAATGTGAGTTGATACTACTAGATAATGATAATATGCATCAATGTGAGTTGATGCTACTAGATAATGATAAGATGTATCAATGTGAGTTGATGCTACTAGATAATGATAAGATGTATCAATGTGAGTTGATACTACTAGATAATGATATGATGTATCAATGTGAGTTGATACTACTAGATAATGATAAGATGTATCAATGTGAGTTGATACTACTAGATAATGATAAGATGTATCAATGTGAGTTGATGCTACTAGATAATGATATGATGTATCAATGTGAGTTGATACTACTAGATAATGATAAGATGTATCAATGTGAGTTGATGCTACTAGATAATGATAAGATGTATCAATGTGAGTTGATACTACTAGATAATGATAAGATGTATCAATGTGAGTTGATACTACTAGATAATGATAAGATGTATCAATGTGAGTTGATGCTACTAGATAATGATAAGATGTATCAATGTGAGTTGATGCTACTAGATAATGATATGATGTATCAATGTGAGTTGATACTACTAGATAATGATAAGATGTATCAATGTGAGTTGATACTACTAGATAATGATATGATGTATCAATGTGAGTTGATACTACTAGATAATGATAATATGCATCAATGTGAGTTGATACTACTAGATAATGATAAGATGTATCAATGTGAGTTGATACTACTAGATAATGATATGATGTATCAATGTGAGTTGATACTACTAGATAATGATATGATGTATCAATGTGAGTTGATGCTACTAGATAATGATAATATGCATCAATGTGAGTTGATGCTACTAGATAATGATATGATGTATCAATGTGAGTTGATGCTACTAGATAATGATAATATGCATCAATGTGAGTTGATGCTACTAGATAATGATAATATGCATCAATGTGAGTTGATGCTACTAGATAATGATATGATGTATCAATGTGAGTTGATACTACTAGATAATGATAAGATGTATCAATGTGAGTTGATGCTACTAGATAATGATAATATGCATCAATGTGAGTTGATGCTACTAGATAATGATATGATGTATCAATGTGAGTTGATACTACTAGATAATGATATGATGTATCAATGTGAGTTGATACTACTAGATAATGATAATATGCATCAATGTGAGTTGATGCTACTAGATAATGATATGATGTATCAATGTGAGTTGATACTACTAGATAATGATATGATGTATCAATGTGAGTTGATGCTACTAGATAATGATATGATGTATCAATGTGAGTTGATGCTACTAGATAATGATAAGATGTATCAATGTGAGTTGATGCTACTAGATAATGATAAGATGTATCAATGTGAGTTGATGCTACTAGATAATGATAAGATGTATCAATGTGAGTTGATACTACTAGATAATGATATGATGTATCAATGTGAGTTGATACTACTAGATAATGATAAGATGTATCAATGTGAGTTGATACTACTAGATAATGATAAGATGTATCAATGTGAGTTGATACTACTAGATAATGATAAGATGTATCAATGTGAGTTGATACTACTAGATAATGATATGATGTATCAATGTGAGTTGATACTACTAGATAATGATATGATGTATCAATGTGAGTTGATGCTACTAGATAATGATATGATGTATCAATGTGAGTTGATGCTACTAGATAATGATAAGATGTATCAATGTGAGTTGATGCTACTAGATAATGATAAGATGTATCAATGTGAGTTGATACTACTAGATAATGATAAGATGTATCAATGTGAGTTGATGCTACTAGATAATGATATGATGTATCAATGTGAGTTGATACTACTAGATAATGATAAGATGTATCAATGTGAGTTGATACTACTAGATAATGATAATATGCATCAATGTGAGTTGATGCTACTAGATAATGATATGATGTATCAATGTGAGTTGATGCTACTAGATAATGATAAGATGTATCAATGTGAGTTGATGCTACTAGATAATGATAAGATGTATCAATGTGAGTTGATACTACTAGATAATGATAAGATGTATCAATGTGAGTTGATACTACTAGATAATGATAAGATGTATCAATGTGAGTTGATGCTACTAGATAATGATAAGATGTATCAATGTGAGTTGATGCTACTAGATAATGATAAGATGTATCAATGTGAGTTGATACTACTAGATAATGATATGATATATCAATGTGAGTTGATGCTACTAGATAATGATATGATTTACTATGTATAGTATGTCCAGTCTCTTATGGTTACCTCTCCCCCTGTCCTTGACACTCTCCCTTCATCCCTCCCTCCAGGTGAGCAGTACGTGTGGCCACGGCCCCCAGCGTGTGTCTCGCTCAGTGGCGCCCTTTCCTGACCAGACCCCTGCTGCCCAGGCGTCCCGCAACCCACAGCCTTTACCCTACGATCCTGAGGAGACCTTGGCTGGTCGCCGCAGGTAATGCTGGGTTGAGAAGAGAGGGATTGAAGGATGGGGGAACAGACAGGGGTTATGAAGTAGAGCAGAGTAGAAAGAGGAATATAGGAGGTTAGAGCATTTAACGATTAAGAAATATTTAGGTCAAAGGTCCAGATGAATGGGTAGGAGCTGGGGGAAAGGTCTAAGGTTCAGATGAATGGGTAGGAGCTGGGGGAAAGGTCTAAGGTCCAGATGAATGGGTAGGAGCTGGGGGAAAGGTCTAAGGTCCAGATGAATGGGTAGGAGCTGGGGGAAAGGTCTAAGGTCCAGATGAATGGGTAGGAGCTGGGGGAAAGGTCTAAGGTCCAGATGAATGGGTAGGAGCTGGGGGAAAGGACTAAGGTTCAGATGAATGGGTAGGAGCTGGGGGAAAGGACTAAGGTTTAGATGAATGGATAGGAGCTGGGGGAAAGGTCAAAGGTCCAGATGAATGGGTAGGAGCTGGGGGAAAGGTCTAAGGTCCAGATGAATGGGTAGGAGCTGGTGAAAGGTCTAAGGTCCAGATGAATGGGTAGGAGCTGGGGGAAAGGACTAAGGTCCGGATGAATGGGTAGGAGCTGGTGAAAGGTCTAAGGTCCAGATGAATGGGTAGGAGCTGGTGAAAGGTCTAAGGTCCAGATGAATGGGTAGGAGCTGGGGAAAGGTCTAAGGTCCAGATGAATGGGTAGGAGCTGGGGAAAAGGACTAAGGTTCAGATTAATGGGTAGGAGCTGGGGAAAGGTCTCAGGTCCAGATGTTATTAGCAGATAGACTATAGACTGTAGACCATAGACCATAGACTATAAGCCATAGACTATAGACCATAGACTAAAGACCATAGACCACAGACCACAGAGCAGGTGAGTTTTAGTAGTCAGTATTGGAGTGGAGTAGGTGAGTTGTATTAGTCAGTACTGGAGTGGAGCAGGTGAGTTTTAGTAGTCAGTTTTGGAGTGGAGCAGGTGAGTTGTATTAGTCAGTACTGGAGTGGAGCAGGTGAGTATTATTAGTCAGTACTGGAGTGGAGCTGGTGAGGTGTAGTAGTCATTGTCTGAGTGGAGCAGGTGAATTCTAGTAGTCAGTATTGGAGTGGAACAGGTGAGGTGTAGTAGTCAGTGATTGGAGTGGAGCAGGTGAATTGTAGTGGTCAGTGATGGAGTGGAGCAGGTGAGTTGTAGTGGTCAGTGATTGGAGTGGAGCAGGTGAGTTGTAGTGGTCAGTGATGGAGTGGAGCAGGTGAGTTATAGAAGTCAGTGTTGGAGTGGTGCAGGTGAGTTATAGAAGTCAGTGTTGGAGTGGTGCAGGTGAGTTGTAGAAGTCAGTGTTGGAGTGGAGCAGGTGAGTTGTAGTGGTCAGTGTTGGAGTAGAGTAGATTAGTTGTAGTAGTCAGTGTTGGAGTGGTGCAGGTGAGTTATAGAAGTCAGTGTTGGAGTGGAGCAGGTGAGTTTTAGTGGTCAGTGTTGGAGTGGAGCAGGTGAGTTATAGAAGTCAGTGTTGGAGTGGTGCAGGTGAGTTGTAGAAGTCAGTGTTGGAGTGGAGCAGGTGAGTTGTAGTGGTCAGTGTTGGAGTAGAGTAGATTAGTTGTAGTAGTCAGTGTTGGAGTGGAGCAGGTGAGATGTGGTAGTGTGTGTATGTGTGTGTGTGTGTGTGTGTGTGTGTGTGTGTGTGTGTGTGTGTGTGTGTGTGTGTGTGTGTGTGTGTGTGTGTGTGTGTGTGTGTGTGTGTGTGTGTGTGTGTGTGTGTCTCTGTCTCTATGTCTGTGTCTGTGTCTGTGTGTGTCTTGCTATTGTGTGTATCTGTGCACACGTGTGGCACCCTGTTTGACTGTGTTTGCTGCTAGCCTACTTTACTATGAGAGTGACAGTGAGCCTCCCTCCACTCTAGTGCATTATACACTCACTTTCCAGGAACAGGCTTAAATGAACAGAGTACTGATTCTCAGCAGGCCGATGGCTTTAGCAGAGTGGCCAGATTAATATCTTTTAGGCACACAAACCCTCACCTGCATTGCAAACGGCACCCTACTCCGTTTATAGTGCACTACCATTCACTTTATAGTGCACTACTTTTGAGCAGAGTAGTGCTTTATAAAGGAAATAGGGTTCCATTTGGGACACAGTCACTCTCTACAGCTGAATATCTCCCTCTCTCTCTATGTCTCTCTAGGGATCTCCTTCACTGTCCCCACCATTAGACTCTTTAATTTCCTCCTTCATTCTATATCTCTTCCTCTCTGTCTCTCGCTCCATCTCATATAATGATGTTTAATTTGCCGGTTTATCTATGTTTCCCCCTCTCTCTTTCTCTCTCTCTCTCTCTCTCTCTCTCTCTCTCTCTCTCTCGCTCTCTCTCTCGCTCTCTCTCTCTCTCTCTCTCTCTCTCGCTCTCTCTCGCTCTCTCTCTCTCACTCTCTTTCTCTCGCTCTCTGTCCACTCTCCCCTCCTCTTTGCTGACCAGCATTATTAGCTATGCTGTAATGTAATAATAATATAATCATTACCATTATTAATGATATTCTCTTTTTTCTCTTCTCCTCTCATCCCTCCCTCTCTCCCTCAGGGAGTTTATTTCCAGCCTGAGGGGATTCAGTTCCTTCTTCAGTGGTTTGGGAGAGGCTCTGTGTAGCCGGGAGCCTGCAGCGCCAAGCAACCACTCCCTCTGCTGGAACGGACAAGAAATTACAAACAGGTAAAGGACATGCTGATTGATGTCTGTGGGTGCACCCCAAAAGGTACTGATGATCAAAGTAGAGCACTATAAAGGGAATAGGTTGCCATTATAGACACACCCTGTGTTTACTGCAATAGTCGGGTTTGTAAACCCAACTGATGCCTATACACAGTAGTATTGTGATGCTAAATACAGCCTTGTACCAATCTAAACAGCACACTATACAATCTGGTTGTGGTTTTATTGGGATATAATATGTCTCTATCTCGTTCCATCGTATAGATGTGTCAGATGTACAAAATACATTAAACTTGAATGATCTCTATCCTTGAGTAAAGAGTGTGTAGGTCGGTTGAAGGTGAAGTTTGTGTAGAAGTGATGAGCTTTGCAGTGGAGCCTCATCTCCGACAGTGTGTGAGTGTAAATCTTGACTCTGTCTCTCTATGAGAAGGTTATTAATGTCAGTCGCACTTTCTCCTTCTTTCCTGCTCGGTTAATTGCTGTTTCGATCGCTCTCTCATCCTTCGCCCATGTCTCGCTGCACCCCACAGAACCCAATTTGGATTCTGCAATATTTCACTTCACCTCCTGTCTCCCTTGCTCCAGCATCGTAACTTTCTCTCCCTCTCTCCCTTGTTCTCTCTCTTCATCTGGCCCCAATTTTAATTTGCCTCACTTAGTTCGACTTTATTTCTCCTCAGATAATGATTTTATATTGATTCTAATCAATGCAAAAGCATCACTTCTGATTGAAATGAGAGGTGAGGGAAGTTAATGTTTTTCCCCTCAAGAAGCATATAAGCCTGTATAGCAACCCTAGATATAGGGAGAATCTCAATTGCTTACTCCTGGCATACTCCTCTCTTCTCTCCTCGCGCCTTATCAAAACCCATTGGATGAGAAAGCCAGTGGTCCCTCCCCTCTGACCTTCTGCTCCAATAGGTTTTGAGAAGGAGGTGAAGAGAGAGGAGAGAGGACGCGAGGAGTATGCAGTTGAGATTCTCACGTAGTCACAATGCATCTCCTCAAAGCTCTTATTCCTTACAAGAAAAACAGGGCTGTATTCATTAGTGCACACAGTAGCAAAACGTAACAAAATAAATTGCAACAGAAAACGAAAATGAGAGATTCTTATTGGACAAGTTTAGGTAGTCCCTCCCTAAATCAGTCTGTTTTCTTCTGTTTAGTGCCTATTGAATATGACCCATGGGGTCTTACTAGCTTCCTTCCTGTGTCCTCAATTCCAGACCCTTCAGTCTGTAGCACGCAGGCTGGCAGCCCTTCCTCAGTCACAGTGCGCCTGTCACAGAGGAGATGAGGACACTCTCAGAGATAAAAAGGCTTACTGCCTCGTCCAAGGGGGAAGAGAGCAGAGTGGCGAGGGGGCCGAGGTATCCTGGGGGGGTAATTACGGGCCAGTGGAGAGAGGGTGATAGAGAGGGAAGGAGACGGAGGGAGGAAGAGATGGAGATATGGTGAGAGAGGGAAGGAGGGAGAGAGGGAGAGAAAGAGGGAGAAAGAGGGGGAGAGGGTTAAAGATAAGAGACAGAGGGATAGAGAGGGAAAGAGATATAGAGGGTGTGGGATGGAGGGATTGTAATGTCCTTCTGCAACCAACTGTCAGTCCTCTCTGAGAGAAGACTATATTTCCAACTGTCAATGTCCTCTCAGAGAAGACTATATTTCCAACTGTCAATGTCCTCTCTGAGAGAAGACTATATTTCCAACTGTCAATGTCCTCTCTGAGAGAAGACTATATTTCCAACTGTCAATGTCCTCTCTGAGAGAAGACTATATTTCCAACTGTCAATGTCCTCTCAGAGAAGACTATATTTCCAACTGTCAATGTCCTCTCTGAGAGAAGACTATATTTCCAACTGTCAATGTCCTCTCTGAGAGAAGACTATATTTCCAACTGTCAATGTCCTCTCTGAGAGAAGACTATATTTCCAACTGTCAATGTCCTCTCAGAGAAGACTATATTTCCAACTGTCAATGTCCTCTCTGAGAGAAGACTATATTTCCAACTGTCAATGTCCTCTCTGAGAGAAGACTATATTTCCAACTGTCAATGTCCTCTCAGAGAAGACTATATTTCCAACTGTCAATGTCCTCTCTGAGAGAAGACTATATTTCCAACTGTCAATGTCCTCTCAGAGAAGACTATATTTCCAACTGTCAATGTCCTCTCAGAGAAGACTATATTTCCAACTGTCAATGTCCTCTCTGAGAGAAGACTATATTTCCAACTGTCAATGTCCTCTCAGAGAAGACTATATTTCCAACTGTCAATGTCCTCTCTGAGAGAAGACTATATTTCCAACTGTCAATGTCCTCTCTGAGAGAAGACTATATTTCCAACTGTCAATGTCCTCTCTCAGAGAAGACTATATTTCCAACTGTCAATGTCCTCTCTGAGAAGACTATATTTCCAACTGTCAATGTCTTCTCTGAGAGAAGACTATATTTCCAACTGTCTTTATGCAACTCATGTCTTTATGCCTTTATGCAACTCACAAATGCAACTCATGTCTTTATGCAACTCACAAATACATGAAGCATTCCACTGTTAGTCTACACCTGTTGTTTATGAAGCATTCCACTGTTAGTCTACACCTGTTGTTTATGAAGCGTTCCACTGTTAGTCTACACCTGATGTTTATGAAGCATTCCACTGTTAGTCTACACCTGCTGTTTATGAAGCATTCCACTGTTAGTCTACACCTGTTGTTTATGAAGCATTTCACTGTTAGTCTACACCTGTTGTTTATGAAGCGTTAGTCTACACCTGTTGTTTATGAAGCGTTTCACTGTTACTCTACACCTGCTGTTTATGAAGCGTTCCACTGTTAGTCTACACCTGTTGTTTATGAAGCGTTCCACTGTTAGTCTACACCTGTTGTTTATGAAGCATTCCACTGTTAGTCTACACCTGTTGTTTATGAAGCGTTCCACTGTTAATCTACACCTGTTGTTTATGAAGCATTCCACTGTTAGTCTACACCTGTTGTTTATGAAGCGTTAGTCTACACCTGATGTTTATGAAGCATTCCACTGTTAGTCTACACCTGCTGTTTATGAAGCATTCCACTGTTAGTCTACACCTGTTGTTTATGAAGCATTCCACTGTTACTCTACACCTGTTGTTTATGAAGCGTTCCACTGTTAGTCTACACCTGTTGTTTATGAAGCGTTCCACTGTTAGTCTACACCTGTTGTTTATGAAGCATTCCACTGTTAGTCTACACCTGTTGTTTATGAAGCATTCCACTGTTAGTCTACACCTGTTGTTTATGAAGCGTTAGTCTACACCTGTTGTTTATGAAGCATTCCACTGTTAGTCTACACCTGTTGTTTATGAAGCATTCCACTGTTAGTCTACACCTGTTGTTTATGAAGCGTTAGTCTACACCTGTTGTTTATGAAGCGTTCCACTGTTAGTCTACACCTGCTGTTTATGAAGCATTCCACTGTTAGTCTACACCTGTTGTTTATGAAGCGTTAGTCTACACCTGTTGTTTATGAAGTGTTCCACTGTTAGTCTACACCTGATGTTTATGAAGCATTCCACTGTTAGTCTACACCTGCTGTTTATGAAGCATTCCACTGTTAGTCTACACCTGCTGTTTATGAAGCGTGTGACAAATACAATTGGATTTGATTTGAGTCATATCTTCTTTTCTTCTCATCCAGTTCATACCAAAAGGGCTTAACGTATCATAGCTTTTACACAGGGCAGATTCATCTCCAGCTCAGAATGCCTCTCACACTATTTCTGTAGACACATCGAGGTCTGAGCTAAATGTGTCTCTCGTCACCTGTATCCAAGATCAGAGGAATGACACCTTCACATCATCTCAAATATGTTTTTAAACACTCAGGGTGCCTCCTCACACCACACAAAAGGATGTGGGCAAACTCACAGCACTGAAAATAAACATGCCACTTTTCTCTTAGTAATCTAATGTCATATTCAAGTTGTGTCCCTATCTAAATATTGCAGAATTTGTTAGTGCAAATTCTATTTATTTTCCACCACTTCATTCACACTTTGCTCTTTGTGTGTCATTATGCAACACTGAGATGCAGCTCCTAGCCCATAGCATGTATCATAGCTATTAACATCTAATCACTAGCCGTCATCAGCCTATCATGACCTACACTACCAAAAGTACACTACACGACCAAATGCTCGTCCAACATCTCATTCCAAAATAAAGGGCGTTAATTAATATGGAGTTGGTCTCCCCTTTGCTGCTATAACAGCCTCCACTCTGGGAAGGCTGTCCAATAGATGTTGGAACATTGGAAGCAAGTCCCCGCAGCATTCAGCCACAAGAGCATTAGTGAGGTCGGGGCACTGATGTTGGGCGATTAGGCCTGGCTCGCAGTCTGCGTTCCAATTCATCCCAAAGGTGTTCGATGGGGTTGAGGTAAGGGCTCTCTACAGGCCAGTCAAGTTCTACCCCACTGATCTCGACAAACCATTTCTGTATGGATCTCGCTTTGTGCACAAGGACATTGTCATGCCAAAACTGTTGCCACAAAGTTGGAAGCACTGAATTGTCTAGAATGTCATTGTATGCTGTAGTGTTAAGATTTCCCTTCACTGGAACCAAAGGGCCTAGCCAGAACCATGAAAAACAGCCCAGACCATTATTCCAAACCTTACAGTTGGCACTATGCTTTGGGGCAGGTAGCATTCTCCTGGCATCCGCCAAACTCAGATTCGTCCGTCAGACTGCCAGATGGTTGAGCGTGATTCATCACTCCAAAGAACGCGTTTCTGCTGATCCAGAGTCCAACGGCAGCAAGCTTTACACCTCGGCCATGGAAACCCATGTCATAAAGCTCCTGACGAACAGTTCTTGTGCTGACGTTGCTTCCAGAGGCAGTTTGGAACTCGGTAGTGAGTGTTGCAACAGAGGACAGAATTTTTACATGCTACGTGCTTCAGCACTCGCCGGTCCTTTTCTGTGAGCTTGTGTGGCCTACCACTTCACGGCTGAGCCGTTGTTGCTCCTAGACATTTCCACTTCACAATAACAGCACTTGACTCATTGGAAAGGTGGCATCATATGACGGTGCCACCTTGAAAGTCACTGAGCTCTTCAGTAAGGCCATTCTATTGTCAATGTTTGTCTATGGAAATTGCATGGCAGTGTGCTCGATTTTATACACTTGTCAGCAATGGGTGTGGCTGAAATAGCCGAATCCACTCATTTGAGGGGTTGTCCACATACTTTTGTATATACAGTGTATGTCCTCTATCTGCTGGTAGTATATCACATGTCTCTGTATTATTAATGTGATTAGAAGGATAAATAACGGTGGAAATGTAATTAAGGGTTTAATGAAAAGTATGAGTTAGGTGGCACCGTATTAATGAGGAGCTGATGGATGATGGAGCGGGGAGGAGAGGAGTGGGGAGGAGGGAGGAGGGTTGGTGAGAGAAGTGTTGGGAGAGGGGGGTGGAGGAGAGGGGGTGTGTCATAGAGATATGAACAGCCTATGGCTTCACACTGTGCCACCGCTCCTCCCTACATCTGTTGGCTTCTTCAGACACTCCATTTCCTCTTCCTCTGACCTCACTTTCCTTTCCTGTTCTTAGCAAACCATCACTTTCCTTTCCTGTTCTTAGCAAACCATCACTTTCCTTTCCTGTTCTTAGCAAACCATCACTTTCCTTTCCTGTTCTTAGCAAACCATCACTTTCCTTTCCTGTTCTCAGAAAACCATCACTTTCCTTTCCTGTTCTTAGCAAACCATCACTTTCCTTTCCTGTTCTTAGCAAACCATCACTTTCCTTTCCTGTTCTCAGAAAACCATCACTTTCCTTTCCTGTTCTCAGAAAACCATCACTTTCCTTTCCTGTTCTTAGCAAACCATCACTTTCCTTTCCTGTTCTCAGCAAACCATCACTTTCCTTTCCTGTTCTCAGCAAACCATCACTTTCCTTTCCTGTTCTCAGAAAACCATCACTTTCCTTTCCTGTTCTCAGCAAACCATCACTTTCCTTTCCTGTTCTTAGCAAACCATCACTTTCCTTTCCTGTTCTCAGAAAACCATCACTTTCCTTTCCTGTTCTCAGCAAACCATCACTTTCCTTTCCTGTTCTCAGCAAACCATCACTTTCCTTTCCTGTTCTCAGCAACCCATCACTGTCCTCGCTGGTTAAATTGTCCTTACCGTTTAAACGCACATTTGTCTCAATGAAAGTTTGATCGCCAACTTGTAATCCTAAAAAAAATGAAATTAGTTATCTCTGGTTTGTTCAGCCATTTCGATGAGTTAGGGTTAGAGTTTTGGGATAAACGCCGAAAATAAGGTTAACACAGGCTTAGGAGATCTGATGCGTTTTGTTCTATGAGATAATATCAGTCAGTTAACTGAAGAAAAAAAAAAGATGCCATACCATTTCTCTCTGTGAGGATCGAAGCTGGAGACAGGACAAAGTAACAATGCAGACACAGGGAGCAGACAGTTATAGACAGGGAAATCAACAACGGGAAGGAGTCCAGGTGCGTCCAATGAGCGCTGCTGTGCGTAGTGATGGTAACAGGTGTGCGTAATGAAGGGCAGCCTGGCGCCCTCGAGCGCCAGAAAAGGAGAGCGGGAGCATGCGTGACAGCTCTCTATGAGAGGATATACTGTAAGATAACATCAATCATTTTCACCCTTATCGTGATGGTGCACAGGCAGCTAGCTATGCCTTAGTCTGTGTGAGCCAGTCATCCTTTAATCAGTTTCACATTCCTTTGGGGGTGTGTTCCTCTTCTATTCAGCTGTGTAAACACACCTGTCTGGTTGCGTGCGTGGGGCCATTCTCCGAGGTTGACATGCTGATAGCATCAGAGTTTGGCTCATAAAGGGTTAAAGCCAGGCGTAGCAGAGAGCACGACAGCACCTGGGAGAATGCTTCAGTACAATATAACACAGAGGAAGAGTTCCAACCTGGGCTGCTTCAGTACAATATAACACAGAGGAAGGGTAACAACCTGGACTCTGTCAGTACAATATAACACAGAGGAAGAGTTCCAACCTGGACTCTGTCAGTACAATATAACACAGAGGAAGAGTTCCAACCTGGGCTGCTTCAGTACAATATAACACAGAGGAAGGGTAACAACCTGGACTCTGTCAGTACAATATAACACAGAGGAAGAGTTCCAACCTGGACTGCTTCAGTACAATATAACACTGAGGAAGAGTTCCAACCTGGACTGTGTCAGTACAATATAACACTGAGGAAGAGTTCCAACCTGGGCTGCTTCAGTACAATATAACACAGAGGAAGGGTAACAACCTGGACTCTGTCAGTACAATATAACACAGAGGAAGAGTTCCAACCTGGGCTGCTTTAGTACAATATAACACAGAGGAAGAGTTCCAACCTGGGCTCTGTCAGTACAATATAACACAGAGGCAGAGTTCCAACCTGGGCTGCTTCAGTACAATATAACACAGAGGAAGAGTTCCAACCTGGACTGTGTCAGTACAATATAACACAGAGGAAGAGTTCCAACCTGGACTCTGTCAGTACAATATAACACAGAGGAATAGTTCCAACCTGGACTCTGTCAGTACAATATAACACAGAGGAAGAGTTCCAACCTGGACTCTGTCAGTACAATATAACACAGAGGAAGGGTAACAACCTGGACTCTGTCAGTACAATATACAGAGAGGAAGAGTTCCAACCTGGACTGTGTCAGTACAATATAACACAGAGGAAGAGTTCCAACCTGGACTGTGTCAGTACAATATAACACAGAGGAAGAGTTCCAACCTGGACTGTGTCAGTACAATATAACACAGAGGAAGAGTTCCAACCTGGACTGTGTCAGTACAATATAACACAGAGGAAGAGTTCCAACCTGGACTGTGTCAGTACATTATACAGAGAGGAAGTTCCAACCTGGGCTCTGTCAGTACAATATAACACAGAGGAAGGGTAACAACCTGGGCTCTGTCAGTACAATATAACACAGAGGAAGAGTTCCAACCTGGACTGCTTCAGTACAATATAACACAGAGGAAGAGTTCCAACCTGGACTCTGTCAGTACAATATAACACAGAGGAAGAGTTCCAACCTGGACTCTGTCAGTACAATATAACACAGAGGAAGAGTTCCAACCTGGACTGTGTCAGTACAATATAACACAGAGGAAGAGTTCCAACCTGGGCTCTGTCAGTACAATATAACACAGAGGAATAGTTCCAACCTGGACTGTGTCAGTACAATATACAGAGAGGAAGTTCCAACATATTTTTCTCCCTCCTCCACCTACCTACCTCAGACTACGCCTCTGCAGGATCTTATCCGTCTGGAACTGGGGCTTTCCGTTCTGTGATTCAGGTTATCAAATCAAATGTTATCACTACTCTACGTAGTAAACTGACTGGAAGATAGATTGGGGATATGACGTATGACCATGCATCACATCTTATCTTACACATAATATTCAATTATTGACTTATGAATGCACCTCGAGTTACTGGTGATTTGTTTCTAAATTGTTAAAATCCTGTCTGAAGAGCGTTTATTTGTCTTATCAACACTAGATGGCGATAGAGCTTCATATTGGGCACTAGTCTGTGGAGTGTAGTCAAATGTCCTGTTCACCATACCATTCATGTGATTTATTTAACACCAAACAGAACAACGCAGCTTTTCAAAAATGGATCTGATGAAAACAAAAATTGTATTTTATTTTTCTGTCTTTCCCAGGTTTCCTGTCCCAGGTGTGAAGCGCTCTCACCCTCATGGCCCTGACCCTAAGATCAAAGCCCCTGAACCAGTCATCTCCCAGATCATCGACAAACTCAAACACATCAACCAGGTGGTCTGCATGTGTGTGTGTGTGTGTGTGTGCGTGCGTGCGTGCGTGCGTGCATTTATGCGTTTGTGGGTACTTTCATATATGTTTATGCTCAGGTCAGTCAAAACAGGCTGTTGATGGAGGGCACATGTGTGGCCCCTACCCCTGGGCCTGGCCCCTACCCCTGGGCCTAGCCCCTACCCCTGGGCCTAGCCCCTATCCCTGGGCCTAGCCCCTACCCCTGGGCATAGCCCCTACCCCTGGGCCTGGCCCCTACCCCTGGGCCTAGCCCCTACCCCTGGGCCTAGCCCCTACCCCTGAGCCTAGCCCTTACCCCTGGGCCTAGCCCCTACCCCTGGGCCTAGCCCCTACCCCTGGGCCTGGCCCCTACCCCTGAGCCTAGCCCCTACCCCTGGGCCTAGCCCCTACCCCTGGGCCTAGCCCCTACCCCTGAGCCTAGCCCCTACCCCTGGGCCTGGCCCCTATCCCTGAGCCTAGCCCCTATCCCTGAGCCTAGCCCCTACCCCTGGGCCTAGCCCCTACCCCTGAGCCTAGCCCCTACCCCTGGGCCTGGCCCCTATCCCTGAGCCTAGCCCCTACCCCTGAGCCTAGCCCCTACCCCTGAGCCTAGCCCCTACCCCTGGGCCTGGCCCCTATCCCTGGGCCTAGCCCCTATCCCTGAGCCTAGCCCCTATCCCTGAGCCTAGCCCCTATCCCTGAGCCTAGCCCCTATCCCTGGGCCTGGCCCCTACCCCTTGTTCTGACCCAGCCATATGGAATGCAGGTTACTCTTTAGAGCTCTCTGGTTCTGACCCAGCCATATGGAATGCAGGTTACTCTGTATAACTATCTGGTTCTGACTCAGCCATATGGAATGTAGGTTACTCTGCAGCTACAGTTGAGGTCGGAATTTTACATACACCTTAGGCAAATACATTAAAACTCAGTTTTTCACAAATCCTGACATTTAATCAGAGTAAAAATTCCCTGTCTTAGGTCAGTTAGGATCAACACTTTATTTTAAGAATGTGAAATGTCAGAATATTAGTAGAGAATGATTTATTTCAGCTTTTATTTCTTTCATCACATTCCCAGTGGGTCAGAAGTTTACATACACTCAATTAGTATTTGGTAGCATTGCCTCAAAATTGTTTAACTTGGGTCAAACGTTTTGGGTAGCCTTAGAGATATCATAACATAGAGACATAAGGGGACATCAGGTCATAAAGACATCAGGTCATAGAGACATCAGGACATAGTTACATCAGGGGACATCAGGTCATAAAGACATCAGGTCATAGAGGCATCAGGACATAGAGACATCAGGGGACATCAGGTCATAAAGACATCAGGTCATAGAGACATCAGGACATAGAGACATCAGCACATAGAGACATCAGGACATAGAGACATCAGAACATAGAGACATCAGGGGACATCAGGACATAGAGACATCAGGTCATAGAGACATCAGGACATAGAGACATCAGCGGACATCAGGACATAGAGACATCAGGTCATAGAGACATCAGGGGACATCAGGGGACATCAGGACATAGAGACATCCGAACATAGAGACATCAGGGGACATCAGGTCATAGAGACATCAGGTCATAGAGACATCAGGGGACATCAGGTCATAAAGACATCATGTCATAGAGACATCAGCGCATAGAGACATCAGGACATAGATACATCAGGACATAGAGACATCAGGACATAGAGACATCATGTCATAGAGACATCAGCACATAGAGACATCAGGACATAGACACATGAGTACATAGAAACATCAGGTCATAGAGACATCAGGACATAGATACATCAGGACATAGACACATCAGGACATGGAGACATCAGGGCATAGAGACATCAGGGCTTAGATACATCAGGGGACATCAGGTCATAGAGACATCAGGACATAGATACATCAGGACATAGAGACATCAGGGCATAGAGACATCAGGGCATAGAGACATCAAGGCACATCAGGACATAGAGACATCAAGACATAGAGACACCAGGACATATATACATCAGGGGACATCAGGATATAGAGACATCAGGTCATAGAGACATCAGGACATAGAGACATCAGGACATAGACACATGAGTACATAGAAACATCAGGTCATAGAGACATCAGGACATAGAGACATCAGGACATAGACACATCAGGACATGGAGACATCAGGGCATAGAGACATCAGGACATAGAGACATCAGGGCATAGAGACATCAGGGCATAGAGACATCAAGGCACATCAGGACATAGAGACATCAAGACATAGAGACACCAGGACATATATACATCAGGGGACATCAGGATATAGATACATCATGGGACATCAGGACATAGAGACATCAAGACATAGAGACACCAGGACATATATACATCAGGGGACATCAGGACATAGAGACATCAGGGGACATCAGGACATAGATACATCAGGAGACATCAAGACATAGAGACATACACACATAGAGCCATCAGTAGATAGAGACATCAGGGGACATCAGGACATAGAGACATAAGCACATAGAGGCATCAGGACACAGAGACATAAGCACATAGAGACATCAGGACATAGAGACATCAGGGGACATCAGGACATAGAGACATCAGCACATAGAGACATCAGGACATAGAGACATCAGGGGACATCAGGTCATAGAGACATCAGCACATAGAGACATCAGCAGATAGAGACATCAGCACATAGAGACATCAGGGCACATCAGGAGATAGAGACATCAGGACATAGAGACATCAGGACATAGAGACACCAGGACATATATACATCAGGGGACATGAGGACATAGAGACATCAGCACATAGAGACATCAGCACATAGAGACATCAGGACATATATACATCAGGGGACATGAGGACATAGAGACATCAGCACATAGAGACATCAGGACATAGAGACACCAGGACATAGAGACATCAGGGGACATCAGGAAATAGAGACATCAGCACATAGAGACATCAGCACATATAGACATCAGGGGACATCAGGTCATAGAGACATCAGCACATAGAGACATCAGGGGACATCAGGTCATAGAGACATCAGCACATAGCGACATCAGCACATAGAGACATCAGTACATAGAGACATCAGCACATAGAAACATCAGGGCATAGAGACATCAGGGCATAGAGACATCAGGGCACATGAGGACATAGAGACACCAGGACATATATACATCCGGGGACATCAGGACATAGAGACATCAGGGGACATCAGGACATAGCAGCATCATGGGACATCAGGAGATGGATACATCAGGGGACATCAGGACATAGATACATCAGGGGACATCAGGACATAGATACATCGGGGGACATCAGAACATAGAGACATACACGCATAGAGACATCAGTAGATAGATACATCAGGGGACATCAGGACATAGAGACATAAGCACATAGAGGCATCAGGACACAGAGACATAAGCACATAGAGACATCAGGACATAGAGATATCAGGGGACATCAGGACATAGAGACATCAGGGGACATCAGGACATAGAGACATCAGGGGACATCAGGACATAGAGACATCAGGACATAGAGACATCAGGACATATATACATCAGGGGACATCAGGACATAGAGACATCAGGGGACATCAGGACATAGAGACATCAGCACATAGAGACATCAGCACATAGAGACATCAGGACATAGAGACATCAGAGGACATCAGGGGACATCAGGACATAGAGACATCAGGGGACATCAGGACATAGAGACTTCAGGGGACATCAGGATATAGAGACATCAGGACATAGAAACATCAGCAGACATGAGCACATAGAGACATCAGGACATATATACATCAGGGGACATCAGGACATAGAGACATCAGGGGACATCAGGATATAGAGACATCAGGATATAGAGACATCAGGACATAGAGACATCAGGACATATATACATCAGGGGACATCAGGACATAGAGACATCAGGGGACATCAGGATATAGAGACATCAGGACATAGAGACATCAAGACATAGAGACATTAGGGCATAGAGACATCAGGACATAGAGACATCAGGACATGGAAACATCAGGACATAGAGACATCAGGACATGGAAACATCAGGACATGGAAACATCAGGACATGGAAACATCAGGACATAGAGACATCAGGACATGGAGACATCAGGACATAGAGACATCAGGACATAGAGACATCAGGACATGGAGACATCAGGACATAGAGACATCAGGACATGGAAACATCAGGACATAGAGACATCAGGACATGGAAACATCAGGACATAGAGACATCAGGACATGGAAACATCAGGACATAGAGACATCAGGACATGGAAACATCAGGACATAGAGACAGGACATGGAAACATCAGGACATAGAGACATCAGGACATGGAAACATCAGGACATAGAGACATCAGGACATGGAGACATCAGGACATGGAAACATCAGGACATAGAGACATCAGGACATGGAAACATCATGACATAGAGACATCAGGACATGGAGACATCAGGACATGGAAACATCAGGACATAGAGACATCAGGACATAGAGACATCAAGACATAGAGACATTAGGACATGGAGACATCAGAACATAGAGACATCAGGACATAGAGACATCAAGACATAGAGACATCAGGACATGGAAACATCAGGACATAGAGACATCAGGACATGGAGACATCAGGACATGGAAACATCAGGACATAGAGACATGGTTCAACACAGAATTAAAAACATTGCTCATAGAAACACATTACTATTGGATAGACATTCTAATATACCTATTAAAAAAACAAAATATTGTACATTGCTAAATTATTGCACAACACCTTACTATCAATTAGGTCACTGCTACCTGAACTATTCTGACAATGTGGGGATCAAAGTTTTTGTGACGGGCAACAGGACCAGCTCCACCATCAACACACTGACTAAGCCTCTGCTGTCTGTCATCAAGGCCCCCTACATACCAACTGCTCCTCCGTTTCCATGACAACCCACCTCAGAGGGAGCCGAGGGTGCTAACAGGTGCCCGCCCATACCCTCCCAGTCTGACTCAGTAGCTAGTTGGTTGTATCAGCCAATGAGATCTGTGTTCTCCCTGGTTGTTGTTGTAAGGTTCTGGCTGTTGACATGCAGGACTGAACCCCCCTCTGCTTCAACAGGGAGCCCAGGTCAGGTCAGCTTCCCTCTGTGTGTGTGTGTGTGTGTGTGTGTGTGTGTGTGTGTGTGTGTGTGTGTGCGTGTGCGTGCGCGTGCGCGTGCACGTGTGTGATTGCGTCGATCAGAGGGGCTAGTGCTTGTGTGCTGAAGGCCTGTCTCAATGGATTACTGTATCTCTCTCCTGTTCAAACAAACTGGGCAAGGACATGTAAGGAGGAACTGTGCCCCCTCTCCTCCCCAGCTCAAGCCTCTCAAAGGGGAGGGTGTGGGAGTGGGGGGGATCCACCTCAGGGAGACGCTGTCATTTTCTCAATTACTTTTGCTGCATTACCTCATGTACGCTTAGTCCCTCTCCTAAGGAGAGGATATGTTTTTTGGTTGTGAGTGTTCAGAGCTCCCCCACCCCCTCCTACTCTCAGTCTTGTCTCTCTCTCAAAGCTCTGCTTCTTCAAATCCTCTTTCTATGTACTTTACACACACACACAAAGTGAATGATAGACATAGGTACAGCAAGTGTACACTGAAGTGATAATGCCAGAGAAGCCGGTGTGTGGAGGATATATTGGCACGCGTGTTTTTCGTCCAGGGCCGGTAAACCATGCCAATATATCCTCCAAACACCGGCGTCGAGGGCATTTTCACTTTTACTAGACGTGTTACCAACATCTTCAAATTATGACTTACATAAAGTGCATTCGGAAATTATTCAGACCCCTTGACTTTTTCCACATTTTGTTACATTACAACCTTGTTCTTAAATTAATTAAATTGTTTTATTTCCTCATCAGTCTACACACAATATTCCATAATGAAAAAGGAACAACAGGTTTTTATACATTTTTGCAAGTGTATTCAAAGTAAAAAACTGAAATATCTAATTTACATAAGTATTCAGACCCTTTACTCAGTACTTTGTTGAAGCACCTTTGGCAGCGATCACAGCCTTGAGTCTTCTTGGGTATGACGCTACAAGCTTTGCCCACTTGTATTTGGGGTGTTTTTCCCATTCTTCTCTGCAGATCCTCTCAAGCTCTGTCAGGTTGGATGGGGAGTGTTTAAGTTTATTTTTATTTTTACAGGGACAGTGCACATTAATCAACGTTTCAGTAAAAGTGACGGTTTTAGCCAGCCGGCTAATTTTCAACCGCAGTCCCTGGGCAGGTTATTAAAAACAATTACAATATAGACAATAGCAACATAGAACAAGCAAGACATAGCAACATAGGACAAGCAAGACATAGCATACATACAGAGCAACATAGGACAAGCAAGACGTAGCATACAGACAGAGCAACATAGAACAAAAAGCAGCAAGACAAAATTCATAAAAGCAACAAAGTGTTTCCACACCTTACAAGTTACAGACAACAGACATGGAAAGCGGCAACACACAGCTAGGGACCATGTTCACAAATCTGATTGACCTTTAGCCATGTTGCTGCACAGCTATTTCAGGTCTCTCCAGAGAAGTTCAATCGGGTTCAAGTCCGGGCTGGGTCACTCAAGGACATTCAGAGACTTGTCCTGAAGCCACTCCTGCGTTGTCTTGGCTGTGTGCTTAGGGTCATTGTCCTGTTGGAAGGTGAACCTTCGCCCCAGTCTGAGGTCCTGAGAGCTCTGGAGCAGGTTTTCATCAAGGATCTCTCTGTACTTTTCTCTGTTCATCTTTGCCTTAATCCTGACTAGACTCCCAGTCCCTGCCGCTGAAAAACATCCCCACAGCATGATGCTGCCACCACCATGCTTCATCGTATGGATGGTGCCAGGTTTGCTCCATAAGTGACGCTTAGCATTCAGGCCAAAGAGTCCAATCTTGGTTTAATCAGACCAGAGAATCTTGTTTCTCATGGTCTTAGAGTCATTTAGGTGCATTTTGGCAAACTCCAAGCGGGCTATCATGTGCCTTTTACTGATGAGTGGTGCGGCAGAGATGGTTGTCCTTCTTGAAGGTTATCCCATCTCCACAGAGAAACTCTGGAGCTCTGTCAGAGTGACCATCGGGTTCTTGGTCACCTCCCTGACCAAGGCCCTTCTCCCCCAATTGCTCTATTTGGCCGGGTGGCCAGCTCTAGGAAGAGTCTTGGTGGTTCCGAACTTCTTCCATTTAAGAATGATGGAGGCCACTGTGTTCTTGGGGACCTTCAATGCTGCATACATTTGGCAAACTCCAAGCAGGGTACCCTTCCCCAGATCTGTACCTCGACAGAGTCCTGTCTTTGAGCTCAACGGGCAATTCCTTCGACCTCATGGCTTGGTTTTTGCTCTGACCTGCACTGTCAACTGTGGGACCTTATATAGACAGGTGTGTGCCTTTCCAAATCATGTCCAGTCAATTGAATTCACCACAGGAGGACTCCAATCAAGTTGTAAAAACAACTCAAGGATGTTTAATGGAAACAGGATGCACCTGAGCTCAATTTCGAATCTCATTGCAAAAGGGTCTGAATACTTATGGAAATAAGGTATTTGTGTTTTTAAATTTGTATACATTTGCAAAAAATTCTAAACCTGTTTCCGTTGTTTCATTATGGGGTATTGTGTGTAGATTGATGAGGATTTTTATTTATTTAATCAATTTTAGAAAAAGAAGGTGAAAAAATTATGTGGAAAAAGTCAAGGGGTCTGAATACTTTCCGAATGCACTGTATTTTCATAAAAAACTTTATTTTGATGAATTTATTCATACTGTTACATCCTTCCACAAAATATAGTCCCGACACAAATCTAGGGTTGCTACCCAAGCCGGCTGGTCTTTCGTTCTACCAATTTGGTTGCGAGACGTGACCCAGTCGTTCAGTCTTTTTGTTCTGTATCTATGGACGCGACCCAGTCGTTCGTTCTAAATGTTCTATTGCCATACTGGCTGGCAACGTTCTTATCCCTTGCTTGCTAGCTAGCCAACTACTGCTAACTTACAGTCACGTTCAAACAGTGCAGCTAGAATAACAACAAAGTAGCTTCATTTGCATCTGTTTAAGCTGTTTTCTATTTTTATTTGGATACATCCATAACAATGAGTTAATGAGGCGTGATTTCACCTGGAGTAGAAAATGTGTTCTCTCGTCCGGAAACTGTTGTCAGAGGAGTTAGCCAACAACATAGCTAACACAATCACTTCAAACCTAAGCTGGAAAGGCTGCAAACTAGCTGCACTTCATTTAGTTTTACCTGTTTTCTATTGATAGTTATTTGTATATGAAAATATTGTATTGTCCATGAAAATTATGCTGATTCTGTAATACCTACATATTTCATGCAGACCACCATAGTCCGTGTGCCCAAGAATACCACAATAAAATGCCTAAATGACTACCAACCTGTAGCACTCACGCCTGTAGCCATGAAGTGCTTTGAAAGGCTGGTCATGGCTCACATCAACGCCATCATCCCAGAAACCCTAGACCCACTACAATTGCATACCGCCCCAACAGATCCACAGATGACGCAATTTCTATTGCGCTCCACACTGTCCTTTCCCACCTGGATAAAAGGAACACCTATTTGAGAATGCTGTTCATTGACTACAGATCAGCATTCAACACCATAGTGCCATCAAAGCTCATCACTAAACTAAGGACCCTGGGACTAAACACCTCCCTCTGCAACTGGATCCTAGACTTCCTGACAGGCCGCCGCCAGGTGGTAATGGTAGGCAACAACACATCTGCCACGCTGATCCTCAACACGGGGGCCCCTCAGAGGTGCGTGATTAGTCCCCTCCTGTACTCCCTGCTCACCCACGACTGCGTAGCCAAGCACGACTCCAACACCATCATTAAGTTTGCTGACGACACAATGGTAGTAGGCCTGATCACCGACAACAATGAGACAGCCTATAGGGAGGAGGTCAGAGACCGGGCAGTGTGGTGCCAGGACAACAACCTCTCCCTTAACGTGATCAAGACAAAGGAGATGATTGTGGCCTCCAGGAAAAGGAGGGCTGAGCACGCCCCCATCCACATCGACGGGCTGTAGTGGAGCGAGTTGAGAGCTTCAAATTCATTGGTGTCCATATCGCCAACAAACTATCATGGTCCAATCACACCAGGACAGTTGTGAAGAGGGTACGGCAATGCCTATTCCCCCTCAGGAGACTGACAATATTTGGCATGGGTCCTCAGATCCTCAAAAAGTTCTACAGCTGCACCATCGAGAGCATTCTATCTGGTGCATCACCGCTTGGTATGGCAACTCCTCGGTATCCGACCGCAAGTCGCTACAGAGGGTAGTGCGTACGGCCCAGTACATCACTGGGGCCAAGCTTCCTGCCTTCCAGGACCTCTATACTAGGCCATGTCAGAAGAAGTCTCTAAAATTGTCCGTCTCCAGCCACCCTATTCATAGACAGTTGTCTCTGCTACCGCAGGGCAAGTGGTACCGGAGCGCCAAGTCTAGGTCCAAAGGGCTCCTCATCAGCTTCTACCTCTAAGCCATAAGACTGCTGAACAGTTCATCAAATGGCTATCAGACTATTTGCATTGACCACCTGTCACGTTCTGACCTTTACTTTCCTTTGTTTTGTCTTTATTTAGTATGGTCAGGGCGTGAGTTGGGGTGAGCAGTCTATGTGTGTTTTTCTATGTTGGGGTTTTGTGTTCGGCCTGGTATGATTCTCAATCAGAGGCAGCTGTCAATCGTTGTCCCTGATTGAGAATCATACTTAGGCAGCCTGGGTTTCACTTTTGGTTTGTGGGTGTTTGTTGCCGTGTTAGTGTTTGTTTGCCACACGGTACTGTTTCGTTCGTTATTCTTCGTTTATTGTTTTGTTCCAGTGTTCCGTGTTGCTTATTAAAAAGACATGAACACTTACCACCCTGCGCTTTGGTCCGATCATTCTTCCACCACAGACGATCGTTACACCACCCACCCTTTTTTTACGCTGCTGCTGCTCTGTTTATTATCTACGCATAGACACTTTACCCCTACTTATATGTACATATTAAATCAATTACCTCGACTAACCTGTACCTGTAGCATCCCCAGCTGAATGACTCTCAACTCTCAACTCTCAAACTGATGATACATGAATGTTTAATGCGGTACCATTTCTATAAACACATCGTAAGAGCTGATGGAGTAACAAACCATAAATGATTTTACAATATGAACAATATAGTCCACAAACAATAATACACTTTTACACAACTTTAAATTAGTGTGCTTCATACATGCATACAAATGCATGAACATTTCTACCCAAGTAGTTGATTTTGTGCTAACAGCTTGCTAATGTGGTGCAAGATTAAGTAATGTTAGTCAGAATTAACAGTGGAGCTAAGCTACAGCTAATAAAGTCATATTGCTAGCATACTTCAGAACATCAATTACGAGACAAATATCTGTTCAGTGCACGTCCAAAGAATTAGAACGATTTCTGAAACAAGACCAATATTGAAAGACAGACAATACCTTGTTTTCTTTCCAGCTAGGTGTTAAGTTTGACGTTGTTTCTTGGCCGCTTGAACAACCTTAACAAAATACCTGCTGTCAAAATAAAAGTCACACTAAACTGTCAAATATACAGTGAGGATTGAAAGCTTATAAATAAAAGTCCAAATATAAAGCAGACATTGTGATCGGTCACTCGGTTTTAGATTTCGAACATTGTACATGGTATACACAAAGCACACATGATTTCTGTACTTTAAATATCCTATGACCAGAAATAGGGTATCAGAAAAGTATGGAATCATAGCACAAACCATTCAAAAGTATAAGAGATCATGATTAGATATAGGATGCAAAGAGATTTGGGGGGCATTTATCTTAACCAGTCTCCAGCAACAAGACCATTTTCTGAACTGGGTGTTAGATCTATCTTAACCAGTGTCCAGCAACAAGACCAGCTTCTGAACTGGGAGTTAGATCTATCTTAACCAGTGTCCAGCAACAAGACCAGCTTCTGAACTGGGAGTTAGATCTATCTTAACCAGTGTCCAGCAACGAGACCAGCTTCTGAACTGGGAGTTAGATCTATCTTAACCAGTGTCCAGCAACAAGACCAGCTTCTGAACTGGGAGTTAGATCTATCTTAACCAGTGTCCAGCAACGAGACCAGCTTCTGAACTGGGAGTTAGATCTATCTTAACCAGTGTCCAGCAACAAGACCAGCTTCTGAACTGGGAGTTAGATCTATCTTAACCAGTGTCCAGCAACGAGACCAGCTTCTGAACTGGGCGTTAGATCCCTAGCAACAAGACCAGCTTCTGAACTGAGCATTAGGTCTATCTTAACCAGTCTCCAGCAAAAATACCAGCTTCTGAACTGGGCGGTAGATCTATCTTAACCAGTGTCCAGCAACAAGACCATTTTCTGAACTGGGTGTTAGATCTATCTTAACCAGTGTCCAGCAACAAGACCAGCTTCTGAACTGGGTGTTAGATCCCTAGCAACAAGACCAACTTCTGAACTGAGCATTAGGTCTATCTTAACCAGTCTCCAGCAAAAATACCAGCTTCTGAACTGGGCGGTAGATCTCCAGCAACAAGACCAGCTTCTGAACTGGGCGTTCGAACACGGACAGCTTGGTGAGACGCTTGCCTGTCTTGTCTAACTTCCGATCATCAACACATATTTTGACTCTCCTTACTAGTCTATTTTTATCAATAGTAGTCTCTGAAACTCTACCCAACCGCCACTCATTTCAAGGCAGAACATCATCTATCATCATCACGATGTCACCGATTTTCCGGTTTCTCTTCAGGGTGTGCCAGCGCTGCCTGATGGCGATGTTGACGAGATACTCTTTTCGCCAGCAGCTCCAAAACAGTTCTGCTAGATATTGAACATGCCACCAACTTTTCCGGTGGTACATGTCATCCCTGATGAACTTGCCTGGAGGAGGTAGAGCTGTGGTAGATTTCATAGTAAGCAGATGATTAGGGGTGAGTGGCTCAAGACTGTTAGGATTATTGATGTTGTCAACAGTGAGTGGGTGATTGTTTACAATTGCCATTGCTTCGTAGAAGAAGGTTCGTAGAGAAGAATCATCTAGTCCACAAGAAGAGAGTGAGTGTGTGGAGCTAAGGATACCTCTCACTTTCCTCCGCAGACGTGACTTGAATGGGGAGCATTCATGCTGAAGTCACACTGTTACTCAGTGAGAAAGGCAGTCAGCCTGTCCATGTCAACTTCCTTGAGCGCTTCCTTCAGTTCATTCCTGGCTCCCACAAAGTTGCTTTCTTGGTCACATTTAATCTGACAAACTGCACCACGTATGTCTAGGATGCAGTCAGACCATTAATGAAGGCATCTGTTGACATGTCATCCAACATTTCAATATGAATGCACAAGAGCAAAAACAGGTGAAGAGAAGACCATACCTTTAGTGAACTCGTCGTCCTTGCTTAATGAGAAATGTACTTTGAACAATAAGTGACACAAATGAGGCTTTCCACTCAAGGAATTGAATTGGATCCCCATTGAATACAAATGGCTCTGGCATTGGAAGTTGATTAAGGGCTATGCTATCTTGGAAGGCTTGAGCCAGAGAAGTCATATCCACATGAGGTGATGATTCTGGGACATTGGAGAGTTGTTGGATGGTAGTTGGAGTAATATTGTCGGCAGTTTGGAAGCTAGTTTCCGGGACAACCTCCTGGTTGTAGGCCTCCAACCTGGCGTGAGCTGCCCTTACATCTCTCTCTGAGCTTCAAGATATTTTCTTTGCTCCTCTTCTAAGTGTTGTATTCTTTCCTTTTGTTTCTTTTCCTCCAGCAACACTTCATACTCAACTTCCTTTGCTGCCAGCTCCGCTGCTGCGGTCATGGGGTGATGGCTGGATTGAACACTGGTCTTGTGACTCATTTGTGAGACAGTAGATCCGTAAATGGAGCGAGCGTAGTCGCAAACAAGTAACTCACGGAGATTACGTTTTACCTGTTCGGCATCAAACTCTTCATCAATGCCTGATATCCTTTCATAGGCAATTTTGATCATATCTGCTGTAACTGCCTCACCTGCGTCGACACGACGCCTACCCAGTTGACGGTGTCATGTTTTGTCTTTGATCATGTCTTGTCCCTGTGCTTCCCTCTGCTGGTCTTATTAGGTTCTTTCTCTTTCTCTCTCTCTATCGTTCCGTTCATGCTCCCAGCTGTTTCTCATTCTCCCTACGACCTCATTTACTCTTTCACACCTGTCCCCTATTTTGCCCTCTGATTAGAGTCCCTATTTCTCCCTCTGTTTTCCGCTCCTGTCCTTGTCGGATTCTTGTTTGATGTTTGCAGTTCCTGTGTCTTGTTCCGCCCTGTCGTGTTCTTTTACCTTCTTCAGATGCTGCGTGTGAGCAGGTGTCTATGTCAGCTACGGCCTGTGCCTTCCTGAAGCGACCTGCAGTCTGTGGTCGCGTCTCCAGTCGTTCCTCTCTATTGACGAGAGGATTTCAGTTTCCTGTTTTGGATTTCCATTGATTTATATCCAGGAGTATCATTATTTGTTTTATACTGGAATAAAGACTCTGTTACTATTACGTCGCTTTTGGGTCCTCATTCATCTGCATAACAGAAGAATCCGACCAAGAATGGACCCAGCGACTACGGATTCTCTCAACACTGCCGTCGAGTTCCAGGGAGCTATGCTCGGCAGACACGAGCAGGAATTGTTTGCTGCTCGTCATGCCGTTGAGACCCTGGCCGCTCAGGTCTCCGATCTCTCTGGACAGTTTCAGAGTCTTCGTCTCGTGCCACCAGCTACTTCCTGGTCTTCCGAGTCTCCGGAACCTAGGGTTAATAACCCACCATGTTACTCTGGGCAGCCCACTGAGTGTCGCTCCTTTCTCACCCAGTGTGATATTGTGTTCTCTCTCCAGCCCAACACGTACTCAAGAGAGAGAGCTCGGATCGCTTACGTCATATCACTCCTTACTGGTCGGGCTCGGGAGTGGGGCACAGCTATCTGGGAGGCAAGGGCTGAGTGTTCTAACGATTATCAGAACTTTAAAGAGGAGATGATACGGGTTTTTGATCGTTCAGTTTTTGGGAAGGAGGCTTCCAGGGCCCTGGCTTCCCTATGTCAAGGTGATCGATCCATAACGGATTACTCTATAGAGTTTCGCACTCTTGCTGCCTCCAGTGACTGGAACGAGCCGGCGTTGCTCGCTCGTTTTCTGGAGGGACTTCACGCTGAGGTTAAGGATGAGATTCTCTCCCGGGAGGTTCCTTCCAGCGTGGACTCTTTGATTGCACTCGCCATCCGCATAGAACGACGGATAGATCTTCGTCATCGAGCTCGTGGAAGAGAGCTCGCGTTAACGGTGCTTCCCCTCTCCGCATCTCAACCATCTCCTCCCACCGGCTCAGAGACTGAGCCCATGCAGCTGGGAGGTATTCGCATCTCGACTAAGGAGAGGGAACGGAGAATCACCAACCGCCTTTGCCTCTATTGCGGTTCTGCTGGACATTTTGTCATGTCATGTCCAGTAAAAGCCAGAGCTCATCAGTAAGCGGAGGGCTACTGGTGAGCGCTACTACTCAGGTCTCTCCATCAAGATCCTGTACTACCTTGTCGGTCCATCTACGCTGGACCGGTTCGGCTGCTTCCTGCAGTGCCTTGATAGACTCAGGGGCTGAGGGTTGTTTTATGGACGAAGCATGGGCTCGGAAACATGACATTCCTCTCAGACAGTTAGGGAAGCCCACGCCCATGTTCGCCTTAGATGGTAGTCCTCTTCCCAGTATCAGATGTGAGACACTACCTTTAACCCTCACAGTATCTGGTAACCACAGTGAGACCATTTCCTTTTTGATTTTTCGTTCACCTTTTACACCTGTTGTTTTGGGTCATCCCTGGCTAGTATGTCATAATCCTTCTATTAATTGGTCTAGTAATTCTATTCTATCCTGGAACGTTTCTTGTCATGTGAAGTGTTTAATGTCTGCTATCCCTCCTGTGTCTTCTGTCCCCTCTACTCAGGAGGAACCTGGTGATTTGACAGGAGTGCCGGAGGAATATCATGATCTGCGCACGGTCTTCAGTCGGTCCAGAGCCAGCTCCCTTCCTCCTCACCGGTCGTATGATTGTTGTATTGATCTCCTTCCGGGGACCACTCCCCCTCGGGGTAGACTATACTCTCTGTCGGCTCCCGAACGTAAGGCTCTCGAGGATTATCTGTCTGTTTCTCTCGACGCCGGTACCGTGGTGCCTTCTTCCTCTCCCGCCGGAGCGGGATTTTTCTTTGTTAAGAAGAAGGACGGTACTCTGCGCCCCTGCGTGGATTATCGAGGGCTGAATGACATAACGGTTAAGAATCGTTATCCGCTTCCCCTTATGTCGTCAGCCTTCGAGATTTTGCAGGGAGCCAGGTGCTTTACTAAGTTGGACCTTCGTAACGCTTACCATCTCGTACGCATCAGAGAGGGGGACGAGTGGAAAACGGCGTTTAACACTCCGTTAGGGCATTTTGAATACCGGGTTCTGCCGTTCGGTCTCGCTAATGCTCCAGCTGTCTTTCAGGCATTAGTTAATGATGTACTGAGAGACATGCTGAACATTTTTGTTTTCGTTTACCTTGACGATATCCTGATTTTTTCACCGTCACTCGAGATTCATGTTCAGCACGTTCGACGTGTACTCCAGCGCCTTTTAGAGAATTGTCTCTACGTGAAGGCTGAGAAGTGCGCCTTTCATGTCTCCTCTGTCACTTTTCTCGGTTCTGTTATTTCCGCTGAAGGCATTCAGATGGATCCCGCTAAGGTCCAGGCTGTCAGCGATTGGCCCGTCCCTAAGTCACGTGTCGAGTTGCAGCGTTTTCTCGGTTTCGCTAATTTCTATCGGCGTTTCATTCGTAATTTCGGTCAAGTGGCTGCCCCTCTCACCGCTCTGACTTCTGTCAAGACTTGCTTTAAGTGGTCCGGTTCCGCCCAGGGAGCTTTTGATCTCCTCAAGAAGCGTTTTACATCCGCTCCTATCCTTGTTACTCCTGACGTCACTAAACAATTCATTGTCGAGGTTGACGCTTCAGAGGTGGGCGTGGGAGCCATTCTGTCTCAGCGCTTCCAGTCTGACGATAAGGTCCATCCTTGCGCTTACTTTTCTCATCGCCTGTCGCCATCGGAACGCAACTATGATGTGGGTAACCGCGAACTGCTCGCCATCCGCTTAGCCATAGGCGAATGGCGACAGTGGTTGGAGGGGGCGACCGTCCCTTTTGTCGTTTGGACTGACCATAAGAACCTTGAGTACATCCGTTCGGCCAAACGACTTAATGCACGTCAAGCTCGTTGGGCGTTGTTTTTCGCTCGTTTCGAGTTCGTGATTTCCTATCGTCCGGGAAATAAGAACACCAAGCCTGATGCCTTATCCCGTCTCTTTAGTTCTTCTGTGGCTTCTACCGACCCCGAGGGGATTCTCCCTGAAGGGCGTGTTGTCGGGTTGACTGTCTGGGGAATTGAGAGACAGGTAAAGCAAGCACTCACTCACACTGCGTCGCCGCGCGCTTGTCCTAGTAACCTTCTGTTCGTTCCTGTCTCTACTCGTCTGGCTGTTCTTCAGTGGGCTCACTCTGCCAAGTTAGCTGGCCACCCCGGCGTTCGGGGTACGCTTGCTTCTATTCGCCAGCGGTTTTGGTGGCCTACTCAGGAGCGGGACACGCGTCGTTTCGTGGCTGCTTGTTCGGACTGCGCGCAGACTAAGTCAGGTAACTCTCCTCCTGCCGGTCGTCTCAGACCGCTTCCCATTCCTTCTCGACCATGGTCTCACATCGCCTTAGACTTTATTACCGGTCTGCCTTCGTCTGCGGGGAAGACTGTGATTCTTACGGTTATCGATAGGTTCTCTAAGGCGGCACATTTCATTCCCCTCGCTAAGCTTCCTTCCGCTAAGGAGACGGCACAAATCATCATTGAGAATGTGTTCAGAATTCATGGCCTCCCGTTAGACGCCGTTTCAGACAGAGGTCCGCAATTCACGTCACAGTTTTGGAGGGAGTTCTGTCGTTTGATTGGTGCTTCCGTCAGTCTCTCTTCCGGGTTTCATCCCCAGTCTAACGGTCAAGCAGAAAGGGCCAATCAGTCGATTGGTCGCATTTTACGCAGCCTTTCGTTTCGAAACCCTGCGTCTTGGGCAGAACAGCTCCCCTGGGCTGAGTACGCTCACAACTCGCTTCCTTCGTCTGCTACCGGGCTGTCCCCGTTTCAGAGTAGTCTTGGCTACCAGCCTCCTCTGTTTTCGTCCCAGCTCGCCGAGTCCAGCGTTCCCTCCGCTCAGGCTTTTGTCCAACGTTGTGAGCGCACCTGGAGGAGGGTCAGGTCTGCACTTTGCCGTTACAGGGCGCAGACTGTGAGAGCCGCCAATAAGCGTAGGATTAAGAGTCCTAGGTATTGTCGCGGTCAGAGAGTGTGGCTTTCCACTCGTAACCTTCCCCTTACGACAGCTTCTCGCAAGTTGACTCCGCGGTTCATTGGTCCGTTCCGTGTCTCTCAGGTCGTCAATCCTGTCGCTGTGCGACTGCTTCTTCCGCAACATCTTCGTCGCGTCCACCCTGTCTTCCATGTCTCCTGTGTCAAGCCTTTTCTTCGCGCCCCCGTTCGTCTTCCCTCCCCCCCCCCCGTCCTTGTCGAGGGCGCTCCTATTTACAAGGTACGGAAGATCATGGACATGCGTTCTCGGGGACGTGGTCACCAGTACTTAGTGGATTGGGAGGGTTACGGTCCTGAGGAGAGGAGTTGGGTTCCATCTCGGGACGTGCTGGACCGTTCGTTGATCGATGATTTCCTTCGTTGCCGCCAGGGTTCCTCCTCGAGTGCGCCAGGAGGCGCTCGGTGAGTGGGGGGGTACTGTCATGTTTTGTCTTTGATCATGTCTTGTCCCTGTGCTTCCCTCTGCTGGTCTTATTAGGTTCTTTCTCTTTCTCTCTCTCTATCGTTCCGTTCATGCTCCCAGCTGTTTCTCATTCTCCCTACGACCTCATTTACTCTTTCACACCTGTCCCCTATTTTGCCCTCTGATTAGAGTCCCTATTTCTCCCTCTGTTTTCCGCTCCTGTCCTTGTCGGATTCTTGTTTGATGTTTGCAGTTCCTGTGTCTTGTTCCGCCCTGTCGTGTTCTTTTACCTTCTTCAGATGCTGCGTGTGAGCAGGTGTCTATGTCAGCTACGGCCTGTGCCTTCCTGAAGCGACCTGCAGTCTGTGGTCGCGTCTCCAGTCGTTCCTCTCTATTGACGAGAGGATTTCAGTTTCCTGTTTTGGATTTCCATTGATTTATATCCAGGAGTATCATTATTTGTTTTATACTGGAATAAAGACTCTGTTACTATTACGTCGCTTTTGGGTCCTCATTCATCTGCATAACAGACGGTGTGATGTGATCTTGAATTTCAAGATAGATGCTCACGACAACATCCTTTCCTTTCTCTCTTGTGTTGATCAGAAATGTCAGTTGGCTCTCTGTGACAGCTGACTTTAGCTGCTTGTATCTTCCATTCGTCATACACGGAGATAAATATTTTTTCCTTTTTCTGTGCCTTTTTTTCACTTGCGCCCATTTCCCATATACCCTTTGCACGTAAAACAGAGAAGGCAAAAAACCTGCTGTCAAAATAAAAGTCATACTAAACTGTCAAATATACAGTGAGGATTGAAAGCTCGTACAAAGAAAATAAAAGTCAAAATATAGAGCAGACATTGTGATCTGACATTCACTTTTCAAATCAAATCAAATCAAAGTTTATTAGTCACGTGTGCTGAATACAACAAGTGTAGACCTTACAGTGAAATGCTTACTTACAGGCTCTAACCAATAGTGCGAAAAAGATATTAGGTGAACAATAGGTTGGTAAAGAAATAAAACAACTGTAAAAAGACAGGCCATATACAGTAGCGAGGCTGTAAAAGTAGCGAGGCTACATACAGACACCGGTTAGTCAGGCTGATTGAGGTAGTATGTACATGTAGATATGGTTAAAGTGACTATGCATATATGATGAACATAGAGTAGCAGTAGCGTAAAAGAGGGGTTGGCAGGTGATGGGTGGGACACAATGCAGATAGCCCGGTTAGCCAATGTGCGGGAGCACTGGTTGGTCAGCCCAATTGAGGTAGTATGTACATGAATGTATAGTTAAAGTGACTATGCATAAATGATAAACAGAGAGTAGCAGCAGCGTAAAAAGAGGGGTTGGGGGGGCACACGATGCAAATAGTCCGACCTTTTTGTCCTAGACTTGGCACTCCGGTACCGCTTGCCATGCAGTAGTAGAGAGAACAGTCTATGACTGGGGTGGCTGGGGTCTTTGACAATTTTTAGGGTCTTCCTCTGACAATGCCTGGTGTAGAGGTCCTGGATGGCAGGCAGCTTAGCCCCAGTGATGTACTGGGCCGTACGCACTACCCTCTGTAGTGCCTTGTGGTCAGAGGCCGAGCAATTGCCGTACCAGGCAGTGATGCAACCAGTCAGGATGCTCTCGATGTTGCAGCTGTAGAACTTTTGAGGATCTCAGGACCCATGCCAAATCTTTTTAGTCTCCTGATGGGGAATAGGCTTTGTCGTGCCCTCTTCACGACTGTCTTGGTATGTTTGGACCATGATAGTTTGTTGTTGATGTGGACACCAAGGAACTTGAAGCTCTCAACCTGCTCCACTATGGCCCCGTCGATGAGAATTTTAGGATTTCATTTTCAGTACCCCCGCACATTGACCCCTGTATATAGCCTCATTATTGTTATTTTATTGTGTTACTTTTTTAAAACTTTAGTTTATTTAGTAAATATTTTCTTAACTCTTATTTTTCTTAAACTGCATTGTTGGTTAAGGGCTTATAAGTAAGCATTTAACGGTAAGGTATACCTGTTGTATTTGGCGCATGTTACAAAAACATTTTGATTTTATTTGATTTTATTCATGATTTCAACTGGCTGAGAAAAGCTGCCTGCCTGCCTTCCTGTCTGTCTCATCCCGACTCCCGACACGTTCATTACTATGCGACAGCTGGAGATCGAATATGAATATTGAAACAATGTTGCAAATGTCGGAGAGACAGACATGAAGGTTTATACAAATCTCTGCTGTTGAAAACTAAATGTTAGTCTAAAATAAATGTGAGATAATGTCTAGATGCTTTTTATAGTAGAGATCAAGTTTATAAATTGCCTGGCTGGGTTAATGAGACAGTGGATTGCGCAGTAAGATACAACTGAGTAAATAGGCATTTTAACATCATAGGTTTGGCCTGTGGTAACTTGTGGAATAGACACCGGCTGGAATGCGGTTTCAACCAATCAGCATTCAGGATTAGACCCACCCGCTGTATAAAAACACAAACAGCACTCTCACTTGCATAGACACACAGACACTGAGGTCACATGATCATGGAATGGGGCCTTACTCAGTGGAAAACACAAAAAAGCAGTCTGTGAAAGAGAGTGTATCATAATGTTTATGTTGATTATGTTTCCGAAAGCATTTTGATGACTTAGTTGTTGTACGATTGCAATAGCTTTGTAAGATGACTGGGCACTTTCCACAAGCGGGCCCAAACCATTGGAAATTCTCTATACAGTGCATTAGGAAAGTACTCAGACCCCTTGAATTTTCCACATTTTGTTACGTTGCAGCCTTATTCTAAAATTGATTAAATAATTTTTTTCTGATCAATCTACACACAATACCCCATAATGACAAAGCGAAAACAGGTTTTTAGAAATGTTTGCAAATGTATAACAAATAAAAAACAGAAATACCTTATTTACATATTCAGACCCTTTGCTACGAGACTCCAAAATGAGCTCAGGTGCATCCTGTTTCCATTGATTATCCTTGAGATGTTTCTACAACTTGATTGGAGTACACCTGTGGTAAATTCAATTGATTGGACATGATTTGGAAAGGCACACACCTGTCTATATAAGGTCCCACAGTTGACAGTGCATGTCAGAGCAAAAATTAAGGAATTGTCCATAGAGCTCCGAGACAAGATTGTGTCGAGGCACAGATCTGGGGAAGGGTACCAAAAAATGTCTGCAGCGTCGAAGGTCCCCAAGAACACAGTGGCCTCCATCATTCTTAAATGGAAGAAGTTTGGAACCACCAAGACTCTTCCTAGATCTGGCCGCCCGGCCAAACTGAGCAATTGGGGGAGAAGGGCCTTGGTCAGGGAGGTGACCAGGAACCCGATGGTCACTCTGTCAGAGCTCCAGAGTTCCTCTGTGGAGATGGGAGAACCTGCAAGAAGGACAACCATCTCTGCAGTACTCCACCAATCAGGCCTTTATGGTAGAGTGGCCAGATGGAAGCCACTCTTCAGTAAAAGGCACATGACAGCACGTCTGGAATTTGCCAAAAGGAACCTAAAGACTCTCAGACCATGAGAAACAAGATTCAATGGTCTGATGAAACCAAGATTGAACTCTTTGGCCAGTGAGGATCAAGGGAAAGATGAACGGAGCAAAGTACAGAGAGATCATTGATGAAACCATGCTCCAGAGCTCTCAGGCTGGGGCGAAGGTTTACCTTCCAAAAGGACAATGACCCTAAGCACACAATCAAGACAACGCAGGAGTGACATCGGAACAAGTCTCTGAATGTCCTTGAGTGGCCCAGCCAGATCCCGGACTTGAACCTGATCTAAAATCTCTGGAGAGACCTGAAATAGCTGTGCAGCAACACTCCCCATCCAACCTGACAGAGCTTGAGAGGATCTGCAGAGAAGAATGGGAAAAACTCCCCAAATACAGGTGTGCCAAGCTTGTAGCGTCATACCCATGAAGATTCAAGGCTGTAATCGCTGCCAAAGGTGCTTCAACAAAGTATTGAGTAAAGGGTCTGAATAATTATGTAAATGTGATATTTCCATGTACACACATGGAAATATCACATTTACATAATTATTCAGACCCTTTACTCAATACTGTGCTTGCTTGCGTGCGTGTGTGGTGTGTGTGTGTGTGTGTGTTTGTGTGTGTGTGGTGTGTGTGTGTGCATACTGTATGTGCGTGCGTGTGTATGTAAGTGTGTCAATGTATTTACATACACCTGATAGCTGATAACTTCATAACAATCAGCAGACAGACACCTTCTGTTTGATCAACACCATCCAAATAGAGGAGCATCTCAACAACAACAACAAACAATGTAAACACTCGGAAAGAGAATCAGCTGCAGTATACAGTGACTGTCAGTTTATTGACTATAACAAGGGCCTGATATTATACAGTAACTCTATCAATATCTAGACTATAACTAGGGCCTGGTGTTATACAGTAACTCTGTCAGTTTATAGACTATAACGAGGACCTGGTGTTATACAGTAACTATTTCAGCTTGTAGACTATAACTCGGAACTGGTGTCATACAGTAACTCTGTCAGCTTATAGACTGTAACTAGGGCCTGCTGTTATACAGTAACTCTGTCATCTTATAGACTAAGACTAGGGCCTGGTGTTTTACAGTAACTCTGTCAGCTTATAAACTATAACTAGGGCCTGGTGTTATACAGTAACTCTGTCAGCTTATAGACTATAACTAGGACCTGATGATTTACAGTAACTCTGTCAGTTTATAGACTATAACGAGGACCTGGTGTTATACAGTAAATATTTCAGCTTGTAGACTATAACTAGGGCCTGGTGTTATACAGTAACTCTGTGGGCTTATAGACTATAACTAGGGCCTGGTGTTATACAGTAACTCTTTCAGCTTATAGACTATAACTCGGAACTGGTGTCATACAGTAACTCTGTCATCTTATAGACTAAGACTAGGGCCTGGTGTTTTACAGTAACTCTGTCAGCTTATAAACTATAACTAGGGCCTGGTGTTATACAGTAACCCTGTCAGCTTATAGACTATAACTAGGGCCTGGTGTTATACAGTAACTCTGCCAGCATATAGACTATAACTAGGGTCTGATGTTATACAGTAGCTCTGTCAGTTTATAGACTGTAACTAGGGCCTGATGTTATACAGTAACTCTGTCAGCTTATAGACTATAACTAGGGCCTGGTGTTATACAGTAACTCTGTCAGCTTATAGACTATAACTAGGGCCTGGTGTTATACAGTAACTCTGTCAGCTTATAGACTATAACTAGGGCCTGGTGTTATACAGTAACTCTGTCAGCTTATAGACTATAACTAGGGCCTGGTGTTATACAGTAACTCTGTCAGCTTATAGACTATAACTAGAGCCTGGTGTTATACAGTAATTCTGTCAGCTTATAGACTATAACTAGGGTCTGGTGTTATACAGTAACTCTGTCAGTTTATAGACTATAACTAGGGTCTGGTGTTATACAGTAACTCTGTCAGTTTATAGACTATAACTAGGGTCTGGTGTTATACAGTAACTCTGTGGGCTTATAGACTATAACTAGGGCCTGGTGTTATACAGTAACTCTGTCAGTTTATAGACTATAACTAGGGTCTGGTGTTATACAGTAACTCTGTCAGTTTATAGACTATAACTAGGGTCTGGTGTTATACAGTAACTCTGTGGGCTTATAGACTATAACTAGGGCCTGGTGTTATACAGTGACTCTGTCAGTTTATTGACTATAACAAGGGCCTGATATTATACAGTAACTCTATCAATATCTAGACTATAACTAGGGCCTGGTGTTATACAGTAACTCTATCAATATATAGACTATAACTAGGGCTTGGTGTTATACAGTAACTCTGTCAGTTTATTTACTATAACAAGGGCCTGATATTATACAGTAACTCTATCAATATATAGACTATAACTAGGGCCTGGTGTTATACAGTGACTCTGTCAGTTTATTGACTATAACAGGGTCTGGTGTTTTACAGTAACTCTGTCAGTTTATAGACTATAACTAGGGCCTGGTGTTATACAGTAACTCTGTAATCGTATAGGCTATAACGGCGGCCTGGTGTTATACAGTATCTCTGCCAGTTTATAGACTGTAACTAGGGCCTGGTGTTATACAGTAACTCTGTAATCTGATAGACTATAACTAGGGCCTGGTGTTATACATTAACTCTGTAATGTTATAGACTATAACTAGGGCCTGGTGTTATACAGTAACTCTGTCAGTTTATAGACTATAACGAGGACCTGGTGTTATACAGTAACTATTTCAGCTTGTAGACTATAACTCGGAACTGGTGTCATACAGTAACTCTGTCAGCTTATAGACTGTAACTAGGGCCTGCTGTTATACAGTAACTCTGTCATCTTATAGACTAAGACTAGGGCCTGGTGTTTTACAGTAACTCTGTCAGCTTATAAACTATAACTAGGGCCTGGTGTTATACAGTAACTCTGTCAGCTTATAGACTATAACTAGGACCTGATGATTTACAGTAACTCTGTCAGTTTATAGACTATAACGAGGACCTGGTGTTATACAGTAAATATTTCAGCTTGTAGACTATAACTAGGGCCTGGTGTTATACAGTAACTCTGTGGGCTTATAGACTATAACTAGGGCCTGGTGTTATACAGTAACTCTTTCAGCTTATGGACTATAACTCGGAACTGGTGTCATACAGTAACTCTGTCATCTTATAGACTAAGACTAGGGCCTGGTGTTTTACAGTAACTCTGTCAGCTTATAAACTATAACTAGGGCCTGGTGTTATACAGTAACCCTGTCAGCTTATAGACTATAACTAGGGCCTGGTGTTATACAGTAACTCTGCCAGCATATAGACTATAACTAGGGTCTGATGTTATACAGTAGCTCTGTCAGTTTATAGACTGTAACTAGGGCCTGATGTTATACAATAACTCTGTCAGCTTATAGACTATAACTAGGGCCTGGTGTTATACAGTAACTCTGTCAGCTTATAGACTATAACTAGGGCCTGGTGTTATACAGTAACTCTGTCAGCTTATAGACTATAACTAGGGCCTGGTGTTATACAGTAACTCTGTCAGCTTATAGACTATAACTAGGGCCTGGTGTTATACAGTAACTCTGTCAGCTTATAGACTATAACTAGAGCCTGGTGTTATACAGTAATTCTGTCAGCTTATAGACTATAACTAGGGTCTGGTGTTATACAGTAACTCTGTCAGTTTATAGACTATAACTAGGGTCTGGTGTTATACAGTAACTCTGTCAGTTTATAGACTATAACTAGGGTCTGGTGTTATACAGTAACTCTGTGGGCTTATAGACTATAACTAGGGCCTGGTGTTATACAGTAACTCTGTCAGTTTATAGACTATAACTAGGGTCTGGTGTTATACAGTAACTCTGTCAGTTTATAGACTATAACTAGGGTCTGGTGTTATACAGTAACTCTGTGGGCTTATAGACTATAACTAGGGCCTGGTGTTATACAGTGACTCTGTCAGTTTATTGACTATAACAAGGGCCTGATATTATACAGTAACTCTATCAATATCTAGACTATAACTAGGGCCTGGTGTTATACAGTAACTCTATCAATATATAGACTATAACTAGGGCTTGGTGTTATACAGTAACTCTGTCAGTTTATTTACTATAACAAGGGCCTGATATTATACAGTAACTCTATCAATATATAGACTATAACTAGGGCCTGGTGTTATACAGTGACTCTGTCAGTTTATTGACTATAACAGGGTCTGGTGTTTTACAGTAACTCTGTCAGTTTATAGACTATAACTAGGGCCTGGTGTTATACAGTAACTCTGTAATCGTATAGGCTATAACGGCGGCCTGGTGTTATACAGTATCTCTGCCAGTTTATAGACTGTAACTAGGGCCTGGTGTTATACAGTAACTCTGTAATCTGATAGACTATAACTAGGGCCTGGTGTTATACATTAACTCTGTAATCTTATAGACTATAACTAGGGCCTGGTGTTATACAGTAACTCTGTCAGTTTATAGACTATAACGAGGACCTGGTGTTATACAGTAACTATTTCAGCTTGTAGACTATAACTCGGAACTGGTGTCATACAGTAACTCTGTAATCTGATAGACTATAACTAGGGCCTGGTGTTTTACAGTAACTCTGTCAGCTTATAAACTATAACTAGGGCCTGGTGTTATACAGTAACTCTGTCAGCTTATAGACTATAACTAGGACCTGATGATTTACAGTAACTCTGTCAGTTTATAGACTATAACGAGGACCTGGTGTTATACAGTAAATATTTCAGCTTGTAGACTATAACTAGGGCCTGGTGTTATACAGTAACTCTGTGGGCTTATAGACTATAACTAGGGCCTGGTGTTATACAGTAACTCTTTCAGCTTATAGACTATAACTCGGAACTGGTGTCATACAGTAACTCTGTCATCTTATAGACTAAGACTAGGGCCTGGTGTTTTACAGTAACTCTGTCAGCTTATAGACTATAACTAGGGCCTGGTGTTATACAGTAACTCTGCCAGCATATAGACTATAACTAGGGTCTGATGTTATACAGTAGCTCTGTCAGTTTATAGACTGTAACTAGGGCCTGATGTTATACAGTAACTCTGTCAGCTTATAGACTATAACTAGGGCCTGGTGTTATACAGTAACTCTGTCAGCTTATAGACTATAACTAGGGCCTGGTGTTATACAGTAACTCTGTCAGCTTATAGACTATAACTAGGGCCTGGTGTTATACAGTAACTCTGTCAGCTTATAGACTATAACTAGGGCCTGGTGTTATACAGTAACTCTGTCAGCTTATAGACTATAACTAGAGCCTGGTGTTATACAGTAATTCTGTCAGCTTATAGACTATAACTAGGGTCTGGTGTTATACAGTAACTCTGTCAGTTTATAGACTATAACTAGGGTCTGGTGTTATACAGTAACTCTGTCAGTTTATAGACTATAACTAGGGTCTGGTGTTATACAGTAACTCTGTGGGCTTATAGACTATAACTAGGGCCTGGTGTTATACAGTAACTCTGTCAGTTTATAGACTATAACTAGGGTCTGGTGTTATACAGTAACTCTGTGGGCTTATAGACTATAACTAGGGTCTGGTGTTATACAGTAACTCTGTGGGCTTATAGACTATAACTAGGGTCTGGTGTTATACAGTAACTCTGTGGGCTTATAGACTATAACTAGGGCCTGGTGTTATACAGTAAATCTGTGGGCTTATAGACTATAACTAGGGCCTGGTGTTATACAGTAACTCTGTCAGCTTATAGACTATAACTAGGGTCTGGTGTTATACAGTAACTCTGTGGGCTTATGGACTATAACTAGGGCCTGGTGTTATACAGTAACTCTGTCAGTGTATAGATTATAACTAGGGTCTGGTGTTATACAGTAACTCTGTGGGCTTATAGACTATAACTAGGGCTTGGTGTTATGTTCTGTTAGGCCCTTGGTTCTGTTCTGTTATGTTCTCTTATGTCCCTAGTTTTCTTCTGTTTTGTTATGTCCCTGGTTCTGCTCTGTTCTGACACTGGTTCTGTTCTGTGCTGTCCCTGGTTCTGTTCTGTTCTGTACCTGGTTTTGTTCTGTTATGTTCCTGGTTCTGTTCTGTTATGTCCCTGGTTCTGTTCTGTTCTGACACTGGTTCTGTTCTGTGCTGTCCCTGGTTCTGTTCTGTGCTGTCCCTGGTTATTTTCTGTTCTGACGCTGGTTCTGGTCTGTGCTGTCCCTGGTTCTGTTCTGTTCTGTACCTGGTTTTGTTCTGTTATGTTCCTGGTTCTGTTCTGTTATGTCCCTGGTTCTGTTCTGTTCTGACACTGGTTCTGTTCTGTGCTGTCCCTGGTTATTTTCTGTTCTGACGCTGGTTCTGGTCTGTGCTGTCCCTGGTTCTGTACTGTTCTGTACCTGGTTTTGTTCTGTTATGTTCCTGGTTCTGTTCTGTTATGTCCCTGGTTCTGTTCTGTTCTGTTTTTTCCCTGAATCTGTTCTGTTCTCCCTAGTTCTGTTCTGTTCTGTTATGTCCCTGGTTCTGTTCCGTTCTGTTCCTGGATCTGTTCCGTTATGTCCCTGTTTCTGGTCTGTTCTTTCCCTGGCTGTGTTCTGTTATCTTCTGTTAAGTCCCTGATTGTGTTCTGTTCTGTTCTGTTATTTCCCTGGTTGTGTTCTGTTCTGTTATGTCATTGGTTCTGTTCTGTTATATCCCTGGTTCTGTTCTGTTATGTCCTTGGTTCTGTTTCTGTTCTGTTTTGTTATGTCACTGGTTCTGTTTTGTTCTGTTCTGTTATGTCCCTGGTTCTGTTATGTTATATCCCTGGTTCTGTTCTGTTATGTCCTTGGTTCTGTTCTGTTTCTGTTTCTGTTCTGTTTTGTTATGTCACTGGTTCTGTTTTGTTCTGTTCTGTTATGTCCCTGGTTCTGTTATGTTATATCCCTGGTTCTGTTCTGTTATGTCCTTGGTTCTGTTCTGTTTCTGTTTCTGTTCTGTTTTGTTATGTCACTGGTTCTGTTTTGTTCTGTTCTGTTATGTCCCTGGTTCTGTTCTGTCCCTGTTTGTGTGTGAAACCATAGTGCTGTGTGATATTATTATTAGTAAGAGGGGATCTCTATGATGACTCTGTCATGTTAAGTTAGCAGAATCAATCTTTCTAGCCAAGAGCCATTCCAAAAGTATTCACTCATCCTAACCCCCCATTAGAGTAACTTGCTATAGGGGCTGACTGAGGCTGTGTCCCAAATGCCATTCTGCTATAGGGGCTGACTGAGGCTATGTCCCAAATGGCACCCTATTCCTTACACACTGCAGTACTTCAGCTCCGCTATTGTCCCATGTTTCTGCTTGTGGGCTCTGGTCAAAAGTAGTGCACTATAAAGAGAATAGGATTCCAACAGACACGAGATGCTCTCCTCCAGCCAGGGTAGGATGGGTCCCCTCCACAGAGCCCACTTCCCCACAGCATTTCTCTCCTCCACAGAGCCCACTTCCCCACAGCGTTTCTCTCCTCCACAGAGCCCACTTCCCCACAGCATTTCTCTCCTCCACAGAGCCCACTTCCCCACAGCGTTTCTCTCCTCCACAGAGCCCACTTCCCCACAGCGTTTCTCTCCTCCACAGAGCCCACTTCCCCACAGCGTTTCTCTCCTCCACAGAGCCCACTTCCCCACAGCGTTTCTCTCCTCCACAGAGCCCACTTCCCCACAGTGTTTCTCTCCTCCACAGAGCCCACTTCCCCACAGCGTTTCTCTCCTCCACAGAGCCCACTTCCCCACAGTGTTTCTCTCCTCCACAGAGCCCACTTCCCCACAGTGTTTCTCTCCTCCACTCTCTAAGTGCTCCGTGACTCCAGCCGTGCGCAACGGAAATATGTCATTTCTCACTTTGTCAGTATGTGGATATACAGAGAGGGCCTGGCATGGACTCTCGGTCTGCGTTCCTCAGCGCCAGCTAAACTAAACATAGAAAAAACACAAAGCCTTTCCTCCCTGAGCTTATAAAACAAGCCTTTCTCACGCCTGAAGCGCCTGATGTCATGGCTAGAAGCAGCCAAGTTTGAAACGAGTTGGGCTGTATAAATGGATGGAGAGGAATTACTTTATACTTAGGTTATTCCTCTTTGACCTGGTGTACGTCCCAAATGGCACCCTATTCCATATATAGTGCACTACTTTTGACCAGGGCCTGTAGGGGTCTCTGGTTAAAAGTAGTGCATTATAGAGGCTATAGGATTCCATTTGAGATGCTGAGTTGGAATCTCTCTAGGCGCCAAACCGGATAGGAACCCATATATAGCTGTTCCCTACACAGCTGTCTATTCCTCTGTGAGCCATGTCTAGTATATGTTATGCGTATATTTGATGGTGTGTACTTAGGCTGTGACAGAGTAGAAAGAAATGGAATAAACCAGCACATCTCAGGCTCTCAGCATATCTTGCGACCTAGCCAGTGTCTGGCTGCTTCCCAAATGCCACCCTGTTCCCTATATAGTGCACTACTTTTGACCAGAGCACTATGGCGTCAGTGATGCAACAGGTGATGCATCTCGTGCAATCTCACGTCCAATGACGAATAGACTAATTCCGTTTGCGGAGGAATCTAGCTCAATTGATGAAGAATGAGTTAGTATTTATCTGTTTTTATGCATTGGCATGTTAATATCCATGTACTCTTCCACTGTGCTCATATCGAGTTAGAAATCTGTACTTATCATAGTTCCTAAATAAGATTAGAATATTTTCAATATTTGAGTGATACTTTTTTTTCTTCAGGAGATGGTTTGTTTTTCAAAAAGACCATCTGTTGAATTTCCCAGAGTATCAGGTTTCTGCTGTGAACAAGTCATCTCATAGGGAATGCTTGATCGCTAGTAGCAAAAAATAGAGCAATTATGTGATTGGTCTTTGATTATGCAGCGTTTCCATCTTATTCGTCAGATGAGTTTTCCATTTGGAAGGTCAGAACTCTGGGGGATCATTCTGATTGGCATGAGGTTCTATGGTTCATCCAGAGGGCAACCTATACATTCATGCAAAGTGATTGACATCCCATTCCCAGTTGTGAAACACCTTTTCTTACTGATCTCGCTGTGATCGTTCTCTTTCTCCCTTTTCTCCCTTTTACCCTTTTTGCTGTTCTGAATCTATCACCCTTTTTCAATTTCTGTCCTCTCATTAATTGTTCTCTGGCTTTTGTACAAGAGGCACCGGTAACATGTCGATTTCCCTGTCTATTTGGGTCAATGAACAAGAGATTTTTCATCTGTCTCAACTTGGGCTGGGGGCAGTCATGAAATTCTGTCAGCATGTTATTGTCATGCTAAAGACTGCTGGTCTCATGGTCAATTTATGTTAATTGACCGTTAATTAACGTAAACACGTTTAGCATCTCCAGGCCTCCACACATACAGTGCATACGGAAAGTATTCAGACCCTTGACTTTTCCACATTTTGTTATGTTACAGCCTTATTCAAAAATGGATTCAATTGTTTTTTCCCCCCATCAATCTACACACAATACCCCATAATGACAAAGCAAAAACAGGTTTTTAGAAATGTTAGCAAAAAAATGAAAAAAAATGGGAAAAAATGAAATATCACATTTACATGTATTCAGACCTTTTACTCAGTACTTTGTGGAAGCACCTTAAGTAGACTATTCTCAATTTAATCTTGTGTTCACTAATATGTAAAATTAGTTTTGATTTAGAATGGCACATTATCAAATTGGCAGGAACAGGGGCAAGAGAAAAAATACATGTCATCTGTATGCACTGAATGGAGGCCACTTTCCCGCCTGTTCATTTTTCACTCAAGTCTGGTAGGCTACTCCAGTTGTTTCGCTGCGCAACAGATATTCCGCCTAAACTCTGTATGCCATGGGCTCTCCAACCCTGTTCCTGCAGCTACCCAGTGCTTCATTTTGGAAACCAATTGAAATCTGTTTGTAAACATCAACAGTAACATGTTTTCACAAAGAAACACATTTCATTAAACTGTTGCCAGCCCCTCTCTCTCCACGCTGGAGAAGGAATGAAGGCGAGAGGGGAGGAGATGGACACATGGTGGTGAGATATTCTGTAGCTAAAGGTAATGTCAGCCTATCAATTATAAAAAATATATATTTTTAAAAGCCCTATTACTAGGCTATTCAAAATAAAATAAAAATCCCTCTAATTATAGGCTAAATCTGAATTTGTTTAATTTAGGCTAGACCAATTATGTACCAAAGATATCTTAAATCAGTATTTTTTGCATGTTTTTCTGCAATATGTAATATGCGGTAGGCTATGTATTGAGCACAATCGTTCATCTAATTCAGTGTTTTTTCAGGCTTGGGCTCATGTATAGGCCTATTGTTTCTGCATAAGCTCTAATATGTGTATGGGTGTTTTGAATGAATCTTCACCTTATAAAGCGCTGTCCATTTCGTTGTGTTAGTCTTTGAAACAACATCCACAACAACCATGTTTTCCACTCAGTTTAACCTGTTGTTGAACTTCTTTCTTCAAATTGATCAATCACAGTGAGGTGAGTTTTAAAAGCATGAAACTGTTTGGATACGTGTTTGATGTGATTTTCAATTGTATTTGCATTGATGTCATAGTAGTTGGAGGGACAATAGAGCCCTGAGTACCAGGCCAATAGGACCTGATGGAGGGACAATAGAGCCCTGAGTACCAGGCCAATAGCAATGTGATGATCGTTAGCGAGTTGGGTACTACTAATGCATGTCCAGACTGCATGAGAGGAGATTACTATGACTCAACAGTCATGTAGAAGTTTACTGCGGTCATGACTCATGACTGCCGGTGAGGCGGTAATATGGTCACCGCAACAGCCCTATCCTCAGCCCATTCCCCTTTTCTGTCCCCCTGCCTTCCTGAATGTCTCCCTTTCTCAACAGTATGTCTCCCACTTTCCTCTCTCCTTCATTTCATCGTTCCCTCTTTCCCTGTTCCCTGATCCCCGCCCTTCCCTCGTGCTCTCTGGCTGTGCAAAGTTGTGTGACATCCCTCTCGCCCCCTCCCCTCTCTGAGGCCCCCTCCCAGCCCCATTCTCTTCCCAGCTTCCCAGCCTAATTGAAGCCAGGACCTGCAGGTAGGACAGGAATCCAGGATGGAAAATAAACCAGATCCCGAGCGCCACAAATTCCATCACGTAGTCTCACTTCCTCTGAGCCACAGTCCGTCACCAGAGTCCAGGCGCCGCACTCTCAACACCTCTTACACACACTCTCACAAAACACACACCTCACACACACACCTCACACACACACTCTTGTAGAACACACAATTAGCACACCTCATACACACACTCGTAGAACACACACTTAACACTCCTCACACACACACACGCATTAGCAGAACACAAAGTTAGGGACAGTTAGAAATTTACTGGGGTTGTCCAAAATAGGGGAGGGTTATCTAACTATTTGTTTTGTTTTGGGGAGGGTTGTGTGTTTTTTATTGGTCACAGGGGAGGGTTGTATGGTTTTTATTGGTCACAAGGGAGGGTAGTATGGTTTTTATTGGTCACAGGGGAGGGTAGTGTGGTTTTTATTGGTCACAGGGGATGGTAGTATGGTTTTTATTGGTCACAAGGGAGGGTAGTATGGTTTTTATTGGTCACAGGGGAGGGTAGTGTGGTTTTTATTGGTCACAGGGGAGGGTAGTATGTTTTTTTTTGGTCACATGGGAGGGTAGTATAGTTTTTATTGGTCCCAGGGGAGGGTAGTATGGTTTTTATTGGTCACAGGGGAGGGTAGTATGGTTTTTATTGGTCACAGGGGAGGGTAGTATGGTCTTATTGGTCACATGGGAGGGTAGTATGGTTTTTATTGGTCACAGGGGATGGTAGTATGGTTTTATTGGTCACAGGGCAGGGTAGTATGGTTTTATTGGTCACATGGGAGGGTAGTATGGTTTTTATTGGTCACAGGGCAGGGTAGTATGGTTTTATTGGTCACATGGGAGGGTAGTATGGTTTTTATTGGTCACAGGGGAGGGTAGTATGGTTTTTATTTGTCACAGGGGAGGGTAGTATTGTTTTTTATGGTCACAGGGGAGGGTAGTATGGTTTTTATTGGTCACAGGGGAGGGTAGTATGGTTTTTATTGGTCACAGGGGAGGGTAGTATGGTTTTTATTGGTCACAGGGGAGGGTAGTATGGTTTTTATTTGTCACAGGGGAGGGTAGTGTGGTTTTCATTGGTCACAGGGGAGGGTAGTATGGTTTTTATTTGTCACAGGGGAGGATTGTGTGTTTTTTATTGGTCACATGGAAGGGTTGTGTGTTTTTATTGGTCACAGGGGAGGGTAGTATGTTTTTTTTTGGTCACATGGGAGGGTAGTATAGTTTTTATTGGTCACAGGGGAGGGTAGTATGGTTTTTATTGGTCACATGGGACGGTAGTATGTTTTTTTTTGGTCACATGGGAGGGTAGTATAGTTTTTATTGGTCCCAGGGGAGGGTAGTATGGTTTTTATTGGTCACAGGGCAGGGTAGTATGGTTTTATTGGTCACATGGGAGGGTAGTATGGTTTTTATTGGTCACATGGGAGGGTAGTATGTTTTTTATTGGTCACATGGGAGGGTAGTATTGTTTTTTATGGTCACAGGGGAGGGTAGTATGGTTTTTATTGGTCAAATGGGAGGGTAGTATGGTTTTTATTGGTCACAGGGGAGGGTAGTATGGTTTTTATTGGTCACAGGGGAGGGTAGTATGGTTTTTATTGGTCACAGGGGAGGGTAGTATGGTTTTTATTTGTCACAGGGGAGGGTAGTGTGGTTTTCATTGGTCACAGGGGAGGGTAGTATGGTTTTTATTTGTCACAGGGGAGGGTAGTATGGTTTTTATTGGTCACAGGGGAGGGTAGTATGGTTTTTATTGGTCACAGGGGAGGGTAGTATGGTTTTTATTGGTCACAGGGGAGGGTAGTATGGTTTTTATTGGTCACAGGGGAGGGTAGTATGGTTTTTATTTGTCACAGGGGAGGGTAGTGTGGTTTTCATTGGTCACAGGGGAGGGTAGTATGGTTTTTATTTGTCACAGGGGAGGATTGTGTGTTTTTTATTGGTCACATGGAAGGGTTGTGTGTTTTTATTGGTCACAGGGAAGGGTTGTGGGTTTTTATTGGTCACATGGGACGGTAGTATGTTTTTTTTTGGTCACATGGGAGGGTAGTATAGTTTTTATTGGTCCCAGGGGAGGGTAGTATGGTTTTTATTAGTCACAGGGGAGGGTTGTGTGTTTTTCCCTGATTTCCATTCACTCTTTTACAGCTTATACTATATATTTTCTTCCATCCTAGACACATTTCCTCATCTGCCTGCATGCTCCTCCCCTATTTCAAGGTGTTTTTGTACTCCCCTTATGCACTACGCTTCCATGTGCTAACTTTAACTATACCACAGGCCAGTATAGTCTACCAGTATAACTGTCTATCCTGCCCTCTATCCACCATTGTGACAATAGTGGTAGGTGGATCGTTTGTCCAGATCTGCAATATGCTCTCTAGCAATAATACCACACATAAAATCATTCAAATCTGCACCAAGTTTTAATATAACCGGAAAGACCAAGTACATCATTGTGCATGAAAGAACAGTGAAGACATGAGACATGCAGCTCAAAAAGCTCCCCTGTTGATCTTGTTGAGGGACAATACAATTATCCTACATAGCCTACAACACCCCAATGCAATGAATAATTACATTATTGTTTTCAAGTGAGTACAAAATTATACTCTAGGCTGTAAACTGCAGTGAAAATATCAGTTGAATAACGGCGCCAAAGCCCTGTGATTTGATTATTTAATTTAATTTATTCCATTTGGATCCGATATGGGTACACTCTGGACAGTTTATAAGGTCTAGAAAGACACAGAAGCAAGCCAGTCTGGCTGTATTTTAAGTTCTGACACTGAGATGAGCTCTCTGTTGTGGATGAACATTCTCCCATGTCATCCTAATAATGTGGCTACATATGCTCCTAGCAGGCCCAGTTATTCCTCGTGCACCTAGACAGTTTAACACACGCTCTCCTCCTCTCTGATCTGAGCGGCTATTCCTCGTGCACCTAGAACCCATCACGCTTCAATAGCCTATAGCCTAAATATTTGTAATTTTACTTTTAAAACGTATTAACTTTTATGTGTGGGATAAACACAATAAATCACAATGATTGAATCAATCTGATTAGGCTACTTCTAAAGTCTCCTGTAGGCTACCTCTGCACGTTCGTCCAAAATATCATTCCAGCATCCAAAATGTGCAGATTGTGGTGTTAAAATGTTGTATGTTGTATCACCTGAAGTCAGTGTGCGTTGCTTGTTGGTTGTGGTGCATTGGCCCAGCAAACTGTTGCTGGAGGATTCATTGCATATATATCATTATAAATATAGCATCAAAATGTTGATCATCTGATTTCCACCTGGCTTATCATTGTCTGCAGCCGGCTCTGATCATAGTGTAGGTCTAATGAAACAGGCAGGGAGAGTTAGCTCGTCCCTGGTGGCCGTCAAACCCTGGCCTCAACCTTCTGACCCGTAGTGTTGCGTGCCATCAACTGTGCCACAAAAGCAAGTGGCAGAGTCGATATCCATGTTTATAAACACAGGGTCGCTATAGTTATTGTTATTTGTGATCATTGTTTGTGGTGTGCAATATTTTTGACAGTAGAAGGGGAGGGTCATGTGGAAATATTTTTCACATTGGGTCGGGGGGGTGCTTTAAAAAAAAAAACTCAAGTTGGACCAGCCCTCCTTGTCCCGTAACCCCCTTTGGTTTTTAGGTCTGTTATAGGCCTGTGAAACTGGAGGAGGGGAGGAGGGTAGGTGAAGGGAAGGAGGTCTGTTATAGGCCTGTGAAACTGGAGGAGGGTAGGTGAAGGGAAGGAGGTCTGTTATCCTAATTCCTTTTTCTAGGGAAGGGGCAAGCCATGAGGGTTCTTCAAATGAAGTGTGACACATGGGCCTGCGTCCCAAATGGCACCCTTTCCCCTGTATAGTGCACTACAGCTCTGGTCAAAAGTCGTGCACTAAAGGGAATAGGGTGCCAATTGGGATATAGTGTATAAAACACTGCTCTTCTGAGGCCTCAGAGAGGCCAGAGTGTGCTGATTGGTGCTGGGTGGGTAGAGAGCGGGTGGGTCTACAGCAGAATCCACTTATAGCCTACCTCACTCTTTCCTCTCATTCTGCTGAACCTCCTGGAGTCTTGGACTTCAGGCTTTGAAGGCGGTAGGGAGAGATCTAGTCCCGTAACTTTCACATTTCTTATCCCACCACCTTCCTCTGGCCCAAACCCCCTTTCCCTCCCCCTTCATCTTGTTCTATCCCGCTGGCTGGGAGGTCAGACAGAGCATGTCTTTCCTTTCCCCTATTGCCCCTGCTAATGAGGCCTAACCCTCCCCCTGCTAATGAGGCCTAACCCTCCCCCTGCTAATGAGGCCTAACCATCCCCCTGCTAATGAGGCCTAACCCTCCCCCTGCTAATGAGGCCTAACCCTCTCCTCTCTCCAACTTTCTTGCCCCTCTCTCCCCTCTCCTCTCCCCTCCTAACACAACCTTTATCTAGCTCTGTACATACCTATAGCAAATCCCTTACCTAGCTCTGTAAATACCTCTAACACATTCCTTATCTAGCTCTGTACATACCTATAGTACAGCCCTTACCGAGCTCTGTACATACCTGAAAAACAGTCCTTACCTAGCTCTGTACATACCTATAGCACAGCCTTTATCTAGCTCTGTACATACCTATAGCACAGCCTTTATCTAGCTCTGTACATACCTATGGCACAGCCCTTATGTAGCTCTGGAAATACATAGAGCACAGCCCTTATCTAGCTCTGTTCATACCTATAGCACAGCCTTTATCTAGCTCTGGAAATACCTATAGCACAGCCCTTATCTAGCGCTGTACATACCTATAGCACATTCCTTACCTAGCTCTGCACATACCAATAGCACAGCCCTTACCTATCTCTGTACATATCTATAGCACAGTTCTTACCTTGCTCTGTAAATACTTCTAACATAGTCCTTACCTAGCTCTGGAAATACTTTTTTAAAAAGCCCTTACCTAGCTCTGTACATACCTATAGCACAGTTCTTACCTTGCTCTGTAAATACTTCTAACATAGTCCTTACCTAGCTCTGTACATACCTATAGCACAGCCCTTATTTAGCTCTGAAAATACCTATAGCACAGCTCTCATCTACCTCTGGAAATACATAGAGCACAGCCCTTATCTAGCTCTGGAAATACCTAGAGCACAGCCCTTATCTAGCTCTGGAAATACCTATAGCACAGCCCTTATCTAGCTCAGGAAACACATAGAGCACAGCCCTTATGTAGCTCTGGAAATACCTATGGCACAGCCCTTATGTAGCTCTGTACATACCTATGACACAGCCCTTATGTAGCTCTGTTCATACCTATAGCACAGCCCTTATCTAGCTCTGGAAACACATAGAGCACAGCCCTTATCTAGCTCTGTTCATACCTATAGCACAGCCCTTATCTAGCTCTGGAAATACATAGAGCACAGCCCTTATCTAGCTCTGTACATACCTATGGCACAGCCCTTATGTAGCTCTGTTCATACCTATAGCACAGCCCTTATCTAGCTCTGGAAATACATAGAGCACAGCCCTTATCTAGCTCTGTACATACCTATAGCACAGCCCTTATCTAGCTCTGGAAATACCTAGAGCACAGCCTTTATCTAGCCCTGTACATACCTATGGCACAGCCCTTATCTAGCTCTGGAAATACCTAGAGCACAGCCCTTATGTAGCTCTGGACATACCTAGAGCACAGCCTTTATCTAGCCCTGTACATACCTATGGCACAGCCCTTATGTAGCTCTGGAAATACCTAGAGCACAGCCTTTATCTAGCCCTGTACATACCTATAGCACAGCCCTTATGTAGCTCTGGAAATACCTAGAGCACAGCCTTTATCTAGCCCTGTACATACCTATGGCACAGCCATTATCTAGCTCTGGAAATACCTAGAGCACAGCCCTTATCTAGCTCTGTACATACCTATAGCACAGCCCTTATGTAGCTCTGGACATACCTAGAGCACAGCCCTTATATAGCCCTGTACATACCTAGAGCTCAGCCCACCAGCAGCATTGCACTGTAATAGCATCAACTATAGCACAGCCCTTAGCCTCCACCAGTGTTGTTCCCATCCTGGGTCATTTTCACTAGGAACCAAATGGGAGCAAATGGGCTGAGACAGGGAGTGACCAACCTGAATTTGCCCAATAACTAAAACCTTGTACGGGGATACACTAATGAATTCAACCCTGGCCTGTCTCTTCCAGTGTGAGCTGTAGGGGACCGCTGCTACTGCTGAGTTTATGGATGTATGTATGGGCCGGGGTGGGCTGTCCTGTCGTCACTGGAGAGTCACGCAGGACAGGAGTGTAACAGGAGCCCCCGCAAGAGGTCACAGGTCACATTTCCTGTTTCCTGTTTATGCTAGGTCATCAGAGGGTCATAGACCTTCTCTGTTTCTCTTCTGCCTTTTGTTTGGGGGGGTGGGGGTCATCCCGTCTGAACCTGTCTCTGTTAGTATTCTCTCTCTCTCTCTCTCTCTCTCTCTCTCTCTCTCTCTCTCTCTCTCTCTCTCTCTCTCTCTCTCTCTCTCTCTCTCTCTCTCTCTCTCTCTCTCTCTCTCTCTCTCTCTCTCTCTCTCTCTCTCTCTCTCTCTCTCTCTCTCTCTCTCTCTCTCTCTCTCTCTCTCTCTCGCTTGCTCTCTTTCTCTCTCTCTCTACCCTCTAGACTTGTCAGTGTTAGTATCCTGTCTGCCTCTCATCTCTGTCTCTACCCCCCGATCCCCCCTCCCTTGCTGCTGCTTCAGTGGCAATGCTCTTGGTAATAGCCCCAGTTCCATGGGAGGCTTGAGTTAACACAGGGCCTGTCCTCCCTCTCTCACCCTCTTGTCCTCCCTCACTCTCTCGTTCTCCCTTTCCTCTCCCTCTCGTGCCCGGCCTGGCTCCCAGTAGGTGTGGAGGATCATGGGACCTGTGGTGACGATCTGCTGATGCAAGGAGGGAGGGTCTCCCGGCAACCACATGACTCTGGGAATCACAGCGATAACGTGTCAAGAAGAGGAGCAGCAGAGAAGAAGGGCTTGTCTGAGAGCACTAATCTGATTTAGCAGCCAGCAGACTTGGCAGGAAGGGGACTGTTTTAACCATTAGACGCCATGGACACAATCGGACACATTCACAGAAACATGTTTCATTTGGTTAGGAAAAAAAACATTGGGAATAACATATGAAATCACTCACCAAAAGAGATATTCATAATGCACTTTTTCCCTCAGAGTATGATACTTTTTCCTAGAACATCAATACCAGTGTTTTTTTACAGTTTTTAATACAGGGCAATTCCACACCAGCGTGGCTCGAAAATATTTTTGATATCTTAGATTGTTCTGGCAATTCTCACATAGTAACTTCAAAATCAAAAAGGGTACTTTTGAGATATTAATATTTTTTATGTTAAATAAATGTGGAAAACGAATTTAAAAAGCATTTCAAACATCCTTCCTCCCAATGAGGTTTCTATGTGAGAATTATCTGAACAATCTGAGATACCAAAGTATTTTCGAGCCACGCTGGCATGGAGTCGCCCTACAGGTTGTTTACGTCATTTGTTGTTTTTCTGACTAAAGTAATTATTCGATGGGACAGAAAAAGGGATCCAGCAAAAATCTGAAAGTCCGTTCATATTTCAATTCTAACTGGAAAAATCTGGAAATACTTGTGAATATTGTCCAAAAGGTGGGGCGGGCACACAACCAGTTTAACACAGAACTGGAGAGCTGAGCTACAGCTCCCCTCCTCTCCTTGGAATTCTGTCCCAGCTGGAATTATAGGTAGGAAATTAATCTTGTCTGAATCAAGTGTCTGGGACCTGACTGGCCTTGCGTGACAGACACTGCCGCAGACAGATAGAGGGAGGTAGAAAAAGAAGAATGAATGAGCACAGGCTCCCCTCCCCTCTCATGCTTCAAATTCAATAAAAGTTGAATAATGCGTTGGGGAAAGGAGAGAAGAGCGGGTGGGACTCACTGCTGGGCAGACATGCAAGCAAGCTGTGTCGTCCAGACGCCTCCCTGCCTTTCTGTATCTCTGTCTCCCTGTCTCTGCCTTTCTGTCTCCCTTTCTCTCTGTCGCTCTGTCACTCTGTCTCCCTCTCTCTCTGTCTCTCAGTCTCTGCCTTTTTGCCTTTCTGTTTCTTTGTCTCCCTGTCGCTCTGCCTTTCTGTCTCTCGGTCTCCCTATCTCTCTGTCTCCCTATCTCTCTGTCTCCCTATCTCTCTGTCTCTACAGTTCTTCAGTCAATTTAAATAAATGCATTGGTCCCTAATCTATGGATTTCACATGACTGGGCAGGGGCGCAGCCATGGTTGGGTCTGGGAGGGCATAGGCCCACCCACTTGGGAGCCAGGCCCAGCCAATCAGAATGAGTTTTTTCCCACAAAGGGGCTTTATTATAGACATTTTTTTTACATTTACATTTGAGTCATTTAGCAGACGCTCTAATCCAGAGCGATTTACAGTTAGTGCATTCATCTCCAGATAGCTAGGTGGGACAACCACATCACTGGCATAGAAAGTACACTTTTCATCAATAACATAGCTATCAGTAGAGTAGGGGTTCGAGGTGAGGAGAAGGATTATTTAAGGTACTGTTTGAAGAGGTAGGGTTTCAGATGTTTTCAGAAGATGGGCAGGGACTCTGCTGTTCTAGCTTCAGGGGGAAGCTGGTTCCACCATTGGGGTGCTGGGACAGAGAAGAGCTTGGACTGGGCTGAGTGGGAGCTGCCCTCCAGTAGGGGTGGGATGGCCAAGAGACCTGATGTGGCAGAACAGAGTGCTCAGGTTGGGGTGTAGGTTTTGAGCATAGCTTGAAGGTAGGGAGGGGCAGTTCCTCTTGCTGCTCTGTAGGTAAGCACCATGGTCTTGTAGTGGATGCGAGCTTCGACTGGAAGCCAGTGGAGTGTGTGGAGGAGCGGGGTGACATGAGAGAACTTGCAGCGTTCTGGATAAGTTGCAGGGGTTTGATGGCACAAGCGAGGAGCCCAGCCAACAGTGAGTTGCAGTCGTCCAGACGGGAGATGACAAGCGCCTGTATTAGGACCTGCGCCGCTTCCTGTGTGAGGTAGGGTTGTACTCTACGGAGTTTGTAGAGCATGAACCTGCAGGAGCGGGTCACTACTTTGATGTTGGCAGAGAAGGAAAGGGTGTTATCCAGGGTCACGCTAAGGTTCTTTGCACTCTGGGAGGGCAACATTGTGGAGTTGTCAACCGTGATGGAGAGGTCTTTCAGGGGCAGGCCTTCCCTGGGAGGAAGAGCAGTTCTGCCTTGTCGAGGTTGAGCTTGAGGTGGTGGGCCAACATCCAAGTTGAAATATCTGCCAGGCACGCAGAGATGCGTATCGCCACCTGGGTGTCAGAAGGGGGAAGGAGAAAAGTAGTTGAGTGTCATCCGCATAGCAATGATAGGAGAGACCATCTGAAGATATGATGGACCCGAGTGACTTGGTGTATAGAGAAGAGGAGAGGGCCTAGAACCAAGCCCTGGGGGACACCAGTAGTGTGAGTACGTGGTGCAGACACAGATCCTCTCCACGTTACCTTATAGGAGCTGCCTGCCAGGTAGGATGCAATCCAAGAGTGTGCAGCACTGTCAAGTGGATGGATTATCTTGGAAAATAAGAAATGCTCACTAACAGGGATGTAAACAAATTTGTGCACAACATTTGAGAGAAATTAGCTTTTTGTGCATATGAAACATTTCTGGGATTTTTTATTTCAGCTCATGAAACATGGGACCAATGCTTTACATTTTGCATTTCTATTTTTGTTCATTGTATAATTATGACTATTTGCTACATGACGGGAGGACAGTATTATAGGATTAGTACTACTTTGGCATGTTGAATCATCCATGTCATGGATCCTGGTCAAAAGTAGTTCACTAAATAGGTAATAGGGAGCTATTTGGACTCACACCCTTTCTGCTCCACAGAGATCCAGCCACACCCTTTCTGCTCCACAGAGATCCAGCCACACCCTTTCTGCTCCACAGAGATCCAGCCACACCCTGTCTGCTCCACAGAGATCCAGCCACACCCTGTCTGCTCCACAGAGATCCAGCCACACCCTTTCTGCTCCACAGAGATCCAGCCACACAGTCAGTGTCTGCTCCACAGAGATCCAGCCACACCCTGTCTGCTCCACAGAGATCCAGCCACACCCTGTCTGCTCCACAGAGATCCAGCCACACCCTGTCTGCTCCACAGAGATCCAGCCACACCCTTTCTGCTCCACAGAGATCCAGCCACACCCTGTCTGCTCCACTGAGATCCAGCCAGCCAGAGACTGTTTATCAGCCTGCAGGCCTGGCCAGCACTCATCATGACTATATGGGCAATTTAGAAAGTACATTGAAATGAAAGATACTTACAGAAATGATTCAAACTGAACCAAATACTGCTCCATTCTGTAGAATAACTGATAGAAACATTCTCAGCAGATTCCGTCTGGCCCTAGTCATCACCCACAAGTCCAGACATGTCCTCTGCTCTGCTCTCATCTGTTCTCCTCTGTTCTCCCTTCTCCTTTTATATGTTCCCTCTGTTCTCATCTGCTCTCCCCTCCTCTCCTCTCTCCTCCTCTCTTCTCCTCTCCTCTTCCCTCCTCTCCTCCTCTCCTCTCTTCTCCTCTCCTCTCCTCCTCTCTTCTCCCCTCTTCTCCTCTCTTCTCTTCTCCTCTCCTCTCCTCTCCTTTCCTCTCCTCTCCTTTCCTCTCCTCTCCTCTCCTCTCCTCTTCCCTCCTGTTGTTGTCAGTGTTGCGATGTCCTCAGTGATGTGTTGTCCTCAATGTGGCGTTGTGTTGTCCTCAGTGTTGCGTTGTGTTGTCCTCATTGTTGCGTTGTGTTGTCCTCAGTGCTGCGTTGTGTTGTCCTCAATGTGGCGTTGTGTTGCCCTCATTGTTGTGTTGTCCTCAGTGTGGCGTTGTGTTGTCCTCATTGTTGTGTTGTCCTCAATGTTGTGTTGTCCTCAGTGTTGTGTTGTCCTCAGTGTTGCGTTGAGTTGTTCTCAGTGTTGTGTTGTCCTCAGTGTTGTGTTGTCCTCAGTGTTGTGTTGTGTTGTCCTCAGTGCTGCGTTGTGTTGTCCTCAGTGTTGCGTTGTGTTGTCCTCAGTGTTGCGTTGTGTTGTCCTCAGTGTTGCGTTGTGTTGTCCTCAGTGTTGCGTTGTGTTGTCCTCAGTGTTGTGTTGTGTTGTCCTCAGTGTTGCGTTGTGTTGTCCTCAGTGTTGTGTTGTCCTCAGTGTTGCGTTGTGTTGTCCTCAGTGCTGCGTTGTGTTGTCCTCAGTGTTGTGTTGTGTTGTCCTCAGTGCTGCATTGTGTTGTCCTCAGTGTTGCGTTGTGTTGTCCTCAGTGTTGCGTTGTGTTGTCCTCAGTGTTGCGTTGTGTTGTCCTCAGTGTTGCGTTGTGTTGTCCTCAGTGTTGCGTTGTGTTGTCCTCAGTGTTGTGTTGTCCTCAGTGTTGCGTTGTGTTGTCCTCAGTGTTGTGTTGTCCTCAGTGTTGCGTTGTGTTGTCCTCAGTGTTGTGTTGTCATCAGTGTTGCGTTGTGTTGTCCTCAGTGTTGTGTTGTCCTCAGTGTTGCGTTGTGTTGTCCTCGGTGTTGCGTTGTGTTGTCCTCAGTGTTGCGTTGTGTTGTCCTCAGTGTTGCATTGTGTTGTCCTCAGTGTTGCGTTGTGTTGTCCTCAGTGTTGTGTTGTGTTGTCCTCAGTGTTGCGTTGTGTTGTCCTCAGTGTTGTGTTGTCCTCAGTGTTGCGTTGTGTTGTCCTCGGTGTTGCGTTGTGTTGTCCTCAGTGTTGCGTTGTGTTGTCCTCAGTGTTGTGTTGTCCTCAGTGTTGCGTTGTGTTGTCCTCAGTGTTGCATTGTGTTGTCCTCAGTGTTGCGTTGTGTTGTCCTCAGTGTTGCGTTGTGTTGTCCTCAGTGTTGCATTGTGTTGTCCTCAGTGTTGCGTTGTGTTGTCCTCAGTGTTGCGTTGTGTTGTCCTCAGTGTTGCGTTGTGTTGTCCTCAGTGTTGCGTTGTGTTGTCCTCAGTGTTGTGTTGTGTTGTCCTCAGTGTTGCGTTGTGTTGTCCTCAGTGTTGCATTGTGTTGTCCTCAGTGTTGCGTTGTGTTGTCCTCAGTGTTGCGTTGTGTTGTCCTCAGTGTTGCGTTGTGTTGTCCTCAGTGTTGCGTTGTGTTGTCCTCAGTGTTGTGTTGTGTTGTCCTCAGTGTTGCGTTGTGTTGTCCTCAGTGTTGCATTGTGTTGTCCTCAGTGTTGCGTTGTGTTGTCCTCAGTGTTGCGTTGTGTTGTCCTCAGTGTTGCGTTGTGTTGTCCTCAGTGTTGCGTTGTGTTGTCCTCAGTGTTGTGTTGTGTTGTCCTCAGTTTTGCGTTGTGTTGTCCTCAGTGTTGCATTGTGTTGTCCTCAGTGTTGCGTTGTGTTGTCCTCAGTGTTGCGTTGTGTTGTCCTCAGTGTTGCGTTGTGTTGTCCTCAGTGTTGTGTTGTGTTGTCCTCAGTGTTGTGTTGTCCTCAGTGTTGCGTTGTGTTGTCCTCAGTGTTGCGTTGTCTGATGTCTTTCTATTGTTTCTTGTTCTTGAATGATGTTGCTGTTGTTTGGATTTGCTATGGTAGTCAAAAAAATACATTTTCCATTGCCTCATGCCAAACAGAATTGCATTCAGTTGAGCACCAACATAACCACCCAACACAAAATGTAATTGCTGTGTAATTTCAACCATGTAAAGGCTCTATCTTTTGCAGCAGTGCTGTGTGATGCAGGTGAAGGCCTGTGGTACAGTGGTGGTGCAGGTTGTCATTGGATCTAGAGCTGCAGCTGCCGTGTTGCCCGCAGTGACCCTATGTGGAGTACATATCATGTTTGGGAGGCTATGACAGACATTGTGGTTGCTGTGACTATGTCTGGGCTTGGCCCTGCACTGGCTGAGCAATCAGCCACATGTTTGGGCTTTGTGTGTAGCCTTTCAGCCAGCCCTTCCCTCTTGTGACCTCTGTCTCTCTCTCTCTCTCTCTCTCTCTCTCCCTCTCCGTCTCCATCTCTCTCTCTTGCTCTCTCTCTCTCTCTTTATTGGCATGGGAAACATATGTTTACATTGCCAAAGAAAGTGAAATAGATAATAAACAAAAGTGAAATAAACAATAAAAAATGTTTTACAGTAAACATTACACTCGCAGAAGTTCTAAAATAATAAAGACATTTCAAATATCCTGTTATGACTATATACAGTGTTGTAACGATGTGCAAATAGTTAAAGTACAAAAGGTAAAATAATTAAACATAAATATGGGTTGTATTTACAATAGTGTTTGTTCTTCACTGGTTGCTCTTTTCTTGTGGCAACAGGTTGTAACGTCCGGGGTGTAGTGGAGGAAGAAGTCAGGCGCAGCAAGCAGCGAGTTCACGGTAGCGATACTTGTATTACACCACACCGGTGAAAATGACGCCAACTCAAACAAATGCCCCAAACAGGGGGAACTAAACAGTTCAGCAACAAACACCATACACGAACAACCGTGACTTACAGTCGAGTACAAACGTATACTGAAAATAATCCCGCACAACCAGCAGGCGGGCCGGCTGGTAAATAAAGCCCAACCAATTAACCTAACTAAACACAGGTGCAACTAATAAACACATAGGGAGGGGGAGAAAAGGATCAGTGGCAGCTAATAGGCCGGTGACGACGACCGCCGAACGCCACCCGAACAGGAAGGAGAGCCACCTTCGGTGGGAGTCGTGACACGGGTCACAAATCTTGCTGCTGTGATTGCACACTGTGGTATTTCACCCAATAGGGAGTTTATCAAAATTGGGTTTGTTTTCAAATTCTTTGTGGTCTGTGTTATCTGAGGGAAATATGTGTCTTTAATATGGTCATAGATTTGGCAGGAGGTTATGAAGTGCAGCTCAATTTCCACCTCATTTTGTGGGCAGTTTGCACATAGCCTGTCTCCTCTTGAGAGCCAGGTCTGCCTTCTGCGGCCTTTCTCAATAGCAAGGATACGTTCACTGAGTCTGTACGTAGTCAAACATTTCCTTCATTTTGGGTCAGTCACAGTGGTCAGGATTCTAGTTTGCTCAGTTTTTTTGTAAATTCTTTCCAATATGTCAAGTAATTATCTTTTTGATTTGGTTGGGTCTAATTGTGTTGCTGTCCTGGGGCTCTGTGGGGCCTGTTTGTGTTTGTGAACAGAGCCCCAGGACCAGCTTGCTTAGGGGGGGGGGGCTCTTCTCCAGGTAAATTTATCTGTAGGCAATGGCTTTGTTATGGAAGGTTTGGGAATCGCTTTCTTTTTGGTGCTTGTAGAATTTAACCGCTCTTTTCTGTATTTTGATAATTAGCGGGTATTGGCCTAATTCTGGCCTAATTCTTTTACATTGTACACGGAGGATATTTTAGCAGAATTCTGCATGCAGCGTCTCAATTTGGTGTTTGTCCCATTTTGTGAAGTCTTGGTTGGTGAGCGGACCCCAGACCTCGCAACCATAAAGGGCAATGGGTACTTTAACTGATTCTAGTATTTTTAACCAGATCCTAATTGGTATGTTGAATTTCATGTTCCTTTTGATGGCATAGAAGGCCCTTCTTGCCTTGTCTCTCAGATCGTTCACAGCTTTGAAGTTACCTGCAGCGCTGATGTTTAGGCCGAGGTATGTATAGTTTTTGTGTGCTATAGGGCAACGGGGTCGAGATGGAATTTGTATTCGTGGTCCTGACAATTGGACCTTTTTTGGAACACCATTATTTTTGTCTTAGTGAGATTTTCTGTCAGGGCCCAGGTCTGTCTGAATCTGTGCAGAAGAACTAGGTGCTGCTGTAGGGCCTCCTTGTTTTTAATTTAATTATATATTTAATTTAACCTTTATTTAACTAGGCAAGTCAGTTAAGAACAAATTCTTATTTAATTATTTACGGCCTACCCCGGCCATACCCGGACGATGCTGGGCCAAATTGTGCGCCACCCTATGGTACTCCCAATCACGGACGGATGTGATACAGCCTGGTTGGGGACAGAAGCACCAGATCATCAACAAACAGTAGACATTTGACTTCAGATTCTAGTAGGGTGAAGGCCAGGTGCTGTAGACTGTTCTAGTGCCCTCGCCAATTCGTTGATATATATGTTGAAGCGGGTGGGGCTTAAGCTGCATCCCCCCCCCCCCTGGCCCTTAACCACACACTTGTTGTTTGTGTACATGGATTTTATAATGCCGTATGTTTTTCCCCCAACACCACTTTCCATCATTTTCTATAGCAGACCCTCATGCCAAATTGAGTCTAAAGCTTTTTTGAAATCAACAAAGAATGAGAAGACTTTGCCTTTGTTTTGGTTTGTTTGTTTGTCAATTAGGGTGTGCAGGGTGAATAAGTGGGCTGTCGTACGGTAATTTGATGAAAAGCCAATTTGACATTTGCTCAGTACATTATTTTCGCTGAGGAAATGCATCATTCTGCTGTTTATGATAATGCCGTGGATTTTCCCAAGGTTGCTGTTGACGCAAATCCCCCAGTAGTTAATGGGGTCAGATTTGTCTCCACTTTTGTGGATTGGGGTGATCAGTCCTTGGTTTCAAATATTGGGTAAGATGCCAGAATTGAGGATGATGTTAGAGTTTAAGTATAGCCAATTGGCATTTGTGATCTGTGTATTTTATCATTTCATTTAGGATACCATCAACCCCACAGGCCTTTTTGGGTTGGAGGGTTTGTATTTTGTCCTGTAGTTCATTAAATATAATTGGAGATTCCAGTGGGTTCTGGTAGTCTTTAATAGTTGATTCTAAGATTTGTATCTGATAATGTATGTAGTTTTGCTGTTTGTTTGTTAAAGAGCCAAAAAGATTGGAGTAGTGGTTTATCCATACATTTCTATTTTGGATAGATAACTATTCGTGTTGTTGTTTGTTTAGAGTTCTCCAATTTTCCCAGAAATGGTTAGATTATATGTATTCTCTGTATTCTATGTATTCTATGTATTCTTCAATTATATTGAGCTGATTTCTGACGTGCCGTTCCTTCTTTTTCAGTCGTGTATTTCTGTATTGTTTTAGTGATTCACCATAGTGAAGGCGTAGGCTCAGGTTTTCTGGGTCTCTATGTTTTTGGTTGGATAGGTTTCTCAATTTCTTTCTTAGGTTTTTGCATTCTTTATCAAACCATATGTCATTGTTGTTAATTTTCTTAGGTTGCCTGCTTGACATTTTTAGATTTGATAGGGAAGCTGAGAGGTGAAATATACTGTTAACGTTTTCTACTGCCAAGTTTACACCTTCACTATTACAGTGAAACATTTTGTCCAGGAAATTGCCTAGAAGGGGTTGAATTTGTTGTTGAATTTCTTCCCCCCTCCTCTCTATCTCTTTTTCTCTGTCCAGCTGTCTAGCAAACCCAGTTCTATCCATGCTGCAGCTCTCAGTCAAATGAGATAGTTAAAGGGGAACCGATTTCCCTCCTTAATACGAAACACACTATGTGTTTATTTTTTTGAAAAGTCAAGTTTATTTCTGGTGTTCTTTTATTGCAGAAGATTCCCTCTCACAGTGATCTGACATTTGTGCCTCTTGTGGTGACTGTGGAGGCTCTTGTCAGATCCCGCTGTGGGTCGGCTGTGCCAAGAGTGCAGCGCCACTTTCGACACAAACACCCCCATGCTACCGCAGCCGCAGCTATGGCAGACACAGCCAGCAGGCAAAAGCCACGGAGCCTCAGAGGATACTACTGTAGGCCTATCTATGGGTAATACTGTAGGCCTACCTACGGGTACTACCGTAGGCTTATCTACCCCCCCCCTCTTTCTCTCCTCTCTCTCTCTCTCTCTCTCTCTCTCTCTCTCTCTCTCTCTCTCTCTCTCTCTCTGTCACTCTCTCGCTCTCTCTTTCTGTCTATCTACGGATACTACTGTAGTCCTATCTCTGTGCCATAGAGAGGAGTACTGACATTTACATTTTACATTTTAGTCATTTAGCAGGTGCTCTAAATGAGAGCGGGTACTACTGTAGGCCTATCTACAGGTATTGCTGTAGGCCTATGTACGGTATTACTGTAGGCTTATTTACGGGTACTACTGTAGGCCTATCTACAGGTACTACTGTAGGCCTATCTACTGGTGCTACTGTAGGCCTATGTACGGGTACTACTGTAGGCCTATGTACGGGTATTACTGTAGGCCTATGTACAGGTACTACTGTAGGCCTATCTATGGGTACTACTGTAGGCCTATGTACGGGTACTACTGTAGGCCTATGTATGGGTACTACTGTAGGCCTATCTATGGGTATTACTGTAGCCCTATCTACGGGTACTGCTGTAGGCCTATCTATAGGTACTACTGTAGGCCTATCGACGGGTACTACCGTAGGCCTATCTACGGGTACTACTCTAGGCCTATCTACAGGTACTACTGTAGCCCTATCTACGGGTACTACTGTAGGCCTATCTATGGGTATTACTGTAGCCCTATCTACGGGTACTACTGTAGGCATATCTATAGGTACTACTGTAGGCCTATCGACGGGTACTACCGTAGTCCTATCTACGGGTACTACTCTAGGCATATCTACAGGTACTACTGTAGGCCTATCTATAGGTACTACTGTAGGCCTATCGACGGGTACTACCGTAGTCCTATCTACGGGTACTACTCTAGGCATATCTACAGGTACTACTGTAGGCCTATCTATAGGTACTACTGTAGGCCTATCGACGGGTACTACCGTAGTCCTATCTACGGGTACTACTCTAGGCATATCTACAGGTACTACTGTAGGCCTATCTAGGAGTACTACTGTAGTCCTATCTCTGTGCCATAGAGAGGAGTACAGACATTTACATTTTTACATTTTAGTAATTTAGCAGGTGCTCTGAATGAGAGCGGTACTTACAGTAGTGACAAGTGTACTAAAGTAGCACACTTTAGAGAAGTGTACTACGGTGTCTCTGTGTTTTGAAAGAAAGGAAATACCATGTTGCTATGTCACGGAATAACCGTAGCTCTACTTTTCAGAGGGCGTGTTTGACGCCAATTACTGTGTCTCTGTGTTCTTCTTCCCCATTATAACAGAGTTGATCAGTGGCCTCTGTATTAGGGGTTCTGTCTGTGGTCTGGCAGGTGGCTGAGGTCCGTTAGACATCCCTCTTCAGAACATACTCTAAACAGGGACAGAACACTTTCCAGAAAGGTTTTTCTTTCCTTCCACCTTTTTTTTTTTAGGTTTTTGTTCTTAAATACCCCCTACCACATCTTTCTTTTCTTGCTTTGCCACATTAGCTTTCAGTCTTTTTTGCTTTTTAATTTGTTTGTGAGACATTCCTCCCCTCCCAATGTCTTTCTGCATTGCCAGGCAACGGATCTCTGGAAGGAATTCCTAGACCTCTGTAAATCTCTTCTGGCACACGAGCGCAAACATGATTCTTTCTTAAACGAGAAAGTTAAGTGCTTTAAATGCACATCGCTCATAAGGAGGAAAGAAGGGAGAAGAATGTTTTTCATTGACTTCTGTAATAAAATCACCCCTTTTTCTTTGTGGAGACGGAGAGGCACCTGGGAGCCATGTTTTCTCACTAGGAGGCGCTGTTTTGGGGTTGATACTCACACAGCACAGCAACGCACCTTTTCTCTCAGGGGGGTAAAAAAGATATAATAGAATGCAGTTTGTTCCTATGGATATTCTGTCTCTATGAATCAGTGTTTCTCCATCCCCGGGTCCAAATGAGCAGGCTTTTAGAAATGTGGTCATCACCCACCATGTATGGTCTGAATGTTGGGGATATGAATAGAGGTTTGTTGGGCTGGGAAGCCCTCCCTCGGAGGATCACGTACTGCCTGCATGTTCCCTCTCTAAACTTTACAGTTTGTGTTACTTGTAGATCCCAGATTGACTAGTTTGTATATGCAGGCAGTGGCAGAGAACAGAGCTTGTTTATCTTTCAAACTGACGTAATTCTATGATTATCTCTGGGTTTTATTGCAGCCCTGACCTGATCTCTTTCTGTCATAGTTGGACTGACCCAACAGAGAGGCCCATATGAACAAAATGTTCTCCCATAGACAATGCAGCAACAACCCAAAAACAACAACAAAAATGCATGCTGACGTACACTACCATTCAAAAGTTTGGTGTCACTTAGAAATGTCCTTGTTTTTGAAAGAAAAGCACATTTTCTGTCCATTAAAATAACATCAAATTTATCAGAAATACAGTGTAGACATTGTTAATGTTGTCAATGACTATTGTAGCTGGAAATGAAGGATTTTTCATGGAATATCTACATAGGCGTACAGAGGCCCATTATCAGCAACCATCACTCCTGTTTATCATTTTAAAAGGCTAATTGATCATTAGAAAACCCCTTTGCAATTATGTTAGCACAGCTGAAAACTGCCTAGAAGGCCAGCATCCCGGAGTCGCCTCTTCGCTGTTGACGTTGAGACTGGTGTTTTGCGGGTACTATTTAATGAACCTGCCAGTTGAGGACTTGTGAGGCGTCTGTTTCTCAAACTAGACACTCTAATGTACTTGTCCTCTTAGTCAGTTGTGCACCGTGGCCTCCCACTCCTCTTTCTATTCTGGTTAGAGCCAGTTTGTAATGTTCTGTGAAGGGAGTAGTACACAGCGTTGTACGAGATCTTTAGTTTCTTGGCAATTTCTCGCATGGAATAGCCTTCATTTCTCAGAACAAGAATAGACTGACGAGTTTCATAAGAAAGTGCTTTGTTTCTGGCCATTTTGAGCCTGTAATTGAACCCACAAATGGTGATGCTCCAGATACTCAACTAGTCTAAAGAAAGCCAGTTTTATTACTTCTTTAATCAGGACAACAGTTTTCAGCTGTGCTAACATAATTGCAAAAGGGTTTTCTAATGATCAATTAGCCTTTTAAAATTATAAACAGGAGTGACGGTTGCTGATAATGGGCCTATGTAGATATTGTAGATATTCCATGAAAAATCCTCCATTTCCAGCTACAATAGTCATTGACAACATTAACAATGTCTACACTGTATTTCTGATAAATTTGATGTTATTTTAATGGACAAAAAATGTGCTTTTCTTTCAAAAACAAGGACATTTCTAAGTGACCCCAAACTTTTGATCGGTAGTGTACGTGCATAGGAAGGAAATCAACGAAAAACAAAGAGGGGAGACAGAATGGAAAAATGAAAGGAGGGCTGAATAAGGGGAAAGAGGAGGATGGAATTTGGCACATCTGTTACCTTGGTAGTCCTCTTAATTATGTCTGATGCTGTGTGTAACGGATGTGAAATGGCTAGCTAGTTAGCGGGTACGCGCTAATAGCATTTCAATCGGTTACGTCACTTGCTCTGAGACCTGAAGTAGGGTTTCCCCTTGCTCTGCAAGGGCCGTGGCCTTTGTGGAGCGATGGGTAACGATGCTTCGTGGGCGACCGTTGTTGATGTGTGCAGAAGGTCCCTGGTTCGCGCCCGTGTCGGGGCGAGGGGGCGGTTTAAAGTTATACTGTTACATTGATGCTGTTGACCCGGATCACTGGTTGCTGCGGAAAAGGAGGAGGTTGAAAGGGGGGTGAGTGTAACGTATGTGAAATGGCTAGCTAGTTAGCGGGTACGCGCTAATAGCATTTCAATCGGTTACGTCACTTGCTCTGAGACCTGAAGTAGGGTTTCCCCTTGCTCTGCAAGGGCCGCGGCTTTTGTGGAGCGATGGGTAACGACGCTTCGTGGGTGTCAGTTGTTGATGTGTGCAGAGGGTCCCTGGTTCGCGTCGGGGCGAGGGGACGGTTTAAAGTTATACTGTTACATGTGGAGGTAGAGAGGTGGTCAGAGATGAGTCTGTCTGTATGTCTAAGTCCAAAATGGCACCTCATTCCCTATATAGTGCACTACTTTTGACCAGGGACCATAAAAGAGCCCTATGAGCCCGGGTCAAAAGTAGTGCACTACATACTCTTCATAAATCTATACTGTCATTTCATATATATTTAAAGAATGCAGTTTGGATGCTTCTCAAAGGTCTTTCATTCAGACTGATAACGTTATCAAGTCAGACCAGTGTGATAAGGACAAGAGCTATGACCAGATGTTTTCAATCCAGTTATGAAACTATGTTGTTTTGATCATTTGTGTCTCCTCCTTGTGTTCTGACCGTCCATTAACAGAATGTAGGATTTGTTACAAATGGCACCCAGTTCCCTATATAGTGCACTACCTTTGACCAGGACCTATAGGGCTCCCATAGGGCCCTGGTCAGAAGTAGTGCACTATGTAGGGAATAGAATGCCATTCAGGACTCACATGTAGTTAGATTATATATTTTGCACTGGCTGAAGAGGAATGTTGAAATTGGTTTTGGATACCCCAGATTTACAGCTCTCAAACGTTTGTAAATAATTTACGAGTTGATTGGTTTGCCACAGAATCTCAATAAACACAATTCCGGTATGTGTTGCACAACACATAATAAGCTTCTGTAGCTAAGTAATTGGGGAAATATTTTTATTTGATTTGGATGAAACATGCAAAAGGAATTAATGTTACACCATTGCAGTGAAATTGAAGTAAAATTCTTAACCAAATTGTATTTATTTTAAAATGTAAAAATTATTTTATTACATTCCTCATGTGACACATTTCAATTGGATTGAAATGTGTAATTTATTTTGGAATCCAACTCAGTACAGTTTATCTATGTATGAAATACGAGGTCGTACACTATAAGATGTATCTATGTATGATATATGGGGTCATACAGTGTAGGGTTTATCTATGTATGATATATGGGGTCATACAGTATAGGGTTTATCTATGTATGATATATGGGGTCATACAGTGTAGGGTTTATCTATGTATGAAATATGGGGTCATACAGTATAGGGTTTATCTATGTATGATATATGGGGTCATACAGTATAGGGTTTATCTATGTATGAAATATGGGGTCATACAGTATAGGGTTTATCTATGTATGATATATGGGGTCATACAGTGTAGGGTTTATCTATGTATGAAATATGGGGTCATACAGTATAGGGTTTATCTATATATGAAATATGGGGTCATACAGTGTAGGGTTTATCTATGTATGATATATGGGGTCATACAGTATAGGGTTTATCTATGTATGAAATATGGGGTCATACAGTATAGGGTTTATCTATGTATGATATATGGGGTCATACAGTGTAGGGTTTATCTATGTATGAAATATGGGGTCATACAGTATAGGGTTTATCTATGTATGATATATGGGGTCATACAGTATAGGGTTTATCTATGTATGAAATACGGGGTCATACAGTATAGGGTTTATCTATGTATGAAATATGGGGTCATACAGTATAGGGTTTATCTATGTATGAAATACGGGGTCATACAGTATAGGGTTTATCTATGTATGAAATACGAGGTCATACAGTATAGGGTTTATCTATGTATGAAATACGGGGTCATACAGTATAGGGTTTATCTATGTATGAAATATGGGGTCATACAGTGTAGGGTTTATCTATGTAAGAAATATGGGGTCATACAGTATAGGATTTATCTATGTATGAAATACGGGGTCATACAGTGTAGGGTTTATCTTCGTAAGAAATATGGGGTCATACAGTATAGGATTTATCTATGTATGAAATACGGGGTCATACAGTATAGGGTTTATCTATGTATGATATATGGGGTCATACAGTATAGGGTTTATCTATGTATGAAATATGGGGTCATACAGTATAGGGTTTATCTATGTATGAAATACGGGGTCATACAGTATAGGGTTTATCTATGTATGAAATATGGGGTCATACAGTGTAGGGTTTATCTATGTATGAAATATGGGGTCATACAGTGTAGGGTTGATCTATGTATGAAATAGAGGGTCACACAGTATAGGGTTTATGACACTCAGTATTATCTTTGTAAGATCCAACACACACTTTGCTAACTTTTTAACTTGTAAATCACAGAGAGATTTTAATAAAAATTTTGACAAAGTAATTTCTCTACGTTGGATCTTGATGTTCTGTTCAATGTATTCACATTGTTTGATGCCAGTTTATCCATGTTGGTCAAATACCAACAATGGTGTTTGCCAACAAGAACACAATCACACAATATTTCTTGTGTAGATAATTCTGTCTCCACCAGTAAATGATATGTCAGTGAACACAGTGGTGTAAAGTAAAAATACTTTTAAGTTATACTTAAGTCGTTTTTTGGGGTACCTGTACTTTACTTTACTATTTATATTTTTGACAACTTTTACTTTTACTTCACTACATTCCTAAAGAAAATGATGAACTTTTTACTCCATACATTTTTACTGATAATTGTTACACGATAATGTTACACGATAATGGTCCAATTCACGAACTAATTAAGGGAGCATTCCTGGTCATCCCTACTGCCTCTGATCTGGCGGACTAACGGACTCACAAAACACATTCTTTGATAATAAATTATGTCTGAGTGTTGGAGTGTGCCCCTGGCTATCCGTAAATTAAAAAGATTAGCTTAATATAGGGAATTTGAAATGATTTATACTTTTACTTTTGGTACTTAAGTATATTTTAGCAATTACATTTACTTTTGATACTTAAGTATACAGTTGAAGTCGGAAGTTTACATACACTTAGGTTGGAGTCATTAAAACTTATTTTTCAACCACTCCACAAATTTCTTGTTAACAAACTATAGTTTTGGCAAGTCGGTTAGGACATCTACTTTGTGCTTGACACAAGTAATTTTTCCAACAATTGTTTACAGACAGATTATTTAACTAATAATTCACTGTATCACAATTCCAGTGGGTCAGAAGTTTACATACACTAAGTTGACTGTGCCTTTAAACAGCTTGGACAATTCCAGAAAATGATGTCATGGCTTTAGAAGCTTCTGATAGGCTAATTGACATAATTTGAGTCATTTGGAGGTGTACCTGTAGATGTATTTCAAGGCCTACCTTCAAACTCAGTGCCTCTTTGCTTGACATCATGGGGAAATCAAAAGAAATCAGCCAAGACCTCAGAAAACAAATTGGAGACCTGTAGGTACCACGTTCATCTGTACAAACAATAGTACGCAAGTATAAACAGCATGGGACCACGCAGCCGTCATACCGCTGATGAAGGAGACGAGTTCTGTCTCCTAGAGATGAACGTACTTTGGTGCGTAAAGTGCAAATCAATCCCAGAAGAACAGCAAAGGACCTTGTGAAGATGCTAGAGGAAACGTGTACAAAAGTATCTATATCCACAGTAAAACGAGTCCTATATCGACATAACCTGAAAGGCCGCTCAGCAAGGTAGAAGCTACTGCTCCAAAACCGCCATTTAAAAGCCAGCCTACGGTTTGCAACTGCACATGGTAACGGATATCGTACTTTTTGGCGAAATGTCCTCTGGTCTGATGAAACAAAAATAGAACTGTTTGGCCATAATGACCATCGTTATGTTTGGAGGAAAAAGGGGGAGGCTTCCAAGCCGAAGAACACCATCCCAACCGTGAAGCACGGGGGTGGCAGCATCGTGTTGTGGGGGTGCTTTGCTGCAGAGGGGACTGGTGCACTTCACAAAATAGATGGCATCATGAGGCAGAAACATTATGTGGATTTATTGAAGCAACATCTCAAGACATCAGTCAGAAAGTTAAAGCTTGGTCGCAAACGGGTCTTCCAAATGGACAATGACCCCAAGCACACTTCCAAAGTTGTGGCAAAATGGCTTAAGGACAACAAAGTCAAGTCATTGGAGTGGCCATCACAAAGCCCTGACCTCAATAGTATAGAACATTTGTGGGCAGAACTGAAAAAGCGTGTGCGAGCAAGGCCTACAAACCTGACTCAGTTACACCAGCTCTGTCCGGAGGAATGGGCCAAAATTCACCCAACTTATTGTGGGAAGCTTGTGGAAGGCTACCTGAAATGTTTGACCAAAGTTAAACAATTTAAAGGCAATGCTAACAAATACTAATTGAGTGTATGTAAACTTCTGACCCACTAGGAATGTGATGAAAGAAATAAAAGCTGAAATAAATAATTCTCTCTACTATTATTCTGACATTTCACATTCTTAAAATAAAGTGGTGCTCGTAACTGAATGAAATATGGGGTCATACAGTGTAGGGTTTATCTATGTATGAAATATGGGGTCATACAGTGTAGGGTTTATCTATGTATGAAATATGGGGTCATACAGTATAGGGTTTATCTATGTATGATATATGGGTTCATACAGTGTAGGGTTTATCTATGTATGAAATATGGGGTCATACAGTGTAGGGTTTATCTATGTATGATATATGGGGTCATACAGTAACTGACCTAAAACAGGGAATTTTTACTCTGATTAAATGTCAGGAATTGTGAATAACTGAGTTTAAAAGTATTTGGCTAAGGTGAATGTAAACTTCCGACATCAACTGAATTTAAAACCAAATACTTTTAGACTTTTACTTAAGTAGTATTTTACTGGGTAAACTTTACATTTTACTTGAGTCATTTTCTATTAAAGTATCTTTACTTTTACTCAAGTATGACAATTGGGTACTTTTTCCACCACTGAGTGATCAACAGCCACAGCCTCCGCCTGCTATTACGCTGTGGATGAATCACCACAGAAATAAAACATCTGGCTTAGATAGCAACATTTCTGTGCATGGTGATTATATATGGAGTTTGGTAAACACCACTCGTTTTAGCCCTGACAATGTTTTTCCTGGAGTTTCCCCCACATCCTCGCCTTCCTCCCATGTCAGGCAGTTACAACATCTGCTTCCCAAATGGCACCCTATTCCCTCAACTGTACAGTGTACTACTTTTTAACACAGCCCTATGGGCCCTGGTCAAAAAGAGTGCACAATAAAGGGAATAGGGTACCATTTGGGAAGCAACCAAAGTCCTGAATTATTATATTACCAATGTACTGGACATGTACATTCCACCAAAGGGTGTGAATAAGGTCAGCGTATGTGTGTCCCAGATGGCATCCTACTTAATGCACATTTCTTTCTTACATTTTAATAATTTAGCAGACCCTCTTATCCAGTGCCACTTACAGTACTGAGTGCATACATTCTCACACTGGTCCCCTGTTGGAATCAAACACACAAGCCTGTCTTTGCAAGGACCATGCCCTACCAACTGAGCCACACGGGACCTTACGGGCCCTGGTCAAAACTAGTGTACTATAAAGTGAATAGGAGGCCATTCGGGAGGCAAGTCCATATGTGTGTGATCTTATTATGTTTTTGAACCCTTTCCTCTCTGCCTCTACAGTTGCTGCGTCTGGTGACGGTGCCTGAGAAGCGCTGGAGAGCCCGGTCAGGTGGGGGTCAAGGGCCGGAAGGACGGAGCAAGGGAGAGGAGGAGGACGAGTGGTTCGAGAGTGGCGACTGTGATGACGAGGATGACTGTGCTGGGGTGTCGGGGCTCGGGCCACCCCCTCACCGTAAACGCTTACGTATCTTTGCAGGTCAGTCAGACAAACGCCGCCATGTATTCACTTTTATTTTAGTCACAACTCCAGTCCCTGAAGGTCACTGTCCTTCTGGTTTTGTGTGTCTCTGATAAGTTAAGACCGGGAGGCAAATACTCAAGTAAAGGTCACACTGAGTAAAGTAGCAGCAGTAGCTGACAAGCTAAAGAGGAGAACATTCTGACTAAGGCCATCCAGTGTTGGAGCATCAGCTCCCCCCATTATCAGGAACATGGAGAAGAGAGGGGTGTTGAGATCTCCTGGTCCAGACCACTGGAAGTGGTGAACCTGCTGGATTCCTGCTTTAACCTCGGGACCCCTTGTCTCACTCCCCAGGCCCCTGGTCTCACTCCCCAGGCCCCTGGTCTCACTCCCCAGAACCCTGGCCTCACTCCCCAGAACCCTGGTCTCACTCCCCAGAACCCTGGTCTCACTCCCCAGAACCCTGGCCTCACTCCCCAGAACCCTGGTCTCACTCCCCAGAACCCTGGCCTCACTCTCCAGAACCCTGGCCTCACTCTCCAGAACGCTGGCCTCACTCTCCAGAACGCTGGCCTCACTCTCCAGAACCCTGGCCTCACTCTCCAGAACCCTGGCCTCACTCTCCAGGCCCCTGGCCTCACTCCCCAGGTCCCTGGTCTCACTTCTTCCCTGCCCAATGAACCCAAATCTCTGCCACAACAACCAACCCTGTCAGGAGGACAACTCCCTTGGCCTGGGTGTTTGCTCAGCTGCACTGCCTTTGTGTCCGTGTATCGTAGCCTCTTGTTCCTGACCTCGCTCTGTTGTTTCCACTTCTTCTGTTTCTTTTCTCTGAATGCTTTGTTGCTTCGTTTGTTCTGTGTTTGGTTTGAGAGAGAATGTCGGTTCTTTCTTTCGTAACGGTGGCTGGCTGGTTGGCGGTGGGTGAGGAGGTCAAGAGGCTGCTGGTTGAGGTGAGCTCTGAGCTGGCTACGTGAGGAAGCCTTCTACTTCCTACCACATGGTAACTCTGTTAGACCAGAGGGGCAACACTTAGTCACATAAAACTCTCTGCTCTGTCCCTGTCAGGATCTTTGACAGTGAGTGAGACAGATTCACAGCAATACAAATCAAATATTTTCACCAGTTAATTCTTATTAATTCTCCACAAACTCATATCATGTTTTTTTTCCTATTTCTTCTCATCAATGTAACTAACAGCCATCAAGGTGAATATAACACCTCATATTAACTGAAGGAAGCTCAACAGCAATTAAAGTGGAACTAGTGAACCTAAACCACACTCAGGATTAGCCCTAAAGAGTTGCACGTTACTTCAGAATTTCTGTCTTCAGGCTACAAAGTATTGCTGTTTATTTTTGTTTTTTGCCTTCCAATGAATGACTGATGTAGACCTCTGAAACCAAGTGTGTCTCCACCCCTCTCTGGGGTGTCAGCAACATGGGTTTATTCTCTCTCTGAGGTATCAGCCAAATGGGTTTATTCTCTCTCTGGGGTGTCAGCAACATGGGTTTATTCTCTCTCTGAGGTATCAGCAACATGGGTTTATTCTCTCTCTGAGGTATCAGCAACATGGGTTTATTCTCTCTCTGGGGTGTCAGCAACATGGGTTTATTCTCTCTCTCTGGGGTATCAGCAACATGGGTTTATTCTCTCTCTGAGGTATCAGCAACATGGGTTTATTCTCTCTCTGGGGTGTCAGCAACATGGGTTTATTCTCTCTCTCTCTGAGATGTCAGCAACATGGGTTTATTCTCTCTCTCTCTCTCTGTGGTATCAGCAACATGGGTTTATTCTCTCTCTGGGGTGTCAGCAACATGGGTTTATTCTCTCTCTCTGGGGTGTCAGCAACATGGGTTTATTCTCTCTCTGGGGTGTCAGCAACATGGGTTTATTCTCTCTCTGAGGTATCAGCAACATGGGTTTATTCTCTCTTTCTGGGGTATCAGCAACATGGGTTTATTCTCTCTCTGGGGTATCAGTAACATGGGTTTATTCTCTCTCTGGGGTGTCAGCAACATGGGTTTATTCTCTCTCTCTGGGGTGTCAGCAACATGGGTTTATTCTCTCTCTCTGGGGTGTCAGCAACATGGGTTTATTCTCTCTCTGAGGTATCAGCAACATGGGTTTATTCTCTCTCTGAGGTATCAGCAACATGGGTTTATTCTCTCTCTCTGGGGTGTCAGCAACATGGGTTTATTCTCTCTCTCTCTCTGGGGTGTCAGCAACATGGGTTTATTCTCTCTCTCTCTCTGTGGTATCAGCAACATGGGTTTATTCTCTCTCTGGGGTGTCAGCAACATGGGTTTATTCTCTCTCTGGGGTGTCAGCAACATGGGTTTATTCTCTCTCTCTCTGGGGTGTCAGCAACATGGGTTTATTCTCTCTCTGGGGTGTCAGCAACATGGGTTTATTATCTCTCTGGGGTGTCAGCAACATGGGTTTATTCTCTCTCTCTGGGGTGTCAGCAACATGGGTTTATTCTCTCTCTCTGGGGTGTCAGCAACATGGGTTTATTCTCTCTCTGGGGTGTCAGCAACATGGGTTTATTCTCTCTCTGGGGTGTCAGCAACATGGGTTTATTCTCTCTCTGGGATGTCAGCAACATGTGTTTATTCTCTCTCTGGGGTGTCAGCAACATGGGTTTATTCTCTCTCTGGGGTGTCAGCAACATGGGTTTATTCTCTCTCTGGGGTGTCAGCAACATGGGTTTATTCTCTCTCTCTGGGGTGTCAGCAACATGGGTTTATTCTCTCTCTGAGGTATCAGCAACATGGGTTTATTCTCTCTCTCTGGGGTGTCAGCAACATGGGTTTATTCTCTCTCTCTGAGGTATCAGCAAAATGGGATTATTCTCTCTCTGGGGTGTCAGCAACATGGGTTTATTCTCTCTCTGGGGTATCAGCAACATGGGTTTATTCTCTCTCTGGGGTGTCAGCAACATGGGTTTATTCTCTCTCTGGGGTGTCACCAACATGGGTTTATTCTCTCTCTGAGGTATCAGCAACATGGGTTTATTCTCTCTCTGGGGTATCAGCAACATGGGTTTATTCTCTCTCTGGGGTATCAGCAACATGGGTTTATTCTCTCTCTGAGGTATCAGCAACATGGGTTTATTCTCTCTCTGGGGTGTCAGCAACATGGGTTTATTCTCTCTTTCTGGGGTATCAGCAACATGGGTTTATTCTCTCTCTCTGGGGTATCAGTAACATGGGTTTATTCTCTCTCTGGGGTGTCAGCAACATGGGTTTATTCTCTCTCTGGGGTGTCCGCAACATGGGTTTATTCTCTCTCTCTGGGGTGTCAGCAACATGGGTTTATTCTCTCTCTGAGGTATCAGCAACATGGGTTTATTCTCTCTCTGAGGTATCAGCAACATGGGTTTATTCTCTCTCTCTGGGGTGTCAGCAACATGGGTTTATTCTCTCTCTCTGGGGTGTCAGCAACATGGGTTTATTCTCTCTCTCTGGGGTGTCAGCAACATGGGTTTATTCTCTCTCTCTGGGGTGTCAGCAACATGGGTTTATTCTCTCTCTCTGAGGTATCAGCAACATGGGTTTATTCTCTCTCTCTGGGGTATCAGTAACATGGGTTTATTCTCTCTCTGGGGTGTCAGCAACATGGGTTTATTCTCTCTCTCTGGGGTGTCAGCAACATGGGTTTATTCTCTCTCTCTGGGGTGTCAGCAACATGGGTTTATTCTCTCTCTGAGGTATCAGCAACATGGGTTTATTCTCTCTCTGAGGTATCAGCAACATGGGTTTATTCTCTCTCTCTGGGGTGTCAGCAACATGGGTTTATTCTCTCTCTCTGGGGTGTCAGCAACATGGGTTTATTCTCTCTCTCTGGGGTGTCAGCAACATGGGTTTATTCTCTCTCTCTGGGGTGTCAGCAACATGGGTTTATTCTCTCTCTCTGAGGTATCAGCAACATGGGTTTATTCTCTCTCTCTGGGGTGTGAGCAACATGGGTTTATTCTCTCTCTCTGGGGTATCAGCAACATGGGTTTATTCTCTCTCTGAGGTATCAGCAACATGGGTTTATTCTCTCTCTGGGGTGTCAGCAACATGGGTTTATTCTCTCTTTCTGGGGTATCAGCAACATGGGTTTATTCTCTCTCTCTGGGGTATCAGTAACATGGGTTTATTCTCTCTCTGGGGTGTCAGCAACATGGGTTTATTCTCTCTCTCTGGGGTGTCAGCAACATGGGTTTATTCTCTCTCTCTGGGGTGTCAGCAACATGGGTTTATTCTCTCTCTGAGGTATCAGCAACATGGGTTTATTCTCTCTCTGAGGTATCAGCAACATGGGTTTATTCTCTCTCTGGGGTATCAGCAACATGGGTTTATTCTCTCTCTGAGGTATCAGCAACATGGGTTTATTCTCTCTCTGGGGTGTCAGCAACATGGGTTTATTCTCTCTTTCTGGGGTATCAGCAACATGGGTTTATTCTCTCTCTCTGGGGTATCAGTAACATGGGTTTATTCTCTCTCTGGGGTGTCAGCAACATGGGTTTATTCTCTCTCTCTGGGGTGTCAGCAACATGGGTTTATTCTCTCTCTCTGGGGTGTCAGCAACATGGGTTTATTCTCTCTCTGAGGTATCAGCAACATGGGTTTATTCTCTCTCTGAGGTATCAGCAACATGGGTTTATTCTCTCTCTCTGGGGTGTCAGCAACATGGGTTTATCTCTCTCTCTGGGGTGTCAGCAACATGGGTTTATTCTCTCTCTCTGGGGTGTCAGCAACATGGGTTTATTCTCTCTCTCTGGGGTGTCAGCAACATGGGTTTATTCTCTCTCTCTGAGGTATCAGCAACATGGGTTTATTCTCTCTCTCTGGGGTGTGAGCAACATGGGTTTATTCTCTCTCTCTGGGGTGTCAGCAACATGGTTTTATTCTCTCTCTCTGAGGTATCAGCAACATGGGTTTATTCTCTCTGGGGTATCAGCAACATGTGTTTATTCTCTCTCTGAGGTTTCAGCAACATGGGTTTATTCTCTCTCTGAGGTATCAGCAACATGGGTTTATTCTCTCTCTGAGGTATCAGCAACATGGGTTGATTCTCTCTCTGAGGTATCAGCAACATGGGTTTATTCTCTCTCTGGGGTGTCAGCAACATGGGTTTATTCTCTCTCTCTGGGGTGTCAGCAACATGGGTTTATTCTCTCTCTGGGGTGTCAGCAACATGGGTCTATTCTCTCTCTCTGGGATGTCAGCAACATGGGTTTATTCTCTCTCTGGGGTATCAGCAACATGGGTTTATTCTCTCTCTGGGGTGTCAGCAACATGGGTTTATTCTCTCTCTCTCTGGGTTGTCAGCAACATGGGTTTATTCTCTCTCTGGGGTGTCAGCAACATGGGTTTATTCTCTCTCTGGGGTATCAGCAACATGGGTTTATTCTCTCTCTGAGGTATCAGCAACATGTGTGTATTCTCTCTCTCTGGGGTGTCAGCAACATGGGTTTATTCTCTCTCTGAGGTATCAGCAACATGGGTTTATTCTCTCTCTGAGGTATCAGCAACATGGGTTTATTCTCTCTCTCTGGGGTGTCAGCAACATGTGTTTATTCTCTCTCTGAGGTATCAGCAACATGGGTTTATTCTCTCTCTCTGGGGTGTCAGCAACATGGGTTTATTCTCTCTCTGTGGTATCAGCAACATGGGTTTTTTCTCTCTCTGAGGTATCAGCAACATGGGTTTATTCTCTCTCTGGGGTGTCAGCAACATGGGTTTATTCTCTCTCTGGGGTATCAGCAACATGTGTTTATTCTCTCTCTGAGGTTTCAGCAACATGTGTTTATTCTCTCTCTGAGGTATCAGCAACATGGGTTTATTCTCTCTCTGAGGTTTCAGCAACATGGGTTTATTCTCTCTCTGAGGTTTCAGCAACATGGGTTTATTCTCTCTCTGAGGTGTCAGCAACATGGGTTTATTCTCTCTCTCTGGGCTATCAGCAACATGGATTTATTCTCTCTCTGGGGTGTCAGCAACATGGGTTTATTCTCTCTCTGGGGTATCAGCAACATGGGTTTATTCTCTCTCTGAGGTATCAGCAACATGGGTTTATTCTCTCTCTCTCTGGGGTGTCAGCAACATGGGTTTATTCTCTCTCTGGGGTGTCAGCAACATGGGTTTATTCTCTCTCTCTGGGGTGTCAGCAACATGGGTTTATTCTCTCTCTCTGGGGTATCAGCAACATGGGTTTATTCTCTCTCTCTGGGGTGTCAGCAACATGGGTTTATTCTCTCTCTCTGGGGTGTCAGCAACATGGGTTTATTCTCTCTCTCTGAGGTATCAGCAAAATGGGTTTATTCTCTCTCTGGGGTGTCAGCAACATGGGTTTATTCTCTCTCTCTGGGGTGTCAGCAACATGGGTTTATTCTCTCTCTCTGAGGTATCAGCAACATGGGTTTATTCTCTCTCTCTGAGGTATCAGCAACATGGGTTTATTCTCTCTCTGAGGTATCAGCAACATGTGTTTATTCTCTCTCTGAGGTTTCAGCAACATGTGTTTATTCTCTCTCTGAGGTATCAGCAACATGGGTTTATTCTCTCTCTGAGGTTTCAGCAACATGGGTTTATTCTCTCTCTGAGGTATCAGCAACATGGGTTTATTCTCTCTCTCTCTGGGGTATCAGCAACATGGATTTATTCTCTCTCTGGGGTGTCAGCAACATGGGTTTATTCTCTCTCTGGGGTATCAGCAACATGGGTTTATTCTCTCTCTGAGGTATCAGCAACATGGGTTTATTCTCTCTCTGAGGTATCAGCAACATGGGTTTATTCTCTCTCTGGGGTGTCAGCAACATGGGTTTATTCTCTCTCTGGGGTGTCAGCAACATGGGTTTATTCTCTCTCTGGGGTGTCAGCAACATGGGTTTATTCTCTCTCTGGGGTGTCAGCAACATGGATTTATTCTCTCTCTGGGGTGTCAGCAACATGGGTTTATTCTCTCTCTGGGGTGTCAGCAACATGGGTTTATTCTCTCTCTGGGGTGTCAGCAACATGGGTTTATTCTCTCTCTCTGGAGTGTCAGCAACATGGGTTTATTCTCTCTCTCTGAGGTGTCAGCAACATGGGTTTATTCTCTCTCTCTGAGGTGTCAGCAACATGGGTTTATTCTCTCTCTCTGGGGTGTCAGCAACATGGGTTTATTCTCTCTCTGAGGTATCAGCAACATGGGTTTATTCTCTCTCTGAGGTATCAGCAACATGGGTTTATTCTCTCTCTCTGGGGTGTCAGCAACATGGGTTTATTCTCTCTCTCTCTCTGGGGTGTCAGCAACATGGGTTTATTCTCTCTCTCTCTCTGTGGTATCAGCAACATGGGTTTATTCTCTCTCTGGGGTGTCAGCAACATGGGTTTATTCTCTCTCTGGGGTGTCAGCAACATGGGTTTATTCTCTCTCTCTCTGGGGTGTCAGCAACATGGGTTTATTCTCTCTCTGGGGTGTCAGCAACATGGGTTTATTATCTCTCTGGGGTGTCAGCAACATGGGTTTATTCTCTCTCTCTGGGGTGTCAGCAACATGGGTTTATTCTCTCTCTCTGGGGTGTCAGCAACATGGGTTTATTCTCTCTCTGGGGTGTCAGCAACATGGGTTTATTCTCTCTCTGGGGTGTCAGCAACATGGGTTTATTCTCTCTCTGGGGTGTCAGCAACATGTGTTTATTCTCTCTCTGGGGTGTCAGCAACATGGGTTTATTCTCTCTCTGGGGTGTCAGCAACATGGGTTTATTCTCTCTCTGGGGTGTCAGCAACATGGGTTTATTCTCTCTCTCTGGGGTGTCAGCAACATGGGTTTATTCTCTCTCTGAGGTATCAGCAACATGGGTTTATTCTCTCTCTCTGGGGTGTCAGCAACATGGGTTTATTCTCTCTCTCTGAGGTATCAGCAAAATGGGATTATTCTCTCTCTGGGGTGTCAGCAACATGGGTTTATTCTCTCTCTGGGGTATCAGCAACATGGGTTTATTCTCTCTCTGGGGTGTCAGCAACATGGGTTTATTCTCTCTCTGGGGTGTCAGCAACATGGGTTTATTCTCTCTCTGAGGTATCAGCAACATGGGTTTATTCTCTCTCTGGGGTATCAGCAACATGGGTTTATTCTCTCTCTGGGGTATCAGCAACATGGGTTTATTCTCTCTCTGAGGTATCAGCAACATGGGTTTATTCTCTCTCTGGGGTGTCAGCAACATGGGTTTATTCTCTCTTTCTGGGGTATCAGCAACATGGGTTTATTCTCTCTCTCTGGGGTATCAGTAACATGGGTTTATTCTCTCTCTGGGGTCTCAGCAACATGGGTTTATTCTCTCTCTCTGGGGTGTCAGCAACATGGGTTTATTCTCTCTCTCTGGGGTGTCAGCAACATGGGTTTATTCTCTCTCTGAGGTATCAGCAACATGGGTTTATTCTCTCTCTGAGGTATCAGCAACATGGGTTTATTCTCTCTCTCTGGGGTGTCAGCAACATGGGTTTATTCTCTCTCTCTGGGGTGTCAGCAACATGGGTTTATTCTCTCTCTCTGGGGTGTCAGCAACATGGGTTTATTCTCTCTCTCTGGGGTGTCAGCAACATGGGTTTATTCTCTCTCTCTGGGGTGTCAGCAACATGGGTTTATTCTCTCTCTGGGGTGTCAGCAACATGGGTTTATTCTCTCTCTCTGGGGTGTCAGCAACATGGGTTTATTCTCTCTCTCTGAGGTATCAGCAACATGGGTTTATTCTCTCTCTCTGGGGTGTGAGCAACATGGGTTTATTCTCTCTCTCTGGGGTGTCAGCAACATGTTTTTATTCTCTCTCTCTGAGGTATCAGCAACATGGGTTTATTCTCTCTGGGGTATCAGCAACATGTGTTTATTCTCTCTCTGAGGTTTCAGCAACATGGGTTTATTCTCTCTCTGAGGTATCAGCAACATGGGTTTATTCTCTCTCTGAGGTATCAGCAACATGGGTTGATTCTCTCTCTGGGGTATCAGCAACATGGGTTTATTCTCTCTCTGGGGTGTCAGCAACATGGGTTTATTCTCTCTCTCTGGGGTGTCAGCAACATGGGTTTATTCTCTCTCTGGGGTGTCAGCAACATGGGTCTATTCTCTCTCTCTGGGATGTCAGCAACATGGGTTTATTCTCTCTCTGGGGTATCAGCAACATGGGTTTATTCTCTCTCTGGGGTGTCAGCAACATGGGTTTATTCTCTCTCTCTCTGGGTTGTCAGCAACATGGGTTTATTCTCTCTCTGGGGTGTCAGCAACATGGGTTTATTCTCTCTCTGGGGTATCAGCAACATGGGTTTATTCTCTCTCTGAGGTATCAGCAACATGTGTGTATTCTCTCTCTCTGGGGTGTCAGCAACATGGGTTTATTCTCTCTCTGAGGTATCAGCAATATGGGTTTATTCTCTCTCTGAGGTATCAGCAACATGGGTTTATTCTCTCTCTCTGGGGTGTCAGCAACATGTGTTTATTCTCTCTCTGAGGTATCAGCAACATGGGTTTATTCTCTCTCTCTGGGGTGTCAGCAACATGGGTTTATTCTCTCTCTGTGGTATCAGCAACATGGGTTTATTCTCTCTCTGAGGTATCAGCAACATGGGTTTTTTCTCTCTCTGAGGTATCAGCAACATGGGTTTATTCTCTCTCTGGGGTGTCAGCAACATGGGTTTATTCTCTCTCTGGGGTATCAGCAACATGTGTTTATTCTCTCTCTGAGGTTTCAGCAACATGTGTTTATTCTGTCTCTGAGGTATCAGCAACATGGGTTTATTCTCTCTCTGAGGTTTCAGCAACATGGGTTTATTCTCTCTCTGAGGTTTCAGCAACATGGGTTTATTCTCTCTCTGAGGTATCAGCAACATGGGTTTATTCTCTCTCTCTGGGCTATCAGCAACATGGATTTATTCTCTCTGGGGTGTCAGCAACATGGGTTTATTCTCTCTCTGGGGTATCAGCAACATGGGTTTATTCTCTCTCTGAGGTATCAGCAACATGGGTTTATTCTCTCTCTCTCTGGGGTGTCAGCAACATGGGTTTATTCTCTCTCTGGGGTGTCAGCAACATGGGTTTATTCTCTCTCTCTGGGGTGTCAGCAACATGGGTTTATTCTCTCTCTCTGGGGTATCAGCAACATGGGTTTATTCTCTCTCTCTGGGGTGTCAGCAACATGGGTTTATTCTCTCTCTCTGGGGTGTCAGCAACATGGGTTTATTCTCTCTCTCTGAGGTATCAGCAAAATGGGTTTATTCTCTCTCTTGGGTGTCAGCAACATGGGTTTATTCTCTCTCTCTGGGGTGTCAGCAACATGGGTTTATTCTCTCTCTCTGAGGTATCAGCAACATGGGTTTATTCTCTCTCTCTGAGGTATCAGCAACATGGGTTTATTCTCTCTCTGAGGTATCAGCAACATGTGTTTATTCTCTCTCTGAGGTTTCAGCAACATGTGTTTATTCTCTCTCTGAGGTATCAGCAACATGGGTTTATTCTCTCTCTGAGGTTTCAGCAACATGGGTTTATTCTCTCTCTGAGGTATCAGCAACATGTGTTTATTCTCTCTCTCTCTGGGGTATCAGCAACATGGATTTATTCTCTCTCTGGGGTGTCAGCAACATGGGTTTATTCTCTCTCTGGGGTGTCAGCAACATGGGTTTATTCTCTCTCTGGGGTGTCAGCAACATGGGTTTATTCTCTCTCTGGGGTGTCAGCAACATGGATTTATTCTCTCTCTGGGGTGTCAGCAACATGGGTTTATTCTCTCTCTGGGGTGTCAGCAACATGGGTTTATTCTCTCTCTGGGGTGTCAGCAACATGGGTTTATTCTCTCTCTCTGGAGTGTCAGCAACATGGGTTTATTCTCTCTCTCTGAGGTGTCAGCAACATGGGTTTATTCTCTCTCTCTGAGGTGTCAGCAACATGGGTTTATTCTCTCTCTGGGGTGTCAGCAACATGGGTTTATTCTCTCTCTGAGGTGTCAGCAACATGGGTTTATTCTCTCTCTGGGGTGTCAGCAACATGGGTTTATTCTCTCTCTGGTGTATCAGCAACATGGGTTTATTCTCTCTCTCTCTGGGGTGTCAGCAACATGGGTTTATTCTCTCTCTGGGGTGTCAGCAACATGGTTTTTTTCTCTCTCTGGGGTGTCAGCAACATGGGTTTATTCTCTCTCTGTGGTGTCAGCAACATGGGTTTATTCTCTCTCTCTGGGGTGTCAGCAACATGGGTTTATTCTCTCTCTCTGGGGTGTCAGCAACATGGGTTTATTCTCTCTCTGGGGTGTCAGCAACATGGGTTTATTCTCTCTCTGGGGTATCAGCAACATGGGTTTATTCTCTCTCTGGGGTGTCAGCAACATTGGTTTATTCTCTCTCTCTCTGGGGTGTCAGCAACATGGGTTTATTCTCTCTCTGTGGTGTCAGCAACATGGGTTTATTCTCTCTCTCTGGGGTGTCAGCAACATGGGTTTATTCTCTCTCTCTGGGGTGTCAGCAACATGGGTTTATTCTCTCTCTCTGAGGTGTCAGCAACATGGGTTTATTCTCTCTCTCTGAGGTGTCAGCAACATGGGTTTATTCTCTCTTTCTCTTGGGTGTCAGCAACATGGGTTTATTCTCTCTCTGGGGTGTCAGCAACATGGGTTTATTCTCTCTCTGAGGTGTCAGCAACATGGGTTTATTCTCTCTCTGGGGTGTCAGCAACATGGGTTTATTCTCTCTCTGGTGTATCAGCAACATGGGTTTATTCTCTCTCTCTCTGGGGTGTCAGCAACATGGGTTTATTCTCTCTCTGTGGTGTCAGCAACATGGGTTTATTCTCTCTCTCTGGGGTGTCAGCAACATGGGTTTATTCTCTCTCTCTGGGGTGTCAGCAACATGGGTTTATTCTCTCTCTGGGGTATCAGCAACATGGGTTTATTCTCTCCCTGGGGTGTCAGCAACATGGGTTTATTCTCTCTCTCTCTGGGGTGTCAGCAACATGGGTTTATTCTCTCTCTGTGGTGTCAGCAACATGGGTTTATTCTCTCTCTCTGGGGTGTCAGCAACATGGGTTTATTCTCTCTCTCTGGGGTGTCAGCAACATGGGTTTATTCTCTCTCTGGGGTGTCAGCAACATGGGTTTATTCTTTCTCTGGGGTGTCAGCAACATGGGTTTATTCTCTCTCTGAGGTATCAGCAACATGGGTTTATTCTCTCTCTGAGGTATCAGCAACATGGGTTTATTCTCTCTCTGGGGTATCAGCAACATGGGTTTATTTTCTCTCTCTGGGGTGTCAGCAACATGGGTTTATTCTCTCTCTCTGGGGTGTCAGCAACATGGGTTTATTCTCTCTCTCTGAGGTATCAGCAACATGGGTTTATTCTCTCTCTGGGGTATCAGCAACATGTGTTTATTCTCTCTCTGAGGTATCAGCAACATGGGTTTATTCTCTCTCTGAGGTTTCAGCAACATGTGTTTATTCTCTCTCTGAGGTATCAGCAACATGGGTTTATTCTCTCTCTGAGGTTTCAGCAACATGGGTTTATTCTCTCTCTGAGGTATCAGCAACATGGGTTTATTCTCTCTCTCTCTGGGGTATCAGCAACATGGATTTATTCTCTCTCTGGGGTGTCAGCAACATGGGTTTATTCTCTCTCTGGGGTATCAGCAACATGGGTTTATTCTCTCTGAGGTATCAGCAACATGGGTTTATTCTCTCTCTCTCTGGGGTGTCAGCAACATGGGTTTATTCTCTCTCTGGGGTGTCAGCAACATGGGTGTTTTCTCTCTCTCTGGGGTGTCAGCAACATGGGTTTATTCTCTCTCTGGGATATTAGCAACATGGGTTTATTCTCTCTCTGGGGTGTCAGCAACATGGGTTTATTCTCTCTCTCTGGGGTGTCAGCAACATGGGTTTATTCTCTCTCTGGGGTGTCAGCAACATGGGTTTATTCTCTCTCTCTGGGGTGTCAGAAACATGGGTTTATTCTCTCTCTCTGGGATATCAGCAACATGGGTTTATTCTCTCTCTGGGGTGTCAGCAACATGGGTTTATTCTCTCTCTGGGGTGTCAGCAACATGGGTTTATTCTCTCTCTGGGGTGTCAGCAACATGGGTTTATTCTTTCTCTCTCTGGGGTATCAGCAACATGGGTTTATTCTCTCTCTCTGGGGTATCAGCAACATGGGTTTATTCTCTCTCTCTCTGGGGTGTCAGCAACATGGGTTTATTCTCTCTTTCTCTTGGGTGTGAGCAACATGGGTTTATTCTCTCTCTCTCTGGGGTGTCAGCAACATGGGTTTATTCTCTTTCTCTCTGGGGTATCAGCAACATGGGTTTATTCTCTCTCTGGGGTATCAGCAACATGGGTTTATTCTCTCTCTCTGGAGTGTCAGCAACATGGGTTTATTCTCTCTTTCTCTTGGGTGTGAGCAACATGGGTTTATTCTCTCTCTCTCTGGGGTGTCAGCAACATGGGTTTATTCTCTTTCTCTCTGGGGTATCAGCAACATGGGTTTATTCTCTCTCTGGGGTATCAGCAACTTGGGTTTATTCTCTCTCTCTGGTGTATCAGCAACATGGGCTTATTCTCTCTCTCTCTGGGGTGTCAGCAACATGGGTTTATTCTCTCTCTGGGGTATCAGCAACATGCCGCTAGAGCCGTCCGCCAGACAGGAGCCGCTAGAGCCGTCCGCCAGACAGGAGCCGCTAGAGCCTTCCGCCAGACAGGAGCCGCTAGAGCCTTCCGCCAGACAGGAGCAGCCAGAGCCTTCCGCCAGCCATGAGCAGCCAGAGCCGTCAGCCAGCCATGAGCAGCCAGAGCCGTCAGCCAGCCATGAGCAGCCAGAGCCGTCAGCCAGCCATGAGCAGCCAGAGCCGTCAGCCAGCCATGAGCAGCCAGAGCCGTCAGCCAGCCATGAGCAGCCAAAGCCGTCAGCCAGCCATGAGCAGCCAGAGCCGTCAGCCACCCATGAGCAGCCAGAGCCGTCAGCCAGCCATGAGCAGCCAGAGCCGTCAGCCAGCCATGAGCAGCCAGAGCCGTCAGCCAGCCAGGATCCGCCAGAGCCAGCCAGCCAGGATCCGCCAGAGCCAGCCAGCCAGGATCCGTCAGAGCCAGCCAGCCAGGATCCGCCAGAGCCAGCCAGCCAGGAGCTGCCAGAGCCAGCCAGCCAGGATCCGCCAGAGCCAGCCAGCCAGGATCCGCCCCTCAGTCCGGTGCTGCCCCTCAGTCCGGAGCTGCCCCTCAGTCCGGTGCTGCCCCTCAGTCCGGTGCTGCCCTTTGGTATAGTGGGATTGACATGGAGGGTGGCCATTGGGAGGAGGCCACGGAAGCGGGGTTTGACTATGGTGGGGTGGGGACCACGACCAGCGCCAGAGCCGCCACCGTGGACAGACGCCCACCCAGACCCTCCCCTAGAGTTTATGCTGTTGCGCCCGGAGTTCGCACCTTAAGGGTGCAGACATGCAGGTTTATTCTCTCTCTGGGGTGTCAGCAACATGGGTTTATTCTCTCTCTGGGGTGTCAGCAACATGGGTTTATTCTCTCTCTGGGGTGTCAGCAACATGGGTTTATTCTCTCTCTGGGGTGTCAGCAACATGGGTTTATTCTCTCTCTGGGGTGTCAGCAACATGGGTTTATTCTCTCTCTGGGGTGTCAGCAACATGGGTTTATTCTCTCTCTGGGGTGTCAGCAACATGGGTTTATTCTCTCTCTCAAATATCAGCATTTTCTCCTTCAACTACCCTTTAGAAGTCTGTCGATTACTTCACTAGATGTTTGTGTTAGTGTGTGTGTGTGTGTGTGTGTGTGTGTGTGTGTGTGTGTGTGTGTGTGTGTGTGTGTGTGTGTGTGTGTGTGTGTGTGTGTGTGTGTGTGTGTGTGTGTGTGTGTGTGCATGCGTGCGTGTGTGCGCATGATTGTGTGAGCCTGTGTGTGTTGCCTATGTGCCTATTTGTGCAAGCCAGTGTCAGTCAGTAATGTTTGCAGACCTTGGAGTGTCTCTGGTGCAGGCAGGTACAGAGATAGCTGCTGATAGCCTGTGGTGACCCAGTAAAACGCTGACCCCGGTGACGCGTCATCCAGTTTTGGTCGAACAGGGGTCTTGGGGTCAAAGGTCACACTACACAGTTGAAGGCCCTAATGGGCGGCCCTGTCTGTGCCTGGTGCTGTGAGATAGAAGAGATGGATCTGGTTTCACAAAGTAGCCCACAGCAGAGCAGAAGAGATGAGAATAGACAGGTTCTACCAGAACACATAGTCCACCTACCCCCCTCTCCAGGGCCTGGGAAAGGTGACAGAAGCCACAACAACAAGGTGCAGACAGGACACAGGCAGAGCCCGGAGCAGAGCCCGGAGCTCCCCAAGTCAAATCTGTCAGTCTGCTGACCACAGAGTGGATGTTCAGAATGATCCAGGGTGATTGATCTAACGTGGCTCATTCTCTGCAGGGATTCCAGAACCCACCGACCCCCCCCCTAACCCCCACTACCCCCCCAGTCCCATCACCACCAACCCCTCCTACCCCCCATTCCCATCTCCACCAACACCCCCCTACCCCCCAGTCCCATCTCCACCAACACCCCCCTACCCCCCAGTCCCAACTCCACCAACCCCCACTACCCCACAGTCCCAACTCCACCAACCCCCACTACCCCACAGTCCCATCTCCACCAACCCCTCCTACCCCCCAGTCCCAACTCCACCAACCCCCACTACCCCCCAGTCCCAACTCCACCAACCCCCACTACCCCCCAGTCCCATCTCCACCAACCCCCACTACCCCCCAGTCCCATCTCCACCAACCCCTCCTACCCCCCAGTCCCATCTCCACCAACCCCCACTACCCCCCAGTCCCATCTCCACCAACCCCTCCTACCCCCCAGTCCCATCTCCACCAACCCCTCCTACCCCCCAGTCCCATCTCCACCAACCCCCACTACCCCCCAGTCCCATCTCCACCAACCCCTCCTACCCCCCAGTCCCATCTCCACCAACCCCCACTACCCCCCAGTCCCAGTCCCATCTCCACCAACCCCCCCTACCCCCCAGTCCCAGTCCCATCTCCACCAACCAACCCACCCCCCGCCCATCCACCAACCCCCCTACCCCCCAGTCCCAGTCCCATCTCCACCAACCCCCCACCCCCCTTTTCTCTGCTAGCCAATGGAATTCATCACCTTGCATTCCCAAGAGCATTACAGGACAGGAGAGCTATTCCAGGACAGGGGAGCTATTCCAGGACAGGAGAGTTATTCCAGGACAGGGGAGCTATTCCAGGACAGAGAGCTATTCCAGGACAGAGAGACATGCAGACAGACAGGCAGACAGACATGCAGGCAGACAGACATGCAGACAGACAGTCAGACAGACATGCAGACAGGCAACAGATAGGCAGACATACATGCAGACAGGCAGACAGACAGACAGACAGACAGACAGACAGGCATACAGACATGCAGACAGGCAGACAGACATGTAGACAGGCAGACAGATAGAAATTAAGACAGGCAGACAGACAGGCAGACAGACAAGCAGACAGACAGACATGCAGACGGACATGCAGACAGACAGTCAGACAGACATGCAGACAGGCAACAGATAGGCAGACATACATGCAGACAGGCAGACAGACAGATAGACAGGCATACAGACATGCAGACAGGCAGACAGACATGTAGACAGGCAGACAGATAGAAATTAAGACAGGCAGACAGACAGGCAGACAGACAAGCAGACAGACAGACACACAGGCAGACATGCAGAAAGACAGGCAGAGCGACAAACAGGCAGACAGGCGTGAGTATATATGTGCATGTGTCTGTGTGCATGCGTGTGTGATCTCTGCTATGTCTCCAGCTGGGTTTTTGCCCCTATGATAATGAATCTGGGATCACCTGTGTGTACAACATGCCGTGCCTTATCCCACACATGTGACATGCAACATCAATATATCTGCTCCATCGGTATACCTGCACCATCAGTCTGCACCATCGGTATACCAGCACCATCAATATACCTGCTCCATCGGTTACCTGCACCATCAGTATACCTGCACCATCGGTATACCTGCACCATCAATATACCTGCTCCATTGGTATACCTGCACCATCAGTATACCTGCACCATCAATATACCTGCACCATCGGTATACCTGCACCATCAGTATACTTGCACCATCAGTATACCTGCATCATTGGTATACCAGAACCAGCAATATACCCGCACCATCAGTATACCTGCACCATCAATATACCTGCACCATCAATATACCTGCACCATCAGTATACCTGCACCATCAGTATACCTGCACCATCAACATATCTGCACCATTAATATACCTGAACCATCCTCACTGCAAACCCTCTAACCTGCACCATCAATAAACCAGCCCATCAATATATCTGCACCATCAGTATATCTGCACCATCAATATACCTGCTCCATCAATATATCTTCACCATCAATATACCGGCTCCATCGGTTATCTGCACCATCAGTATACCTGCCCCATCAATATACCTGCGCCATCGGTATACCTGCACCATCAGTATACCTGAACCATCGGTATACCATCACCATCAGTATACCTGCACCATCAGTATACCTGCACCATCAATATACCTGCACCATCAATATACCTGCACCATCAGTATACCTGCACCATCAATATACCTGCACCATCAACATATCTGCACCATTAATATACCTGAACCATCCTCACTGCAAACCCTCTAACCTGCACCATCAATATACCTGCACCATTAATATATCTGCACCATTAATATACCTGCACCATCCTCACTGCAAACCCTCTAACCTGCACCATCAATATACCAGCCCCATCAATATACCTGCACCATCAGTATACCTGCACCATCAATATATCTGCACCATTAATATACCTGCACCGTCATCACTGCAAACCCTCTAACCTGCACCATCAGTATACCTGCACCATCAATATACCTGCACCATCAGTATACCTGCACCATCAATATACCTGCACCATCAACATATCTGCACCATTAATATACCTGAACCATCCTCACTGCAAACCCTCTAACCTGCACCATCAATATACCTGCATCATCAATATACCTGCACCATCGGTATACCTGCACCATCAGTATACCTGCACCATCAGTATACCAACACCATCAATGTACCTGCACCATCAATATACCTGCACCATCAATATACCTGCACCATAAATATATCTGCACCATCAATACATCTGCACCATTAAAAATCCATCCAAGATGGCGTATCAGTCAGACGTATTTGTCCTGTCGTGTCCCTTGTATATATCTTTTTACATCTTTTTGAAATATTTTCCCTCACCTCAACTTCTAAATACTCTCCTGCAACCCGCCTCACCCAATGTGGCGTGGATCTGCTTTTTTCTAAAGTATTTCTATTTACTTCGGATCTGGAATCCCTCAACTGAAGCTAGCCAGCTAACTACCTACCAGCTATCAGTTAGCAAACCATTGCTAGCGGTCATCAGCTAACCTTTAGCTCGGAAAGCTCTCACTACTGAGTAAGAGGGAGTTTACTTTGGGCACGCTTTTCATCCAAATGTGAAAATGCTGCCCCCTATCCACAAGAAGTTTTAACCAACCATGTTGTTCCACCTCCTACATATGCGATGACATCACCTGGTTTAAACGTCTCTAGAGACTATATCTCTCTCATCATTACTCAAGCCTAGGTTTACCTCCAATGTACTCACATCCTACCTTACCTTTGTCTGTACACTATGCCTTGAATCTATGCTATCGTGCCCAGAAACCTGCTCCTTTTACTCTCTGTAGCGAATGTGCTAGACGGCCAGTTCATATAGCATTAAGCCGTACCCTTATCCTACTTCTCCTCTGTTCCTCTGGTGATGTAGAGGTTAATCCAGGTCCTGCAGTGCTTATCTCCACTCCCACACCCACTCCCCAGGTGCTCTCATTTGTTGACTTCTGTTACCGTAAAAGCCTTGGTTTCATGCATGTTAACATTAGAAGCCTACTCCCTAAGTGTTTTACTCACTGCTTTAGCACACTCTGCCAACCCGGATGTCTTAGCTGTGTCTGAATCCTGGCTTAGGAAAACCACCAAAAACCCTGAAATCTCCATCGCTAACTATAACATTTTCCGCCAAGATAGAACTGCCAAATGGGGCGGTGTTGCAATCTACTGCAAAGATAGCCTGCAGAGTTCTATATTACTATCCAAGTCTGTACCCAAACAATTCGAGCTTCTACTTCTAAAAATTCACCTTTCCAGAAATAAGTCTCTCACTGTTGCCGCTTGCTATAGACCTCCCTCTGCCCCCAGCTGTGCCCTCGATACCATATGTAAATTGATTGCCCCCCATCTATCTTCTGAGCTTGTGCTACTAGGTGACCTGAACTGGGACATGCTTAACACCCTGGCTATCCTACAATCCAAGCTTGATGCCCTCAATCTCACACAAATTATCAATGAACCTACCAGGTACAACACCAAATCCGTAAACACGGGCACCCTCATAGATGTCATCCTAACTAACTCGCCCTCCAAATACACCTCTGCTGTTTTCAATCAAGATCTCAGCGATCACTGCCTCATTGCCTGCATCCATAATGGGTCTGCGACCAAACGACCACCCCTCATCACTGTCAAACGCTCCCTAAAACACTTCTGCGAGCAGGCCTTTCTAATCGACCTGGCCGGGATATCCTGGAATGACATTGACCTCATCCCGTCAGTAGATGATGCCTGGCTTTTCTTTAAAAGTGCCTTCCTCACCATCTTAAATAAGCATGCCCCATTCAAAAAAAATTGAACTAGGAATAGATATAGTCCTTGGTTCACTCTAGACCTGTCTGTCCTTGACCAGCACAAAAACATCCCGTGGCATTCTGCATTAGCATCGAATAGCCCCCGTGATATGCAACTTTTCAGGGAAGTTAGGAACAAATATATACAGGCAGTTAGGAAAGCTAAGGCTAGCTTTTTCAAACAGAAATGTGCATCCTGTAGTATTAACTCAAAAAAGTTCTGGGACACTGTAAAGTCCATGGAGAATAAGAGCACCTCCTCCCAGCTGCCCACTGCTCTGAGGCTAGGAAACACTGTCACCACCGATAAATCCACTATAATTGAGAATTTCAATAAGCATTTCTCTATGGCTGGCCATGCTTTCCACCTGGCTACCCCTACCCCGGTCAACTGCCCGGCACCCTCCACAGCAACCCGCCAAAGCCCCCACCATTTCTCCTTCACCCAAATCCAGATAGCTGATGTTCTGAAAGAGCTGCAAAATCTGGACCCCTACAAATCAGCCGGGCTAGACAATCTGGACCCTCTCTTTCTAAAATTATCTGCCGAAATTGTTGCAACTCCTATTACTAGCCTGTTCAACCTCTCTTTCGTATCGTCTGAGATTCCCAAAGATTGGAAAGCTGCCACGGTCATCCCCCTCTTCAAAGGGGGTGACACTCTAGACCCAAACTGCTACAGACCTATATCTATCCTACCCTGTCTTTCTAAGGTCTTCGAAAGCCAAGTTAACAAACAGATTACTGACCATTTCGAATCCCACCGTACCTTCTCCGCTATGCAATCTGATTTCAGAGCTGGTCATGGGTGCACCTCAGCCACGTTCAAGGTCCTAAACAACATCATAACCGCCATCGATAAGAGACATTACTGTGCAGCCGTATTCATCGACCTGGCCAAGGCTTTCGACTCAATCACAACATTCTTATTGGCCGACTCGACAGCCTTGGTTTCTCAAATGATTGCCTCGCCTGGTTCACCAACTACTTCTCTGATAGAGTTCAGTGTGTCAAATCGGAGGGCCTGTTGTCCGGACCTCTGGCAGTCTCTATGGGGGTGCCACAATCCTTCAATCCTCGGGCCGACTCTCTTCTCTGTATACATCAATGATGTTGCTCTTGCTGCTGGTGATTCTCTGATACACCTCTACGCAGACGACACCATTCGGTATACTTCTGGCCCCTCTTTGGACACTCTGTTAACAAACCTCCAGACGAGCTTCAATGCCATACAACTCTTCTTCCGTGGCCTCCAACTGCTCTTAAACGCAAGTAAATCTAAATGCATGCAATTCAACCGATCACTGCCCGCACCTTCTCGCCTGTCCAGCATCACTACCTTGGACGGCTCTGACTTAGAATATGTGGACAACTACAAATACCTAGGTGTCTGTTTAGACTGTAAACTCTCCTTCCAGACTCACATTAAGCATCTCCAATCCTAAATTAAATCTAGAATCGGCTTCCTATATCGCAACAAAGCATCCTTCACTCATGCTGCCAAACATACCCTCGTAAAACTGACCATCCTACCGATCCTCGACTTCGGTGATGTCATCTATAAAATATCCCCCAACACTCTACTCAACAAACTAGATGCAGTCTATCACAGTGCCCTCCGTTTTGTCACCAAAGCCCCATACACTAACCACCATTGCAACCTGTACGCTCTCGTTGGTTGGCCCTCTCTTCATACTCGTCGCTAAACCCACTGGCTACAGGTTATCTACACGTCTCTGCTAGGTAAAGCCCCGCCTTATCTCAGCTCACTGGTCACCATAGCAGCACCCACTCGTAGCACGCGCTCCAGCAGGTATATCTCACTGGTCACCCCCAAAGCCAATTCCTCCTTTAGTCGTCTTTCCTTCCAGTTCTCTGCTGCCAATGACTGGAACGAACTGCAAAAATCTCTGAAGCTGGAGACTCATATCTCCCTCACTAGCTTTAAGCACCAGCTGTCAGAGCAGCTCACAGATCACTGCACCTGTACATAGCCCATCTGTAAACAGCCCATCTATCTACCTACCTCATCCCCATACTGTATTTATTTATCTTGCTCCTTACCCCAGTATCTCTACTTGCACATTCATCTTCTGCACATCTACCATTCCAGTGTTTAATTGCTATATTGTAATTACTTTGCCACCATGGCCTATTTATTGCCTTAACTCCCTTATCTTACCTCGTTTGCACTCACTGTATATAGACTTTTTGTTTTCTTTTGTTCTACTGTATAATTGACTGTATGTTTTGTTTATTCCATGTGTAACTCTGTGTTGTTGTATGTGCCGAATTGCTATGCTTTATCTTGGCCAGGTCACAGTTGCAAATGAGAACTTCTTCTCAACTTGCCTACCTGGTTAAATAAAGGTGAAATAAAATAAATAATAATAATATAGCTGCACCATCAATATACCTGTGCCATCCTCACTGCAAACCCTCTGACCTTCACCATCAATATACTTTCACCATCCTCACTGCAAACCCTCTGACCTTCACCATCAATATACTTTCACCATCCTCACTGCAAACCCTCTGACCTTCACCATCAATATACTTTCACCCTCCTCACTGTAAACCCTCTGACTTTCACTATCAATATACTTTCACCATCCTCACTGCAAACCCTCTGACCTTCACCATCAATATACTTTCACCATCCTCACTGTAAACCCTCTGACCTTCACCATCAATATACTTTCACCATCCGCACTGTAAACCATCTGACCTTCACCATCAATATACTTTCACCATCCGCACTGTAAACCCTCTGACCTTCACCATCAATATACTTTCACCATCCTCACTGTAAACCCTCTGACCTTCACCATCAATATACTTTCACCATCCTCACTGTAAACCCTCTGACCTTCACCATCAATATACTTTCACCATCCTCACTGTAAACCCTCTGACCTTCACCATCAATATACTTTCACCATCCTCACTGCAAACCCTCTGACCTTCACCATCAATATACTTTCACCATCCTCACTGCAAACCCTCTAACCTGCACCATCAATATACTTTCACCATCCTCACTGTAAACCCTCTGACCTTCACCATCAATATACTTTCACCATCCTCACTGTAAACCCTCTGACCTTCACCATCAATATACTTTCACCATCCCCACTGCAAACCCTCTGACCTTCACTATCAATATACTTTCAGCATCCTCACTGTAAACCCTCTGACCTTCACCATCAATATACTTTCACCATCCTCACTGTAAACCCTCTGACTTTCACCATCAATATACTTTCACCATCCTCACTGCAAACCCTCTGACCTTCACCATCAATATACTTTCACCATCCTCACTGCAAACCCTCTGACCTGCACCATCAATATACTTTCACCATCCTCACTGCAAACCCTCTGACCTTCACCATCAATATACTTTCACCATCCTCACTGTAAACCCTCTGACCTTCACCATCAATATACTTTCACCATCCTCACTGTAAACCTTTTGACTTGCACCATCAATAGACTTGCACCATCAATATACTTTCACCATCCTCACTGTAAACCCTCTAACCTGCACCATCAATATACCTGAACCATCAATATAACTGCACCATCAATACACCTGCACCATCATCACTTTAAACCCTCTGACCTGCACCATCAATATACCTGCACAATCTTCACTGTAAACCCTCTGACCTGCACCATCAATATACCTGCACAATCCGTATACCTGCACCATCACTATTCCTGCACCATCAATATACCTGCACCATAATCACTGTGAATCCTATAACCTGGACCATCAATACACCTGCAGCATCCTCACTGCAAACCCTCTAACCTGCACCATCAATATTTTTGCATCATACATTTTTCTGCACCATCCTCACTGTAAACCTCTGACCTGCAACATCAATATACTTGCACCATCATCACTGTAAACACTCTGACCTGTTGCCATCAAACACCCTCACTCCCCACATCACCCCTCTGACACCTTTCCTCTCCCTATATCTCCTCTCACCTCTCTCCTCTCCCTATATCCCCTCTCACCCCTCTCCTCTCCCTATATCCCCTCTCACCCCTCTCCTCTCCCTATATCCCCTCTCACCCCTCTCCTCTCCCTATATCCCCTCTCACCCCTCTCCTCTCCCTATATCCCCTCTCACCTCTCTCCTCTCCCTATATCCCCTCTCACCCCTTTCCTCTCCCTATATCCCCTCTCACCCCTCTCCTCTCCCTATATCCCCTCTCACCCCTCTCCTCTCCCTATATCCCCTCTCACCCCTCTCCTCTCCCTATATCCCCTCTCACCCCTCTCCTCTCCCTATATCCCCTCTCACCTCTCTCCTCTCCCTATATCCCCTCTCACCCCTCTCCTCTCCCTATATCCCCTCTCACCCCTCTCCTCTCCCTGTATCCCCTCTCACCTCTCTCCTCTCCCTATATCTCATCTCACCCCTCTCCTCTCCCTATATCCCCTCTCACCCCTCTCCTCTCCCTATATCCCCTCTCACCCCTCTCCTCTCCCTATATCCCCTCTCACCCCTCTCCTCTCCCTATATCCCCTCTCACCCCTCTCCTCTCCCTGTATCCCCTCTCACCCCTCTCCTCTCCCTGTATCCCCTCTCACCCCTCTCCTCTCCCTATATCCCCTCTCACCCCTCTCCTCTCCCTATATCCCCTCTCACCCCTCTCCTCTCCCTATATCCCCTCTCACCCATCTCCTCTCCCTATATCCCCTCTCACCCCTCTCCTCTCCCTATATCCCCTCTCACCCCTCTCCTCTCCCTATATCCCCTCTCACCCCTCTCCTCTCCCTATATCCCCTCTCACCCCTCTCCTCTCCATATATCCCCTCTCACCCCTCTCCTCTCCCTGTATCCCCTCTCACCCCTCTCCTCTCCCTGTATCCCCTCTCACCCCTCTCCTCTCCCTGTATCCCCTCTCACCCCTCTCCTCTCCCTGTATCCCCTCTCACCCCTCTCCTCTCCCTATATCCCCTCTCACCCCTCTCCTCTCCCTATATCCCCTCTCACCCCTCTCCTCTCCCTATATCCCCTCTCACCTCTCTCCTCTCCCTATATCCCCTCTCACCCCTTTCCTCTCCCTATATCCCCTCTCACCCCTCTCCTCTCCCTATATCCCCTCTCACCCCTCTCCTCTCCCTATATCCCCTCTCACCCCTCTCCTCTCCCTATATCCCCTCTCACCCCTCTCCTCTCCCTATATCCCCTCTCACCTCTCTCCTCTCCCTATATCCCCTCTCACCCCTCTCCTCTCCCTATATCCCCTCTCACCCCTCTCCTCTCCCTGTATCCCCTCTCACCTCTCTCCTCTCCCTATATCTCATCTCACCCCTCTCCTCTCCCTATATCCCCTCTCACCCCTCTCCTCTCCCTATATCCCCTCTCACCCCTCTCCTCTCCCTATATCCCCTCTCACCCCTCTCCTCTCCCTATATCCCCTCTCACCCCTCTCCTCTCCCTGTATCCCCTCTCACCCCTCTCCTCTCCCTGTATCCCCTCTCACCCCTCTCCTCTCCCTATATCCCCTCTCACCCCTCTCCTCTCCCTATATCCCCTCTCACCCCTCTCCTCTCCCTATATCCCCTCTCACCCATCTCCTCTCCCTATATCCCCTCTCACCCCTCTCCTCTCCCTATATCCCCTCTCACCCCTCTCCTCTCCCTATATCCCCTCTCACCCCTCTCCTCTCCCTATATCCCCTCTCACCCCTCTCCTCTCCATATATCCCCTCTCACCCCTCTCCTCTCCCTGTATCCCCTCTCACCCCTCTCCTCTCCCTGTATCCCCTCTCACCCCTCTCCTCTCCCTGTATCCCCTCTCACCCCTCTCCTCTCCCTGTATCCCCTCTCACCCCTCTCCTCTCCCTATATCCCCTCTCACCCCTCTCCTCTCCCTATATCCCCTCTCACCCCTCTCCTCTCCCTATATCCCCTCTCACCCCTCTCCTCTCCCTATATCCCCTCTCACCCCTCTACTCTCCCTATATCCCCTCTCACCCCTCTCCTCTCCCTATACATTTAACAGTGTTTGACACTGAACCATTGACTGAGGCTACTTCCCAAATGGCACGCTCTTCCCTGTGGGTCATTTCATAAATAGAGTGCTTTTGTGTAGTGTAATGTTTTTTAAAAATAATTATTTATTTAAACTAATTTTAACAATATGTCATAAAGAGCACATGTTTAACTTCATAGCAGACATGTTTTCCCATCTCCAGAGGTTAAATTAAGAACGATTATAAAAAGGTGACAATTAAAGTAACAGGGAAGACCATAACAGGGTCGAAGATGTCATCTTTTATGAGCCATAACCCCCATTGCGAATAGAGAGTTTGTTGTGTGCAACAGGGAGGGACAATTGAATGCAAGCTTAACAAGCAAAACTTGTTAAAACATTTCTAGCCTGTCGATCTATGGGTAACAGGGTTGACGTGTTATCTAGCCTGTCTATCTATGGGTAACAGGGTTGACGTGTTATCTAGCCTGTCTATCTATGGGTAACAGGGTTGACGTGTTATCTAGCCTGTCTATCTATGGGTAACAGGGTTGACGTGTTATCTAGCCTGTCTATCTATGGGTAACAGGGTTGACGTGTTATGCTCGACTCATTCAGTTTTCCACCACAAAACACCATTAAATGGCCAAAAAGAGTAGAACCAGCTCACCTGCTTTTATACTATCATTTGACTATTAGATGTTCAATGTTTCTTGAGAATAAAATTATAAAAATAGGGTGGAACAATTTTTGGGGTGCCATTTGGGACTCACACTCAGTCAATGTTGAGGTGATCTTTTCAATAGAACACCACTAATAAACCTTTGAGTCCGGTTCCCCTGGACTGACTTAACCTGTGCCTGGGAACCGGGCCCATAAACCCTAAGGTCTCCTCTGTCAGAACTGGCCATGATTGGGTTGTCTGGGTTTGTCTCTGTGAACAGGCCGCAAAGCGTGTTACAGGAAAAGAACCAGGGCGTTTCTGCTGAGCTGGATGGACCCTGGGTCTCTCTCTCACCGCCCCGCTATGCACCGATCCCAGCATGGGCTCCGTGAATAGAGCTCTTGTTATTATCCAGCGCTCAGACATTCAGACACTGTTAGCAGGGCTCTTGAGCCTTTTATCAGCGCCAGGGGTTAGCAAAATACAAAGTGGAAATATGCCTGTAATGTGAAACACGCAGCTCACTGTGAGAGGCAGGGCTCAACCTTCAGGTCTGCTCCAGATTTATGGAGCGACAGAGGGACGGCTTTGATGAGGAGAGGAGGAGAGAGGGATGAAGCCGTGTGAAAGTCTGAATCAGAAAGCGATGCAGTATAATTGTGAGAATAGGTAGTTAGATTTACAAATGTAAAAACATTCTCCTCTCCCTATTGCCAGTTCTAGAACCTTGAATGCTAATTAGCGCCAGGTGTCACCTTTGACCCTTCACCACCTGATGGGTGAGTCCCACGGCGCCGCTTTTCCACCGTGGCCGTCGGTGACAGCACGTCTCCATCAAAGCAGCCATACACACACCAAACAGTCTGTATCCCAAATGGCACCCTATTCCCTATGCAGTGCACTACTTTTGCCCCGTGCCCATAGTGCACTATACTGCATAGGGGATAGGGTGTGATTTGGGATGGGACACACTCACAATTAACAGTGCTTCATCTGGACACAGTATTTATCAATGTTCACATAAAGAGAATCCACCATGTAGGCTTCATTCCCAGACGTGTAAGTTTGGCAGGCGAAGCTACACGGTGTGATTCAGCCATGTGTCAGGTAGCTTCAGTCAGTGTGTTGGACATAACATGTGGGAGCCATGTAGAGGGCATGTGCACTGCAGGTTGGCTGGTGTGAGACTGGAGGAGCTAACAGACAGGTTGATGTGAGGAGGAGTTGAGAAACACACAGGTGGGCTTTTCACAATCACACAGAATGTGTGTGTGTGTGTGTGTGTGTGTGTGTGTGTGTGTGTGTGTGTGTGTGTGTGTGTGTGTGTGTGTGTGTGTGTGTGTGTGTGTGTGTGTGTGTGTGTGTGTGTGTGTGTGTGTGTGTGTGTGTGTGAGTCAGTGATTGTGACAGTGACAGTGACAATGAGTGTGTGGGGGAGCAACAATGGACCAGAGGGACACAGACTAAACTAAATCATTGCTGTTTAAGTCCAAGTCCACAAATGGCTACTTTCAAGGTATGTTAAGGACATGTAAAACAATTGATGTGGTGTCTTTTTCCCCATACAGTATGATGTAGTCATATCTATTGTGTTGATATGAAACTGCCCAAAAGGGTCTTTGCTCAGAGTAGTTTATTTGGGCAGGAAGTGAAACCAGTAAACAGAACCCTCCAGATGTTGTCTCTCCATTTTCAAGCAAACGGCAGCCGCACTCATCTGCAAATGATCCTATTCAGAGAAGAGGGTGTGTGTGCGTGTGTATGTGTGTTGTGTTAGTGATGTGCGAGTCAGCTGCTTGTTCACCCACACCGCCTGTCCCGTACCTGATCCTAACCCACTAATATAGAAAATGCACGGTACAATCAGAAATGGAGGAATTCTTTTTAGATAGGCCTATGTTTTCTGCTTATAATTTCCAACATTTTGGTACGCTATTTGTTTGTAAACTTCTCTTCTGTCATTTCTTGTTGCCCTTGTTGCCCAAATGACATCAGTTTGATCAGTTTTGAGGAAATAAAATGGGATAAAAGGTCCCAACTTGTTTTTGACAGGATGTTAGATTTTAGTTCATATTTTATGTTGTTGAAATACTATCCGCTTTTATGATGCTGATAAAGATGGAACCTTTACAGACGGTCCCTAACCGCACATTCATTCTCTCAAGATGCTAAATTAAGTTAATCATATTTCTCCACTCCTGCTCCCAAGTAAAAATGTACATTTGGTGTGTCATTCTACTGCTAGAAATGTTCCTACTATTTTATGCTATATGAGAGGTTATAGACCTACAGTCAGAGTCCAGATTTCACATGTCAGACTACTATTCCATTCAACCCATCTGAACAGTGCAGTTCCCTTGAAGTGCCACTGTCAAATTTGTATAGCGCCTCACAATCATCACGCAGAACATCACTGCTATCATCCTCTTTTACCACTTCACCTAATCTTTCCCAAAGAAAAGACTAGAGGTCTTCTCGGGTCCAAAAAGTGAGACCCAGACTGGAACGGACCCGATTATTTTTTTTTAAAGGGGGACCTGCACCTGAGAACAATCAGACCCGAATCTGAATGGATCTGACAAAAACCAGACCTAGACCTGACCCGCACCCTAACGGGTCTAGACCAGACCAGACTGGACCCGACCCGACCCGCACCTTAACGGGTTTAGACCAGACCAGACTGGACCCGACCCGACCCGCACCTTAACGGGTCTAGACCAGACCAGACTGGAGCCGACCTGCACCCTAACGGGTCTAGACCAGACCAGACTGGACCCGAGCTGCACCCTAACGGGTCTAGACCAGACCAGACTGGACCCGACCTGCACCTTAACGGGTCTAGACCAGACCAGACTGGACCCGACCTGCACCTTAACGGGTCTAGACCAGACTGGACCCGACCTGCACCCTAACGGATCTAGACCAGACCAGACTGGACCCTACCTGCACCTTAACGGGTCTAGACCAGACCAGACTGGAGCCGACCTGCACCTTAACGGGTCTAGACCAGACCAGACTGGACCCGACCTGCACCTTAACGGGTCTAGACCAGACTGGACTCGACCTGCACCCTAACGGATCTAGACCAGACCAGACTGGACCCGACCCGCACCTTAACGGGTCTAGACCAGACCAGACTGGACCCGAGCTACAAATAAAATATTTTTATCAGTTGTTTTTTTAGATTGGTATGTTTGTCTAGCGGCCAGATATCTAAGCGTATAATAAGCATGGTCAAATTACCGACCAGGGTTGGGTCTGTTGATCATCAGTTATCTGCAAAAAATTTGCCTTCACCCTCTGGCAAAATGGGTAGAATTGCATGAAATTAGTATAACATTGTAAAACGTTCTCTCCACCCCATGGCAAAATGTGCAGAATTGCAGGAAATTAAGGAGGGGGTAAACAGACCCACGGGCCACTGCGGCCCCTCATGATGAGTTCCGTTTTGTTGTGGCCACACCCCAATCAAAGTTGCCCATCCCTGCTATTGGCTATGCAGAGCCATGGTCGGGTCCACTCGGGTCTATCAGCTGTAGTTACATAGACCCGAGAACTGATGACAATCAAACAGGACCCGACCCGGACCCAAGGGAAAAGATAGAATTTGGGGTCCCGGCCCGAGTCGGGTATTTGGGTTTGGGTGGACACGTGAAGACCTCTACATTATCTGGCCCTCTCTTCTATTTATTTTCAACTCTCCATTTTGTAGTTTGTCTCTTATTGAATTGAACTTCCACATTGTCCTTTTTGCCTCAGTGGATTCCTTTACCTCGTCCTCCTCCTCGTCTTCGTCCTCTCCTCCTTCTCCTCCTCGTTGTCCTTCTCCTCATCTTCATCCTCGTCCTCCAACTCCTTGTCCTCCTCCTCCTCATCCTCGTCTTCCTCCGCCTCCTCGTCCTTTTCGTACTCCTCCTCTCCTCCCTCTCCTTCTCCTCGTTGTCCTCTTCCTTGTCTCCTCCTTGTCCTCCTTGTCCTCCTTGTCCTCTTTCTCCTTCTCCTCCTTGTCCTCCTTCTCCTCATCCTCCTCATCCTCCTCCTATAGTTCCACACCCCTCACAAAAATAATTAAGCTTGCCACCATCTGTGTAAACAGGCTTGAGGTTGGTTGATGTTTGAGTGTGTGTGTGTGTGTGTGTGTGTGTGTGTGTGTGTGTGTGTGTGTGTGTGTGTGTGTGTGTGTGTGTGTGTGTGTGTGTGTGTGTGTGTGTGTGTGTGTGTGTGTGTGTGTGTGTGTGTGTGTGTGTGTGTGTGTGTCTATGTAGGAGCCTCACAAGTCCCTGAGAGATATAGAGAGAGAGAGAGATGGGAAAGGATAGCAGGGGGTGATAAAAGGAATGGCGAGAACAGAAGAGTGGAGAAAAGAGGAGAGAAGATGTGAAGACATATGGTGGGAAAGGAAAGCTGCTGAAAGAAACGGAGAAGTGAGTAGGAGGAGAGGAAAAGAGAGGAAGCTCATTGGACCGCCATGTAGCTGCTTTTCTAAGTCAATCCAGGGATAAAATCGGTAAGAGCAGCCAGAGGGAGGGAAGAGGAACTGAGTTGGATTTCAGAGGACACCAATCTAAGAAAACAAAGTGAACCGTAGTTCCCACCCACACTGGTTGAATCAACGTTGTTTCCACGCCATTTTAATTAAATTACGTTGAACCAATGTCGAATAGACGTTGTGGGCAGAGTCGACAGTACAAGGAGGCCCCACAGGTTTCCCATTCTGGTGTGTTTGTGTGTGTACCTCCTGAAAAACAGTGTTTGCTCAAGAGCTTAATTTCCATTTGCCATTGGACGCGCCAAATTGATTCCAGACTCATTCCTGGGTCTTGTCTGTCAGCTCTGCCACAGTACACAAACATTGCACACAGCGGTGTGTCCGGCTCCCTCCCACACGCCTGCCTGCTGTTCCCGCCACTCACCACCAGGGCACCCAGATGAAGGAGGGAAACTGTCCACCATTTTTGGTTAATGGTCTCTTCAAACCCGTTTTAAATCGAGTTAACTCTTTTGTTGTTGTAGCCAGGTTCGTGTACTTTTGGGGTGTGGATGTATGAGTTACTTGTCATGTTTGACTTTGTTGAACCATGTTGACCCTCTCCACAGAACCCCCCCTTACCTCTCCCTCACTTTCTCTCTCTCTCTCTCTCTCTCTCTCTCTCTCTCTCTCTCTCTCTCTCTCTCTCTCTCTCTCTCTCTCTCTCTCTCTCTCTCTCTCTCTCTCTCTCTCTTTCTCTCTCTCTCTCTCTCTCCCTCGCTTTCTCTCTCTCTCTCTCTCTCTCTCTCTCTCTCTCTCTCTCTCTCTCTCTCTCTCTCTCTCTCTCTCTCTCTCTCTCTCTCTCCCTCCCACCCTCTCTCTCTCTCTCTCTCTCTCTCTCTTTCCCTCTCCCTCCCTCCCTCCCTCCCCCTCGCTCTCTCTCTCTCTCTCTCTCTCTCTCTCTCTCTCTCTCTCTCTCTCTCTCTCTCTCTCTCTCTCTCTCTCTCTCTCTCTCTCTCTCTCTCTCTCTCTCTCTCTCTCTCTCTCTCTCTCTCTCTCTCTCTCTCTTTCTCTCTCTCCCTCCCACCCTCTCTCTCTCTCGCTCTCTCTCTTTCCCTCTCCCTCTCCCTCCCCCTCGCGTTCTCTCTCTCTCTCTCTCTCTCTCTCTCTCTCTCTCTCTCTCTCTCTCTCTCTCTCTCTCTCTCTCTCTCTCTCTCTCTCTCCCTCTCTCCCTCTTTCCCTCTCTCTTTCCCTCTCTCTCTCTCTTTCTCTCTCTCTCTCTCAATTCAATTCAATTCAAGGGCTTTGTTGGCATGGGAAACATATGTTAACATTGCCAAAGCAAGTGAAGTAGATAATAAATTAAAGTGAAATAAACAAAAATGAACAGTAAACATTACACTCGCAGAAGTTCCAAAATAATAAAGACATTTCAAATGTCATATTATGTCTATATACAGTTTTGTAACAGTGTGCAAATAGTGTTGTAACGATGTGAAAATGGTTAAAGTACAAAGGGGAAAATAAGTAAACATAAATATGGGTTGTATTTACAATGGTGTTTGTTGTTCACTGGTTGCCCTTTTCTTGTGACAACAGGTCACAAATCTTGCTGCTGTGATTGCACACTGTGGTATTTCACCCAATAGATATGGGAGTTTATCAAAATCGAGTTTGTTTTCAAATTCTTTGTGGATCTGTGTAATCTGAGGGAAATATGTGTCTCTAATATGGTCATACATTTGGCAGGAGGTTAGGAAGTGCAACTCAGTTTCCACCTCATTTTGTGGACAGTGTGCACATAGCCTATCTTCTCTTGAGAGCCAGGTCTGCCTATGGCAGGTCAATACCAAGGCTATGCTCACTGAGTCTGTACATGGTCAAAGTTTTCCTTAAGTTTGGGTCAGTCACAGTGGTCAGGTATTCTGCCACTGTGCACTCTCTGTTTATCTCTCTTTCTAATGTGCTGTATGGTGCAGCCACAATTTTGGCCATAATAAGCTTCAAGCTCTTAGTGGGAACCACAGCCTGACTACTAGAAGGCTCAAATGGATCATTTGGCTACAATGGGAGCTCTATATGTACTATCAGACCCTCAAATTGTCTCCCCGGCTAAATAGAGTAGGTTGCTCCACCATGACAGGACAGGAATGCAGTTAGGGTCTATGTATTTGCTGCTATTGAGATGACACGTGTCAAATAGTTATTCACATCTAATAACCCAACAGTACTTCCTGTTTTGGAGATACTTCCTGTGTTGGAGATACTTCCTGTGTTGGAGATACTGCCTGTGTTGGAGATACTGCCTGTGTTGGAGATACTTCCTGTGTTGGAGATACTGCCTGTGTTGGAGATACTTCCTGTGTTGGAGATACTGCCTGTGTTGGAGATACTGCCTGTGTTGGAGATACTTCCTGTGTTGGAGATACTGCCTGTGTTGGAGATACTTCCTGTGTTGGAGATACTGCCTGTGTTGGAGATACTGCCTGTGTTGGAGATACTGCCTGTGTTGGAGATACTCCCTGTGTTGGAGATACTGCCTGTGTTGGAGATACTGCCTGTGTTGGAGATACTTCCTGTGTTGGCGATACTTCCTGTTTTGTAGATCTTGAACAAGAGCAGGTATTAATGAGATAACCCAAACAAGAATGTTATTATTGTCACACGGGTGAGACTGAGATTTAGGTTGAGGTGAACTAGGTTGTCAGCATTTCTGTATATGAAGGTAAAAAATTTAGTATTTGAGGTCAGACTTTGTTCCTCAGATTTTCAATGAGGTTGAAAAGCAAGTAGAAGAGCAATGTGTCTGTGTTGTTAGCTCCATTGAGTTCTATAGAGGGTCAAAGGGGAGGCCAGAGGCCTCACCCAGGACCTTCCAGAGTCCTGAGCCTAGCTCCAGGACCGCTCCTGCATTCCTACTCCATGGACTCCACTGTTAGGAGAGTCTCTCCCCTCTCTCTATATCTCTCCCCTCTGTCTACCTTATCTCCCTCTCTATCCCTCATCCCCCTATCTCTTCCTCTCTTGCTGAGAAGAACCTCCATTGTTCCGCCTTTCTGGAACCTTCCCCACCCATCACACTCTGCTGATTTCTGAACTCTCGTCAGCGCCGTCCTCTGCGGTGCGGTGAGCCGGGAGATTTACGGGCGTGGCCTGTACTGTTAGAGCACAGCTCCCATCCTGACCGAGCCCTTGCCTCCTCTCCACCTACTCGCCCTGCATTGAACTGTAACTGGCTCCAGAGGAATTTGTGTTATCTTTGAATTCACGTCTCTCTTTCTTCCAGTCTCTGTCTCTTTCTGTCTATCTCTCTGTCTATCTCTCTGAGACTGTGATCTATAAATACATTGAGAGTAAATCTAATTGGGAGTGCAGAGAGAGAGAGAGAGAGGCAGAGAGAGAGCGAGAGAGGCAGAGAGGAGAGAGAGAGAGAGAGAGAGAGAGAGAGAGAGAGAGAGAGAGAGAGAGAGAGAGAGAGAGAGAGAGAGAGAGAGAGAGAGAGAGAGAGAGAGAGAGAGAGAGAGAGAGAGAGAGAGAGAGAGAGAGAGAGAGAGAGAGAGAGAGAGAGAGAGAGAGAGAGAGAGAGAGAGAGAGAGAGGGGCAGAGAGAGGCAGAGAGAGAGAGAGAGAGAGCGCAAAGGAAAGCAGGGGATGATAAAGGAATTGAGAGAGGAGACAGATCCACACATAGCTGGCATGCCTCACTATAGTAGCCCTTCATTACTGATATCCTATTGACCTTTCTCATAACTCGATTCAATTCAAGGGGCTTTATTGGAATGGGAAACATATGTTAACATTGCCAAAGCAAGTGAAGTAGATAATATACAAAAGTGAAATAAACAATATAAATGAACAGTATACATTACACTAACAGAAGTTCCAAAAGAATAAAGGCATTTCAAATGTCCTATTATGTCTACATACAGTGTTGTAACGATGTGGAAATGGTTAAAGTACAAAAGGGAAAATAAATAAATATAAATATGGGTTGTATTTACAATGGTGTTTGTTCTTCACTGGTTGCCCTTTTCTTGTGACAACAGGTCACAAATCTTGCTGCTGTGATGGCACCCTGTGGTATTTCACCCAATAGATATGGGAGTTTATCAAAATCGGGTTTGTTTTCAAATTCTTTGTGGATCTGTGTAATCTGAGGGAAATATGTGTCTTTAATATGGTCATACATGTGGCAGGAGGTTATGAAGTGCAGCTCAGTTTCCACCTCATTTTGTGGGCAGTGTGCACATAGCCTATCTTCTCTTGAGAGCCAGGTCTGCCTACGGCGGACTTTCTCAATAGCAAGGCTATGCTCATGAGTCTGTACGCAGACAAAGCTTTCCTTAAGTTTGGTGTCAGTTACAGTGGTCAGGTATTCTGCCACTGTGTACTCTCTGTTTAGGGCCAAATACCATTCTAGTTTTCTCTGTAACTCACTCACCCTTCGTATTTCTGTCTCCATCATGGCTTTCTCCCAGATAAAGCACCACAGAATAAGTAGAGAGAGAGAGAGAGAGAGAGAGAGAGAGAGAGAGAGAGAGAGAGAGAGAGAGAGAGAGAGAGAGAGAGAGAGAGAGAGAGAGAGAGAGAGAGAGAGAGAGAGAGAGAGAGAGAGAGAGAGAGAGAGAGAGAGAGAGAGAGAGAGAGAGAGAGAGAGAGAGAGAGAGAGAGAGAGAGCTGTATGCTGGTCATCCCCTCTCTGACACCACTGGGACTCACCCAGGCTGCCTCCCTAATGGTCCTGGTCAAATAAAGGAAATCGGGGGCCATTTGGGACACATGCAGTCCCACACTGGCCGGTTTAATTAATAGGTATTGACTTGTATTTATCCCACAAAGCCACTATTGAGAAGGCGGTCGGAATGTTGGCTTGAAGCTGATACAGCCATGGGTGTCCCTCCTTAGCAGAATAATCAATTATCACTAACTCATACATACAGTCATACTTACTGCCATGTTAGACGAGGATACAGCAAGGCAGCCATATGAACTCACTCCCCCCTCTCCCATCTATCTCTCTCTCTTTCCTCCCTCTCTCCTCCCTCTGCCCCTCTTGACTCTCTATACCTCTCTGTCTTTAACCCTCTCACTCCTCTCTGTCTTTAACCCTCTCACTCCTCTCTGTCTTTAACCCTCTCACTCCTCTCTGTCTTTAACCCTCTCACTCCTCTCTGTCTTTAACCCTCTCACTCCTCTCTGTCTTTAACCCTCTCACTCCTCTCTGTCTTTAACCCTCTCACTCCTCTCTGTCTTTAACCCTCTCACCCCTCTCTATATTTTGACTGTTTCCCCTGACTCTTCTTATCTCCTCTCTTTCTATAATTCTTTTTTTCTCCCTCTCTTTTCCACATCCCTCTCTCCATCTCCTCCCTCTTTCTCCCCCTGCCATACCCTTGGTGTGGGAGGGTTTCTCTGCTACAATAACAGTAAGTGCTGTGGAGGCGGGGAGGGCAGAGAAGAGCAGAGCGGAGCTCACAGAGCCAGAGCTGTTGCCGGCTGCTCTGTGGCCAGCGGTTCACCCTCCTCTGGGCGGATCGTTGTTCTTGGCCCAGGCCTTCCCAGCCTCTCAGAGCGCCATGGGTGTGGAGGAAGACGCTCAGATTCCAGGCCTGTTGGCCCATGGACGAACGGACACCACCCCACACCCTCTGTTCCCTACGCCGCTCCGCTCTTCTCTTCTCCCCACAAGCAACAACCCCAGCTGGGCCCCGTCTGTTCGATCACATGACCTGCACAATAACTAACGGAATGTGGCCAACGCTTTTACACAACAAGGCAATAAACATACACGTACAGAGCCTTCAGAAACTATTCACACCCTTTTACTTTTTCCACATTTTGTTGTGTTACAGCCTGAATTTAAAATTGATTAAATTGAGATTTTATGTCACTGGCCTACACAAAATACCCCATTATGTCAAAGCGGAATTATGATTTTAGAAATCTTTTCAAATTAATTAAAAGTGAAAAGCTGAAATGTCTTGAGTCAATAAGTATTCAACCCCTTTGTTATGGCAAGCCTAAACAAGTTCAGGAGTTAACATGTGCTGAACAAGTCACATAATATGTTGCATGGACTCACTCTGTGTACAATAAGAGTGTTTTACATGATTTTTGAATGAGTAGCTCATCTCTGTACCCCACACATACAATTATCTGTAAGGTCCCTCAGTCGAACAGTGAATTTCAAACACAGATTCAACCACAAAGACCAGGGAGGTTTTCCAATGCCTCACAAAGAAGGGCACCAGACATTGAACATCCCTTTGAGCATGGTGAAAATATTAATTAGATTTTGGATGGTGTATCAATACACCAAGTCACAACAAAGATACAGGTGTCCTACCTAACTCAGTTGCCAGAGAGGAAGGAAACCACTCAGGGATTTCACCATGAGGCCAATGGTGACTTTAAAACAGTTACGGAGTTTAATGGCTGTGATAGTGTCACGTTCTGACCTTAGTTCCTTTTTTATGTCTTTATTTTAGTTGGTCAGGGCGTGAGTTGGGGTGGGCATTCTATGTTGTTTTTCTATGTTTTGTTCTGTTGTTATATTTCTATGTGTTTGGCCTAGTATGGTTCTCAATCAGAGGCAGGTATCAGTCGTTGTCTCTGATTGGGAGCCATATTTAGGTAGCCTGTTTTCTATTGTGTTTTGTGGGTGATTGTTTCCTGTTTCAGTGTTTGCACCATATGGGACTGTTTCGGTTGTTTGTTCGTGGTTTGTTATTTTTGTTCTGTGTTCATTTTGATTTATTAAAAATCTATTATGGACACTTACCACGCTGCACATTGGTCCGATCCTTGCTACTCCTCTTCAGACGAAGAGGAAATCCGTTACAGATAGAATAAAATTGAGGTGTGCAAAGCTCTTAGAGACTTACCCAGAAAGACTCACAGTTGTAATTATTGCCAAAGGTGCTTCTAACAGGTATTGACGCATGGGTGTGAATACTTACGTAAATTAGATACACTATAAATACAAAAGAATGTGGACACCCCTTCAAATTAGTGGATTCGTCTATTTCAGCCACACCCGTTGCTGACAGGTGTATAAAATCGAGCACGTAGCCATGCTATCTCTATAGACAAACATTGACAGAAGAATGGCCTTACTAAAGAGCCCAGTGACTTTCAAGGTGGCACCATCATAGGATGCCAACTTTCCAATAAGTCAGTTCGTCAAATTTCTTCCCTGCTAGATCTGCCCCGGTCAACTGTAAGTGCTGTTATTGTGAAGTGGAAACGTTTATGAGCAACAACGGCTAAGCCGCGAAGTGGTAGGCCACACAAGCTCACAGAATGGGACCGCCGAGTGTGTCTGTCTTCGGTTGCAATATTCACTACCGAGTTCCAAACTGTACGTCGGGAGCTTCATGAAATGGGTTTCCATGGCCGAGCAGCCGCACACAAGCCTATGATCACCATGCGCAATGCCAAGTGTTGGCTGGAGTGGTGTAAAGCTCGCCACCATTGGGCTCTGGAGCAGTGGAAACACGTTCTCTGGAGTGATGAATCACGCTTCACCATCTGGCAGTCAGACGGACAAATCTGGGTTTGCCAGGAGAACACTACCTGCCCGAATGCATATTGCCAAATGGTTTGGTGGAGGAGGAATATGATTCAGGCTATTACCATTAGTTCTAGTGAAGGGAAATCTTAACAATACAGCATACAATGACATTCTAGATGATACTGTGCTTCCAACTTTGTGGCAAAAGTTTGGGGAAGGTTCTTTCCTGTTTCAGCATGACAATGCCCCCATGCACAAAGCGAGGTCCAAACAGAAATGGTTTGTCGAAATCTGTGTGGAAGAACATGATTTGCCTGCACAGAGCCCTGACCTCAACCCCATCGAACACCTTTGGGATGAATTGGAACGCTGACTGCAAGCCAGGCCTAATCACCCAACATCAGTGCTCAATCTCACTAATGGTCTTGTGGCTGAATGGAAGCAAGTCCCCGCAGCAATGTTCCAACATCTAGTGGACTGTCTTCCCAGAAGAGTGGGGGTTGTTATAGTAGCAAAGGGGGGACCAACTCCATATTAATGCCCATGATTTTTGAATGAGATGTTTGACGAGTAGGTGTCCACATACTTTTGGTCATGTAATGTCATTCTGTATTTCATTTTCTATCAATTTGAATACATTTCTAAACATGTTTTTAACCAAAAAATCTTTATACAGTACCAGTCAAAAGTTTGGACACACCTACTAATTCCAGGGTTTTTCTTAATTTTTATATTCAAAGCTGTCATCAAAGCAAAGCGTGGGTACTTTGAAGAATCTCAAATATATTCATTATGTGTTATTTCATAGTTTTGATGTCTTCACTATTATTCTATAAAATAGTAAAAAATAAAGAAATACTCTTAACTCTTGAATGAGTAGGTGTGTCCAAAACTTTTGACTGGTACTGTATATTTAATCTATTTGCAATTCAGGCATAAGTCAAGGGATATGAATACTTCCTGAATGCACTGCACACACACATATCACCCTCCACCCCATGGCTAACTTCAAGATAAGACCTAATGCCTAATGTCATCAATTAATTGTGTATTTGTTCTGTGCTTTTTAGTCTCATTGTTACAGTATTTCCAGAGTATTAACAAACTGCTTCAAGCCAAGGATACCCCCACAAACATGTCTATGACAACAGAGGTTATATATAAGTCATAGATTTTTACCAGGTCGCTGTGTGGAACATTGAAATGAACTAATCATTCCACGGTACGACAAAGGATAAAATATTAGCGTTACTAATGACCCTGAGATTCTCATCAGATCCTCATCACATCTTATGACCATGAGATCCTCATCAGATTTTATGACCCTGAGAACCTCATCAGATTCTCATCAGATCTTATGACCATGAGATCCTCATCAGATCTTATGACCCTGAGATCCTCATCAGATTCTCATCAGCTCCTCATCAGATCGTATGACCCTGAGATCCTCATCAGATCCTGATCAGATGCTCATTAGATCCTCATCAGATTCTCATTAGATCCTCATCAGATGCTCATTAAATCCTCATCAGATCCTCATCAGATCTTATGCCCCTGAGATTCTCATCAGATTCTCATCAGATCCTCATCAGATTCTCATCAGATCCTCATCAGATCTTATGACCCTGAGATCCTCATCAGATCTTATGACCCTGAGATACTCATCAGATCCTCATCAGATTCTCATCAGATCTTATGACCCTGAGATCCTCATGCGATTCTCATCCGATCCTCATCAGATCTTATTACCCTGAGATCCTCATCATATCCTCATCCGATCCTCATTAGATCCTCATGCAATTCTCATCCGATCCTCATCAGATCTTATGACCAAGAGATCCTCATCAGATCTTATCACCCTGAGATCCTCATCAGATCTTATGACCCTGAGATACTCATCAGCTCCTCATCAGATCTTATGACCCTGAGGTTCTCATCAGATCTTATCACCCTGAGATCCTCATCAGATCTTATGACCCTGAGATCCTCATCAGCTCCTCATCAGTGAAGTGACAGTGAAGAGGTTGTAGTATGGCTAACTAACTGTATGACAGAGAAGAGGTTGTAGTATGGCTAACTAACTGCATGACAGAGAAGAGGTTGTAGTATGTCTAACTAACTGTATGACAGAGAAGAGGTTGTAGTATGGCTAACTAACTGTATGACAGAGAAGAGGTTGTAGTTTGGCTAACTAACTGTATGACAGAGAAGAGGTTGTAGTATGGCTAACTAACTGCATGACAGAGAAGAGGTTGTAGTTTGGCTAACTAACTGTATGACAGAGAAGAGGTTGTAGTTTGGCTAACTAACTGTATGACAGAGAAGAGGTTGTAGTTTGGCTAACTAACTGTATGACAGAGAAGAGGTTGTAGTATGGCTAACTAACTGCATGACAGAGAAGAGGTTGTAGTTTGGCTAACTAACTGTATGACAGAGAAGAGGTTGTAGTTTGGCTAACTAACTGTATGACAGAGAAGAGGTTGTAGTTTGGCTAACTAACTGTATGACAGAGAAGAGGTTGTAGTTTGGCTAACTAACTGTATGACAGAGAAGAGGTTGTAGTATGGCTAACTAACTGCATGACAGAGAAGAGGTTGTAGTTTGGCTAACTAACTGTATGACAGAGAAGAGGTTGTAGTTTGGCTAACTAACTGTATGACAGAGAAGAGGTTGTAGTATGGCTAACTAACTGCATGACAGAGAAGAGGTTGTAGTTTGGCTAACTAACTGTATGACAGAGAAGAGGTTGTAGTTTGGCTAACTAACTGTATGACAGAGAAGAGGTTGTAGTTTGGCTAACTAACTGTATGACAGAGAAGAGGTTGTAGTTTGGCTAACTAACTGTATGACAGAGAAGAGGTTGTAGTATGGCTAACTAACTGCATGACAGAGAAGAGGTTGTAGTTTGGCTAACTAACTGTATGACAGAGAAGAGGTTGTAGTTTGGCTAACTAACTGTATGACAGAGAAGAGGTTGTAGTTTGGCTAACTAACTGTATGACAGAGAAGAGGTTGTAGTTTGGCTAACTAACTGTATGACAGAGAAGAGGTTGTAGTTTGGCTAACTAACTGCATGACAGAGAAGAGGTTGTAGTTTGGCTAACTAACTCTATGACAGAGAAGAGGTTGTAGTTTGGCTAACTAACTGCATGACAGAGAAGAGGTTGTAGTTTGGCTTACTAACTCTATGACAGAGAAGAGGTTGTAGTTTGGCTAACTAACTGCATGACAGAGAAGAGGTTGTAGTTTGGCTAACTAACTGCATGACAGAGAAGAGGTTGTAGTTTGGCTAACTAACTCTATGACAGAGAAGAGGTTGTAGTTTGGCTAACTAACTGTATGACAGAGAAGAGGTTGTAGTTTGGCTAACTAACTATATGACAGAGAAGAGGTTGTAGTTTGGCTAACTAACTGCATGACAGAGAAGAGGTTGTAGTTTGGCTAACTAACTGTATGACAGAGAAGAGGTTGTAGTTTGGCTAACTAACTCTATGACAGAGAAGAGGTTGTAGTTTGGCTAACTAACTCTATGACAGAGAAGAGGTTGTAGTTTGGCTAACTAACTGCATGACAGAGAAGAGGATGTAGTTTCACTAACTAACTCTATGACAGAGAAGAGGTTGTAGTTTGGCTAACTAACTCTATGACAGAGAAGAGGTTATAGTTTGGCTAACTAACTGTATGACAGAGAAGAGGTTGTAGTTTGGCTAACTAACTGTATGACAGAGAAGAGGTTGTAGTTTGGCTAACTAACTCTATGACAGAGAAGAGGTTGTAGTATGGCTAACTAACTATATGACAGAGAAGAGGTTGTAGTATGGCTAACTAACTGTATGACAGAGAAGAGGTTGTAGTATGGCTAACTAACTGTATGACAGAGAAGAGGTTGTAGTTTGGCTAACTAACTGTATGACAGAGAAGAGGCTGTAGTTTGGCTAACTAACTGTATGACAGAGAAGAGGCTGTAGTTTGGCTAACTAACTATATGACAGAGAAGAGGCTGTAGTTTGGCTAACTAACTGTATGACAGAGAAGAGGCTGTAGTTTGGCTAACTAACTGTATGACAGAGAAGAGGTTGTAGTTTGGCTAACTAACTGTATGACAGAGAAGAGGCTGTAGTTTGGCTAACTAACTGTATGACAGAGAAGAGGTTGTAGTTTGGCTAACTAACTGTATGACAGAGAAGAGGTTGTAGTTTGGCTAACTAACTGTATGACAGAGAAGAGGTTGTAGTTTGGCTAACTAACTGTATGACAGAGAAGAGGTTGTAGTTTGGCTAACTAACTGTATGACAGAGAAGAGATTGTAGTTTGGCTAACTAACTGTATGACAGAGAAGAGGTTGTAGTTTGGCTAACTAACTGTATGACAGAGAAGAGGTTGTAGTTTGGCTAACTAACTCTATGACTGTAACGACCTGGGTGTCGGGGGGTGTGAAATCAGACGCAGGAACAGCAGAGCTTCAATGCGGTGATTTTTAATTCCCAACCGGCAAACCAAAATGTCCAACACGGACTTACTGGGTGTCATAAACACCTGTCTACTAATACGGGAGACAAACCCAGTATACAATACAATACACCACTCCCGAAATCCACAGCTACAGACGAACAATCCCGCACAAAGAAGCATACAGGCTGGCTGACTAATAAAGCCACACTAATTACCAATTAACTCAAACCAGGTGATACAAATAAACACATAAGGGGGGGGAGGAAAAAGAGTCAGTGGCAGCTAGTAGGCCGGTGACGACGACCGCCGAGCGCCACCCGAACGGGAAGGAGAGCCTGCCTCGGTTGAAGTCGTGACAGTACCCCCCCTCTGACGCGCGGCTCTCGCAGCGCGCCGACACCGGCCTCGAGGTCGACCCGGAGGACGAGGCGCAGGGCGATCCGGATGGAGGCGATGGAAATCCCTTAACATAGCTGGATCCAAAATGTCCTCCACCGGTACCCAGCACCTCTCCTCCGGACCGTACCCCTCCCAGTCACGGAGGTACTGCAGGCCCCTCACCCGGCGTCTCGAGTCCAGAATGGCCCGTATCGTGTACGCCGGGGACCCCTCGATGTCCAGAGGGGGGGGAGGGACCTCCGGCACCTCACCGTCCTGCAGGGGACCAGCTACCACCGGCCTGAGGAGAGACACATGAAACGAGGGGTTAATACGATAATAGGAAGGGAGTTTTAATCGATAACACACCTCGTTTATTCTCCTCAGGACTTTGAAGGGCCCTACACACTGCGGCCTCAGCTTCCGGCAGGGCAAGCGGAGGGGTAGGTTTCGGGTCGAGAGCCAGACCCTTTCCCCCGGTACAAACACGGGGGCCTCACTGCGGTGGCGGTCAGCGCTCCTCTTCTGCCTAGTAGTCGCTTGTTGGAGGGACTCCTGGACGGCCCTCCAGGTCTCTTTGGAGCGCTGTACCCACTCCTCCACCGCAGGAGCCTCGGTCTGGCTCGGATGCCATGGTGCCAGGACCGGCTGGTACCCCAACACACACTGAAAGGGGGACACATTAGTAGAGGAGTGGCGTAGTGAGTTCTGGGCCATCTCGGCCCAGGGAATGTATCTCGCCCACTCCCCTGGCCGGTCCTGGCAATACGACCGCAGAAACCTACCCACCTCCTGGTTCACTCTCTCCACCTGCCCATTACTCTCGGGGTGAAAACCGGACGTCAAGCTGACCGTGACCCCCAGACGCTCCATGAACGCCCTCCATACTCGGGACGTGAACTGGGGGCCCCGATCAGAAACGATGTCCTCCGGCACCCCGTAGTGCCGGAAGACGTGAGTAAAAAAGGCCTCCGCAGTCTGTAGGGCAGTAGGGATACCGGGCAACGGGAGGAGACGGCAGGACTTAGAAAACCGATCCACAATTACCAGAACCGTAGTGTTTCCCTGAGAGGGGGGGAGATCGGTCAGGAAGTCCACGGACAGATGAGACCATGGCCGTTGTGGAACGGGGAGGGGTTGCAACTTCCCTCTAGGAAGGTGCCTAGGAGCCTTACTCTGAGCGCATACCGAACAGGAGGAGACATAAACCCTAACGTCCCGAGCTAAGGTAGGCCACCAATACCTCCCCCGAAGGCTCCCCACTGTCCTCGTCACCCCAGGGTGACCCGAGGAGGGTAGGACATGAGCCCACCGAATCAGTCGGTCCCGAACACCAAGCGGTACGTACTTACGGCCCGCCGGACACTGAGGAGGCGCGGGTTCCGCCCGTAGCGCCCGCTCGATGTCCGAGTCCACCTCCCATACCACTGGCGCTATCAGCCTCGAGGCGGGGATGATGGGAGTGGGTTCAGTGGTCCTATCCTCCGTGTCGTAAAGGCGGGACAGTGCGTCAGCCTTTACGTTTTGGGAGCCGGGTCTATAGGACAACGTGAACCGAAACCGGGTGAAAAACATGGCCCACCTTGCCTGACGCGGGTTCAGTCTCCGAGCTGCCCGAATATACTCCAGATTCTGGTGGTCGGTCCAGATGAGAAAGGGGTGCTTAGCCCCCTCAAGCCAGTGTCTCCACACCTTCAGAGCCCTGACCACCGCTAACAACTCCCTATCCCCCACATCATAGTTACGCTCCGCTGCACTGAGCTTACTAGAGAAGAAAGCGCAGGGGCGGAGTTTTGGTGGCGTACCCGAGCGCTGTGATAGCACGGCACCCACCCCAGCCTCGGACGCGTCCACCTCCACTATGAATGCCAAAGAGGGATCCGGATGCGCCAACACGGGAGCATCCGTGAACAGAGCCTTCAACCTGTTGAAAGCTCCGTCCGCCGCCGCTGACCACCGCAACCGCACCGGGCCCCCCCTTAGCAGTGAGGTAATGGGAGCCGCTACCTGGCCAAAACCCCGGATAAATCTCCGGTAGTAGTTGGCAAAACCCAAAAACCGCTGCACCTCCTTCACCGTGGTTGGAGTCGGCCAATTACGCACGGCCTTTATGCGGTCACTCTCCACCACCACCCCCGAGGTGGAAATGCGATAACCCAGGAAGGAGACGGCTTGTTTGGAGAACACACACTTCTCAGCCTTGACGTATAGGTCATGCTCCAGCAGTCTGCCAAGCACTTTGCGCACCAGAGATACATGCGCGGCGTGAGTAGTTGAGTAGATCAGAATGTCATCGATATACACAACTACCCCCTGCACGTGCAGGTCCCTGAGAATGTCGTCTACAAAGGATTGGAAAACGGCTGGAGCATTCTTTAACCCATACGGCATGACGCAGTACTCATAGTGGCCCGATGTGGTACTAAATGCGGTTTTCCACTCGTCTCCTTTCCGAATACGGACCAGACTGTACGCGCTCCTGAGGTCCAGTTTTGTAAAGAACTGCGCTCCGTGAAATGATTCCACCGCCGAAGCGATGAGAGGTAGTGGGTAACTAAACCCCACTGTGATGGCATTTAGACCTCTATAATCAATACACGGACGCAAACCTCCCTCTTTTTTCTTCACAAAAAAGAAACTCGAGGAGACGGGTGAGATGGAGGGCCGAATGTACCCCTGTCCCAGAGACTCCGCGACATATGTCTCCATAGCCAACGTCTCCTCTTGGGACAAAGGGTACACGTGACTCTTGGGAAGCGCAGCGTTAACCTGGAGATCTATCGCACAATCCCTACCCGGTTGATGTGGTGGTAATTTCGTCGCTTTCTTTTTACAGAAAGCGATTGCCAAATCGGCATACTCGGGGGGAATGCGCACCGTGGAACCCTGGTCTGGACTCTCCACCGACGTGGCACCAATGGAAACTCCCAGGCACCTTCCAGAACACTCCTCTGACCACCCCTGGAGAACCCCCTGTCTCCACGAAATATTGGGATTGTGCCGGGCCAACCAGGGAATACCCAGCACCACTGGAAACGCGGGCGAATTAATAATGTATAAACTGATACGTTCCCTATGATTCCCCTGCGTCACCATGTCCAGGGGAACTGTGGCCTCCCTGACCACCCCTGACCCTAATGGCCGGCTATCTAGGGAGTGAACGGGAAAGGGAGAATCTATCGGCACAAGTGGAACGCCCAACTTACGGGCGAGTCCGCGATCCATAAAGTTCCCAGCTGCACCTGAATCGACTAGTGCCCTATGCTGGGAAGAGGGAAAAAAATACAGGAAAAAAATTGAGACAAACATGTGACCAACAGGGGGTTCTGAGTGAGTTTGGTGCTGACTCACCTGGGGTGATCGAGAAGCGTTCCGCCTGACATCTCGACTCCCAGACAGACCCCCCCAGCACCGGTCGACCGTGTGTCCTCTCCGACCACAGTTGGTGCAGGGGAGGCCTCCTCCTCCGGTACCCCTAGGCGCGGCCCCTGTATGACAGAGAAGAGGTTGTAGTTTGGCTAACTAACTGTATGACAGAGAAGAGGTTGTAGTTTGGCTAACTAACTCTATGACAGAGAAGTGGTTGTAGATTGGCTAACTAACTGTATGACAGAGAAGAGGTTGTAGTTTGGCTAACTAACTGTATGACAGAGAAGAGGTTGTAGTTTGGCTAACTAACTGTATGACAGAGAAGAGGTTGTAGTTTGGCTAACTAACTGTATGACAGAGAAGAGGTTGTAGTTTGGCTAACTAACTGTATGACAGAGAAGAGGTTGTAGTTTGGCTAACTAACTGTATGACAGAGAAGAGGTTGTAGTTTGGCTAACTAACTGTATGACAGAGAAGAGGTTGTAGTATGGCTAACTAACTGTATGACAGAGAAGAGGTTGTAGTATGGCTAACTAACTGTATGACAGAGAAGAGGTTGTAGTTTGGCTAACTAACTGTATGACAGAGAAGAGGTTGTAGTTTGGCTACCTAACTGTATGACAGAGAAGAGGCTGTAGTTTGGCTAACTAACTGTATGACAGAGAAGAGATTGTAGTTTGGCTAACTAACTGTATGACAGAGAAGAGGTTGTAGTTTGGCTAACTAACTGTATGACAGAGAAGAGGTTGTAGTTTGGCTAACTAACTGTATGACAGAGAAGAGGTTGTAGTATGGCTAACTAACTGTATGACAGAGAAGAGGTTGTAGTTTGGCTAACTAACTCTATGACAGAGAAGAGGTTATAGTTTGGCTAACTAACTGTATGACAGAGAAGAGGTTGTAGTTTGGCTAACTAACTGTATGACAGAGAAGAGGTTGTAGTTTGGCTAACTAACTCTATGACAGAGAAGAGGTTGTAGTTTGGCTAACTAACTGTATGACAGAGAAGAGGTTGTAGTTTGGCTAACTAACTGTATGACAGAGAAGAGGTTATAGTATGGCTAACTAACTGTATGACAGAGAAGAGGTTGTAGTTTGGCTACCTAACTGTATGACAGAGAAGAGGTTGTAGTATGGCTAACTAACTGTATGACAGAGAAGAGGTTGTAGTTTGGCTAACTAACTGTATGACAGAGAAGAGGTTGTAGTTTGGCTAATTAACTGTATGACAGAGAAGAGGCTGTAGTTTGGCTAACTAACTGTATGACAGAGAAGAGGTTGTAGTTTGGCTAACTAACTGTATGACAGAGAAGAGGTTGTAGTATGGCTAACTAACTGTATGACAGAGAAGAGGTTGTAGTTTGGCTAACTAACTGTATGACAGAGAAGAGGTTGTAGTTTGGCTAACTAACTGTATGACAGAGAAGAGGTTGTAGTTTGGCTACCTAACTGTATGACAGAGAAGAGGTTGTAGTATGGCTAACTAACTGTATGACAGAGAAGAGGTTGTAGTTTGGCTAACTAACTGTATGACAGAGAAGAGGTTGTAGTTTGGCTACCTAACTGTATGACAGAGAAGAGGTTGTAGTATGGCTAACTAACTGTATGACAGAGAAGAGGTTGTAGTTTGGCTAACTAACTGTATGACAGAGAAGAGGTTGTAGTTTGGCTAACTAACTGTATGACAGAGAAGAGGTTGTAGTTTGGCTAATTAACTGTATGACAGAGAAGAGGCTGTAGTTTGGCTAACTAACTGTATGACAGAGAAGAGGTTGTAGTTTGGCTAACTAACTGTATGACAGAGAAGAGGTTGTAGTATGGCTAACTAACTGTATGACAGAGAAGAGGTTGTAGTTTGGCTAACTAACTGTATGACAGAGAAGAGGTTGTAGTATGGCTAACTAACTGTATGACAGAGAAGAGGTTGTAGTTTGGCTAACTAACTGTATGACAGAGAAGAGGTTGTAGTTTGGCTAACTAACTGTATGACAGAGAAGAGGTTGTAGTTTGGCTAACTAACTGTATGACAGAGAAGAGGTTGTAGTTTGGCTAACTAACTGTATGACAGAGAAGAGGTTGTAGTTTGGCTAACTAACTGTATGACAGAGAAGAGGTTATAGTATGGCTAACTAACTGTATGACAGAGAAGAGGTTGTAGTTTGGCTAACTAACTGTATGACAGAGAAAAGGTTGTAGTTTGGCTAATTAACTGTATGACAGAGAAGAGGCTGTAGTTTGGCTAACTAACTGTATGACAGAGAAGAGGTTGTAGTTTGGCTAACTAACTGTATGACAGAGAAGAGGTTGTAGTTTGGCTAACTAACTGTATGACAGAGAAGAGGTTGTAGTTTGGCTAACTAACTGTATGACAGAGAAGAGGTTGTAGTTTGGCTAACTAACTGTATGACAGAGAAGAGGTTGTAGTTTGGCTAACTAACTGTATGACAGAGAAGAGGTTGTAGTTTGGCTAACTAACTGTATGACAGAGAAGAGGTTGTAGTATGGCTAACTAACTGTATGACAGAGAAGAGGTTGTAGTTTGGCTACCTAACTGTATGACAGAGAAGAGGTTGTAGTATGGCTAACTAACTGTATGACAGAGAAGAGGTTGTAGTTTGGCTAACTAACTGTATGACAGAGAAGAGGTTGTAGTTTGGCTAACTAACTGTATGACAGAGAAGAGGTTGTAGTATGGCTAACTAACTGTATGACAGAGAAGAGGTTGTAGTTTGGCTAACTAACTGTATGACAGAGAAGAGGTTGTAGTATGGCTAACTAACTGTATGACAGAGAAGAGGTTGTAGTTTGGCTAACTAACTGTATGACAGAGAAGAGGTTGTAGTTTGGCTAACTAACTGTATGACAGAGAAGAGGTTGTAGTTTGGCTCTGTTGAATGCTGCACACACCACAGAGACACACTCTCTTGCGCACACACACACACGCACGCACCCACTCTCGCACGCACGCACGCACACACGCACGCACGCACGCACGCACGCACGCACGCACGCACGCACGCACGCACGCACACACACACACACACACACACACACACACACACACACACACACACACACACACACACACACACACACACACACGCATGCACACACACACTGAAACCACTGCTTGACTTTTCAGGCATACAAGCAGGCTCCCTCAAACCACAATGTCTAGATGTGATCTTTCCATCCAATAAACGTTGATTTGATTTGTCTGTTCTCTCTCTAATGGCCAGCTATAAAAGGGGGCTTAAAGCAAGAATAATTAGAAAGGCTTTGTGTTTCTCTGGGTTAACTTATGTGAGTGAGATATAGTGCATTTTCATTGAGCCCCGTTCCTGGGCCTGCCATAACCACTCAATGGGTGGACTGTTGACCTTCCGTCTGCGTTGTAACTGGAGCTTGTAGGGCTGCGATAAAGCTACCAGGCTAGGTAGGCATGGTGGCGTCCCTCTGGGAGTGATACTCCTAAAAGGGATCTGTCTGTGTGGGTCGAATGGGAAACAGGAGGCTGCCTCTTCTCTACTGTGAGGCAAAAAGGTCCACATTGGTCACATTAATCACCACAGGGGTTATTGCTCTATTTATAGCCAGGCCTATCCATCTATATGCCTAATAATGTCTCTCTCTGCTTGTCAGTCCCCATCCCCTCCCTTACTCCCTTACTCCCCCCCCCTCCCTCCCTCTCTCTCTCTCTCTCTCTCTCTCTCTCTCTCTCTCTCTCTCTCTCTCTCTCTCTCTCTCTCTCTCTCTCTCTCTCTCTCTCTCTCTCAAATTCAAATTCAAATTCAAGCTGCTTTATTGGCATGAAAAACATTGTGTCAATATTGCCAAAGCAACAATGTATACAATATACATTGTAATACAATTAAAACAATGACAAATAATAATATAGAATGGCAGTAAATAATAATACAAAATTAAATATAAAAATAGTAACAATAAAATGGTAACAGTCAATAGTCGAATGTTATGTATGGTGTAATGCACCACTACCACCACCACCATCATTAAACTGCTATCATTACCATTACCACCCATACCATTACTATTTGGAATGATAAACAACAATAATAATACTAATAACAATAACAGTAAAAACAATAACAGTCATAATAAGTAAGTTACTGCTTACTATGCAGATGTTATTATTCAGTGTCCCTCAGGCTATGGCAGGCAAATATATATTTGGCTGCAAGAGGAGCCATTGCTCCTTCGCCCATGAGTATTTTTAGTTTTTCCTCTGGGTTTAATAAGTTAAAATTTGGAATAAATGTAGTCATTTCTGTGAATAATGAATCTCTTGGTGAGGAATATTTATCACAGTAAAGGAGAAAGTGCATCTCTGTTTCTACCTCCCCTGTCGTGCAGTGACCACATACACGCTCCTCTTTGGGTAGCCATGTCTTTTTATGTCTGCCGGTTTCTATTGCCAATCGGTGGTCACTCAGCCTGTACTTGGTAAGGATCTGTCTCTGCTTCGAATCTCTGACAGAGTAGAGATATTCAGCCAATTCATATTCTCTGTTTAGGGTCAGATAGCAATTTAGTCGGCTTTGGGATTTGGTTTCGTTTTTCCAATGTTGTATATATGAGTCCTTTGATTGGTTCATGATTTTGTTTATTGGAATTCTTTCTTTTGAAGCAGTGCTGGTGTCAGCTTGGTTGGTTAGGTCCAACACCAGCTGACTGAGAGGGCTCGTTTCTGGGCTCAGCTCTTGGGTTTGAAGTGCTTTAAATTGCAGACTCGAATTTGGACTTGAATTTAGATGTAGCCAAAATTTTAATGATCTTTTCTGTATTTTCATTATTACTGGAAAGCGGCCCAATTCTGCCCTACATGCATTAGTTGGTGTATTTCTCTGGACTTGTAGGATTTTCCGACAGAATTCTGCATGTAGGGTTTCAATTGGATGTTTGTCCCACATTTTAAAGTCCAGTTTATTGAGTGGCCCCCAAACCTCACTTCCGTAAAGAGCTATTGGTAGGATTACACTGTCAAATATTTTGGTCCAAATTCTAATTGGGATGTTGATTTTGAATAATTTCATTTTTATTGCATACAATGCTCTGCGGGCTTTTTCTTTGAGTGCATTCACTGCCATATTAAAGTTTCCCGATGCAGATATGGTCAGACCAAGGTAGGTGTAATTTTTTGTGTGTTCAATGATGGTGTTGTTCAGGGTGAATTTATATTTGTGTTTCTGACATCTGTTTTGTTTTTGGAAAATCATGATTTTAGTTTTTGGGAAATTTACTGCCAGGGCCCAATTATGGCAATATTGCTCTAGAATATTAATGTTCTGTTGAAGACCTTCTTTGGTTGGTGATAGAAGTACCAAGTCATCAGCATATAGCAGGTATTTCACCTCTGTGTCAAATAGTGTGAGTCCTGGGGCTGCTCTCTCTCTCTCTCTCTCCCTCCCTCCCTCCCTCCCTCCCTCCCTCCCTCCCTCCTTCCCCTCTCCCTCTCTCTCTCTCTCTCTCTCTCTCTCTCTCTCTCTCTCTCTCTCTCTCTCTCTCTCTCTCTCTCTCTCTCTCTCTCTCTCTCTCTATCTCCCTCCCTCCCTCCCTCCCTCCCTCCCTCCCTCCCTCCCACTCTCTCTCTCTCTCTCTCTCTCGCTCTCCATCTCCCTCCCCCTCCCTCTCTCCGTCAAAGTTTCTGGAGAGAGTAAAAGACCCAGGTCTATCTCCTCTGTCTCTTGTTGCATTTTGTGTGTGTGTGAGAGAGAGAGAGAAACACGCATACACACACAAACACACACACACACACACACACACACACACACACACACACACACACACACACACACACACACACACACACACACACACACACACACACACACACACACACACACACACACACACACACACAGGTGTTCATCACTAATTATAACAGGATATTATTAGTCCCGGCTAGTCTCTGTAAAATAAGTGCAGGGGATCTGCAGTGTCCAGAGCCAGTTGGGTTTTTCAGAGCCTGCCGAACAAGGCCTGCCTGTGATGCCGTTCATGTACAAGTGTTTAAACTATCGAGAGAGACTGTTTTTTTAATGGATTTGTCCCTTGTGTATTTCAGGGCTTTTTTTTCACTGTCTGAGATTTTTTTACTCACGCCAGCCTTGTACAGCCAATGTTCTTACTAGTTACTACACGTGTGCGTGCACACACACACACACACACACACACACACACACACACACACACACACACACACACACACACACACACACACACACACACACACACACACACACACACACACACACACACACACACACACACACACACACACACACATACACACTCCTCACTAACTCATCCATTCACACATAGCTACACACCCCTCCCCTCATCCAGAGTGTATATAAAAGCTGTATTGAATTGCACCTTGGCCAGCAATGACTAATCGTCCTTTTGGAGCCTAGAAGAATGTCTACTGCCTATGTCAGAGGATAGAGGAGAACGAAGTGAATTGTCCTCTGGCCTCCATTCAACTGCTGTCGTAATTGCAAAGAAATTCAGAGGAGGTTTTCAGCAGCAGCAGCATTGGAGATTTATTTATTTACCTCCCTCTTCCTCTGGTTGAGATGGTGCCTGGCCTGGCTGGGCTGGCTGGGCTGGCTGCTGGTTGAGATGGTGCCTGGGCTGGCTGCTGGTTGAGATGGTGCCTGGGCTGGCTGGGCTGGCTGCTGGTTGAGATGGTGCCTGAGCTGGCTGCGCTGGCTGCTGGTTGAGATGGTGCCTGGCTGGGCTGGCTGCTGGTTGAGATGGTGCCTGGCCTTGCTGGCCTGGCTGCGCTGGCTGCTGGTTGAGATGGTGCCTGGGCTGGCTGGGCTGGCTGCTGGTTGAGATGGTGCCTGAGCTGGCTGCGCTGGCTGCTGGTTGAGATGGTGCCTGGGCTGGCTGCTGGTTGAGATGGTGCCTGGGCTGGCTGGGCTGGCTGCTGGTTGAGATGGTGCCTGAGCTGGCTGCGCTGGCTGCTGGTTGAGATGGTGCCTGGCTGGGCTGGCTGCTGGTTGAGATGGTGCCTGGCCTGGCTGGCCTGGCTGCGCTGGCTGCTGGTTGAGATGGTGCCTGGCCTGGCTGGGCTGGCTGCGCTGGCTGCTGGTTGAAATGGTGCCTGGGCTGGCTGAGCTGGCTGCTGGTTGAGATGGTGCCTGGCCTGGCTGGCCTGGCTGGGCTGGCTGCTGGTTGAGATGGTGCCTGGCCTGGCTGGCCTGGCTGCGCTGGCTGCTGGTTGAGATGGTGCCTGGCCTGGCTGGGCTGGCTGGGCTGGCTGCGTTGGGCTTATGGGCATCAGGGACCCCTGAGACAGTTGGAGCCTCTCTCTCTCTTCCTGAGAGGATCCCAGCTCTCACTCACTCCAGCCAAGTATTAATAAAAGCCCTGCCTGCTGCTCTGATCACAGCCACTTCCTCCCTGTGGATCAGCTACAGGAACCGTCTCTCTGACCTGGGGGCAAAATGAACCACAGATCATATGTGTCAACTAATTCAATTTGTTGCTATCAGTTATTTTAGGTGCTCGGATCGGCAGCACGTGTGCATGTGTGTTATGTGTACTGTATGTATGTGTGATTGTGTGTAAGTGTTATGTATGTGTGATTGTGTGTACTGTATGTATGTGTGATTGTTATGTATGTGTCACGCCCTGACCGTAGAGAGCTTTTATGTCTCTATTTTGGTTTGGCCAGGGTGTGATTTGGGTGGGCATTCTATGTTCATTTTCTATGTTTTGTATTTCTTTGTGTTTGGCCAGGTGTGGTTCTCAATCAGAGGCAGCTGTCTATCGTTGTCTCTGATTGAGAATCATACTTAGGCAGCTTTTTCCCACCTGTGTTTTGTGGGTAGTTGTTTTCTGTTTAGTGTTTTGCACCAGACAGGACTGTTTTGGTTTCGGTTATTCACTTTGTTATTTTTGTTTAGTGTTCAGTTTAATAAATAGTCATGAACACTTACCGCGCTGCGCTTTGGTCCGATTCCTCTTCATCCGACGACGACACCCGTTACATTATGTGTGATTGTGTGCACTGTATGTATGTGTGATTGTGTGTACTGTATGTATGTGTGATTTTGTGTACTGTATGTATGTGTGATTGTACTGTATGCATGTGTGATTGTGTGCATTGTATGTATGTGTGATTGTGTGTACTGTGTGTATGTGTTATTTTGTGTGAGTGTTATGTATGTGTGATTGTGTGTACTGTATGTGTGTGTGATTGTGTGTACTGTATGTATGTGTTATTGTGTGTGCTGTATGTATGTGTGATTGTGTGTACTGTATGTGTGTGTGATTGTGTGTACTGTATGTATGTGTGATTGTGTGTACTGTATGTATTTTTGGTTGTGTGTACTGTATGTATGTGTGATTGTGTGTACTGTATGTATGTGTGATTGTGTGTACTGTATGTATGTGTGATTGTGTGTACTGTATTTATGTGTGATTGTGTGTACTGTATGTATGTGTGGTTGTGTGTACTGTATGTATGTGTGATTGTGTGTACTGTATGTATGTGTGATTGTGTGTGAGTGTATGCTCATGTGTGTTGCTCTGGGTCTATGACAATGAGAGGGAACTATGTGAGAAATTCGCTGCTGCTCGGGGGGTATTGTGTGTGTGGTTGTCTGTGTGTCTGGGAGCAGGAGAGGTGCTTCACAGCTGGCCTGACAGGACACAGATCCACACATAGCTGGCGTGACAGGAGACAGATCCACACATAGCTGGCGTGTCTCACTATAGTAGCCCTTCATTACTGATATCCTATTGACCTTTTTCATAACTCACTCACCTTTCGTATTTCTGTCTCCATCATGGCTTTCTCCCAAACAAAGCACCACGGAATGAGTGTGGGAAGAGAGGGACAGGAAAGAGAGAGAGACAGGGTGAGAGAGAGAGAGAGGGGGGGGGGGAGAGAGAGAGAGAGAGAGAGAGAGAAGAGTGTTCTGCATCAGTAACTGCTGCTGAGGCTAAAGAACATGGTGTAAGAGATAGCAGCAGCGGGTGAGAATCAAGTCATTAAAGAACATTTTGCCACATTGCCTGTAGAAAGGTCAAGTTCATTGATGGCTACAGAAGCATTTGTCAGCGGTTAAGTCTGTACAACCAAGTCCTAACTCTGTGGTCCCAATAATTTTAGTGATGGCATTTGTTTAAACTGTAATCTTCAGAAAATGTAGCTCTGCAATATTGAAAATCCAATAACAAGGTGTGGAAACCAAAATCTGCGTATTTGAAAAGAAATACGCAATTATAGAATAAAAGTGTAAGGGTGCCAACATACACTATTTGGTCGCAACTGTATAATGATGGGTAGCATAGTAACCTGTTATAATAACCTGTTATAATAAGCTGTTATAACAACCTGTTATAATAACCTGTTTTAATAAACTGCTATAATAACCTGTTATAATAACCTGTTATAATAAACTGTTATAATAAGATAGTATAATAATCTGTTGAAATAAGCTGGTATAATAAGCTGTTCTAATAAGATGTTATCATATCCTGTTATAATAGGCAGTTATAATAGCATGTTATAATAACCTGTTATAATAACCTGTTATAATAAGCTTTTATAATAACCTGTTATTATACAATTGTATTCTAACATATTATTATAAGCTGTTATAATAAACTGTTATAATAAACTGGTATAGTCCATCCTCCCTGAAATGTGAACAAACGGAAACATATGGATTGTGGATGGTGATGTTTGCATTGGTATGGGATGAGAGGATTTTAATATACAGCTTTTAGCCTACCATGTATTTGACATGAGTTTGTTATGAATAATTTAAGATCTTAATGGAAAATCCTTTTCATTCCCATAGGTTTAAGTTTGAACTTTAAAGCTAATATCCAGTGAAAAGGAGCTATTATTTTGACCTATTACAAATGTCGATCTAATATACTGTCCACACCAGTATATGGCCTATGTGTGCAGGGCAAGTTGTGTTTTCTGTTCATCCAATGTAATGTTGTATTTACAGCTGCATAAGGCATCACCTGAAGGATGGACATACCACATGGGTTATTGAACATCATACCACATGGGTTATTGAACATCATACCACATGGGTTATTCAACATCATACTACATGGGTTATTCAACATCATGGGTTAGTCAACATCATACCAAATGGGTTATTAAACATCATGGGTTATTCAACATCATAGGTTAGTCAACGTCATACAACATGGGTTATTCAACATCATGGGTTAGTCACTGTCATACAACATGGGTTATTCAACATCATGGGTTATTCAACATCATGGGTTAGTCAACGTCATACATCATGGGTTATTCAACATCATGGGTTATTCAACATCATAGGTTAGTCAACGTCATACATCATGCGTTATTCAACATCATGGGTTATTCAACATCATGGGTTAGTCAACGTCATACAACATGGGTTATTCAACATCATGGGTTAGTCAATGTCATACAACATGGGTTATTCAACATCATGGGTTATTCAACATCATGGGTTAGTCAACGTCATACATCATGGGTTATTCAACATCATGGGTTAGTCAACATCATATAACATGGGTTATTCAACATCATGGGTAAGTCAACGTCATACATCATGGGTTATTCAACAACATGGGTTAGGCAACGTCATACAACATGGGTTATTCAACATCATGGGTTATTCAACATCATACATCATGGGTTATTCAACATCATGGGTTATTCAACATCATGGATTATTCAAGATTATACCACATAGGTTATTCAACATCATACAACATGGGTTATTCAACATGACTGACAATGTTTGTTCTAATCATTTCTGTACACTTTTTCCTATGTCTCTAATAATTCTCGTTCTTCTCCCACCCCTCTCTGGTCTCCTGGCTTGTCTGTCTGTCTCCTGGTCTGTCTGTCTCCTGGTCTGTCTGTCTGTCTGTCTCCTGGTCTGTCTGTCTGTCTGTCTGTCTCCTGGTCTGTCTGTCTGTCTGTCTCCTTGTCTGTCTGTCTGTCTGTCTGTCTGTCTGTCTGTCTGTCTGTCTGTCTGTCTGTCTGTCTGTCTGTCTCCTGGTCTGTCTGTTTGTCTCCTGGTCTGTCTGTCTGTCTGTCTACTGATCTGTCTGTCTGTCTGTCTGTCTGTCTGTCTGTCTGTCTGTCTGTCTGTCTGTCTGTCTGTCTGTCTGTCTGTCTCCTGGTCTGTCTGTCTGTCTGTCTGTCTGTCTGTCTGTCTGTCTGTCTGTCTGTCTGTCTGTCTGTCTGTCTGTCTGTCTGTCTCCTGGTCTGTCTGTTTGTCTCCTGGTCTGTCTGTCTGTCTGTCTACTGATCTGTCTGTTTGTCTCCTTGTCTGTCTGTCTCCTGATCTGTCTGTTTGTCTCCTTGTCTGTCTCCTGGTCTGTCTGTTTGTCTCCTTGTCTGTCTGTCTGTCTCCTGGTCTATCTCTGTCTTAGATCTGGCAGATAACCTGGCTATGGATGACTTCACGTTCCATGACCATTTGCTGACCCCTCAGCTCACTTCCGACAGGGCGGGAGGGCCGTCTTCGTCTGCTGCTGTCCTGGTTCTGAGTCACCTGGATGGGGCTCTCCCTCTGACCCTCTTCCTTCTCCTCCTGCTGCTGCTTGGACACCAGTGACCAGTAATCAGTGATCCATCCCTGCTTCTCACCCACAGCTTTCAGAAGAAGAAGAATTTATTACTCAATAAGAGACAGATATGTGTCTTCTGCTGTAACCAACCCCTCTAAAATATATAGATATATAGTGCAGCCCTGGGGCTTACAGCAGACTGATTCTGAGATTTCACAAACATAGTCAGACATTGTTTTGACACTATTAAGATGGCATTACTACTGAGGCCTCCCATGCCTCCCACCTATCTCTCCTCTCTTTCCTCTCTCCCCTCTCTTCACCCCTCTATCCTCTCTCTCCACCCCTCTATCTATCTCCTCTCTCTCCTCTCTCCTCGCTCTCTCTCTCCTCTCTCTTCTCTCTCTCTCTCCTCACTCTTCTCTCTCTCCTCTCGCTCCTCTCTCTTCTCTCCTCTGTCTCCTCTCTCTCGCCTCTCGCTCCTCTCTCTCCTCTCTCCTCTCTCTCCTCTCTCCTCTCTCCTCTCTCTCCTCTCTCTCCTCTCTCCTCTCTCTCCTCGCTCTCCCTTCTCTCCTCTCTCTTCTCTCTCCCCTTTCTCTTCTCTCTTCTCTCTCTTCTCTCTTCTCTCACTCTCTTCTCTCTCCTCGCTCTTCTCTCTCCTCGCTCTTCTCTCTCCCCGCTCTCCTCGCTCTCCTCTCTCTCCTCTCTTCTCTCTCTCTCTCTCCTCTCTTTTCTCTCTCCTCGCTCCTCTCTCCTCTCTCCTCGCTCTCTTCTCTCTCCTCTCTCCTCTCTCCTCTCTCCTCTCTCTCCTCTCTCTTCTCTCTCCTCTCTCTTCTCTCTCCTCTCTCTTCTCTCTCCTCTTTCCTCTCACCTCTTTCTTCACCCCTCTCTCCCCACCCCTCTATCTCTCTCTCTCCTCTCTCCTCTATCTCTCTCCTCTCTCTTCTAACTCTCTCTCCTCTCTCTCATCTCTCCTCTCTCTACTCTCTCCTCTCTCCTCTCTCTCCTCTCTCTCCACAGCAGACTGATTCTGAGATTCCACAAATATAGCCAGACATTGTTTTGACAGTATTAAGATGGCATTACTACTGAGGCCTCCTGTGTACAGAACAGTTCAATGACTCGTCCAAAGCTGACATGGGACTTTCTGTGTCAGCTCTTTGTGAATGAACTGTCCTCTCAATCTGTTTAAAACTCTGCTTGCTGAATAGAGACTCATGGATGTCCTTTGTCTTCGACTGCCAGGCCATCCAACTGTTCTAGATAAACCCAATGCACCATGTAAATAAGTGACTATGGCCTTTCCCTTCACTCCCATCTGGCCTCCTCTCATTCTGGTTAAGTGCTCCCCCTCCACTACAGCTAACCAATCTAGACTAAACCTGGTGTTGTGACAAAGTAACTGTCTGAGTCTCTGAGGCCCTTAGAGCTGAGACTCTCATCCCTAGAGGAGCTACAGGTGTTCTGTTCTTTCGGGTGAAGAGGACTCAGAACTCACAGAGTGGACAGACTCTTTCTGTCTCCACCCTTCTATCTCTCTCTCCTCTCTCTTCTCTCCTCTCTCCTCTCTCCTCTCTCCTCTCTCTCTCTCTCCTCTCTCTCTCTCCTCTATCTCCACCACTTTCTCACTCTCTCTGTCTCCACCCTTCTATCTCTCTCTCCTCTCTCTTCTCTCCTCTCTCCTCTCTCCTCTCTCCTCTCTCTCTCTCCTCTATCTCCACCACTTTCTCACTCTCTCCTCTCTCCAATCTCCTCTAACTCTCTCCTCTTTCTCTTCTCTGTCTCCACCACTCTCTCTCTGATCTCCTCTCTCCTATCTCCTCTCTCTCTCCTCTGTCTAAACCACTCTCTCTCTCTCCTCTCTCCTCTAACTCCCTCCACTCTCTCCACCCCTGTATTTTTCTGTCCTCTCTCCTCTCTCTTCATCCATCTCTCATTTTACCTCTAACTCTCTTTCCTTTATCTGTCTCTCCTCTCTCTTCCCTCCTCTATCTCTCTCTCTGTCCTCTTTCTCTCACTCTCACTGCATTGTGTCTGACGCCCACTTCCTCCGTGGGCAGTAAAAGTATCCCTGGGATGTGTTGCGATTAGAGGACATTAAGGGGTTAAGGGGTTGTTGTGAACTCACAGGTCCCACAGGCCAAGTTGACACCCAACTGGGATGAATTTCAAAATGTGCTTTAAACATGCTGTTTGTCAGAGCAGGCGGTGTATTTACTTTGTCTGTCTGTCTGTCTGTCTGTCTGTCTGTCTGTCTGTCTGTCTGTCTGTCTGTCTGTCTGTCTGTCTGTCTGTCTGTCTGTCTGTCTGTGTCTCTCTCTCTCTCTTCCTGTCTCTCTCCCTCATTCTGTCTGTCTCCCCCTCTCCCTCTCTTCTTGATTGTGACCTGATGAAGACAAAATTATGCCTGGTAGATTTAAGGTTAGCTCCGAGAGTCAACCCCTCCAAGTCACTTGTCCCACTCTTGTCTCGGCTGACGCGCTACCATGGCAACTGTTTCCAGGAAGCATTGTATTGGATCAGATTGATTCGCCTGACTCAAGTGTTTGTCTCCTTTCAACCATTAGTGTTCGCTTCTATTACTGTTTGGAAACACCTTGTAGTGCTTTTTCAGTAGATAACCTTTCCCAAAAATTAAAAGGATAGTTCACCCCACAGGAGGTTAATTGTGGTCTTAGCTGTTGAAGAAAAATAACAAGTGTTTTCTGTCTGCTTGGTTAGCTGATCAGTAAAGCTAGTAACTCATAGGAGTACATACAGATGTAGGATCATCATTTGATCACTCTTTTGTTGCTGAGAATTTTCCTGCACAGCAGGAAATTAAAACTTGTAGTGTATTGAAGGTTTAAAAAGGCTTCTAACTGGCTCAAATTAAGATCCTACATCTGTATTCTCCTATCCTTGCCTGAAAACTGTACAGAATGTTGTTTTTGTTGTCTGTATTTTTGATGCCATGATCAAGAATTATGTTTAATTGCAATGTTGATAGTTTTGAATGAAGATGAATGAACAACCCTGCCATCAACTGGTCAAGAATACCTCCTGATAGGAGGAGCATTCTATTTTCTCTTCTGATCTGTGTCTCAAATGGCACCCTATTCCCTATATACAGATGTAGGATCTTATTTATTTGATCACTCTATTATTTTATCACTCTATTGTTGCTGAAAATGCAAACCTGTAGTGTATGAGTTTTTAAAAGGCTTCTAAAGTTTGTAATTTCCACTTTAAAAGGTCAGACTTGATTTGCCCTAACAAAAAATATATCAACCCTTACAAAAAACATCCATTAATTATAATTAATGTACTAATTAACATTTCCTGTTGCTGCAGGATTATTTTCCTGCTGTATAAAACTGGCTCAAATTAAGATCCTACATCTGTATTATCCTATCCTTGCCTGAAAACTGTACAGAATGTTGTTTTTTGTCTGTATTTTTGATGCCATCTTCAAGAAATATATTTAATTGCAATGTTGATAGTTTTGAATGAAGATGAATGAACAACCCTGCCATCAACTGGTCAATAATACGTCCTGATAGGAGGAGCATTCTCTTTTCTCTTCTGATCTGTGTCCCAAATGGCACCCTATTCCCTATATACAGATGTAGGATCTTAATTTGATCACTATTGTTGCTGAGAATTTTCCTGCACTGAAGGAAATGCAAACTTGTAGTTTATTTGAGTTTTAAGCAGGCTTCTAAAGTGTGTAATTTCCACTTTGAAATTTCAGTCTTGATTTGCCCTAATGAAAAATATATCAACCCCACAAAAATGTAAATTAATTCACATTTCCTGACTTAAATTAAGATCCTACAAGATCCTACATCTGTAAGATCCTACATCTGTAGTACATCTGTAGTGCACTGCTTTTGACCAGAGCCCTATTGGCTTGGTCAAAAGTAGTGCACTACATAGGGAATAGGGTGCCATTTGGGATGCAAGCAAGCTGTACATTCCCAGCATTATTTAGCATGGGGAAAGAGCAAGGAGGAATATGTGTAGAGACAATGTATAGTTTTGTTTTATCTTTAATTACATTCGAGTTCTCCACAACTTTTCGGAAGTTTGCTATTTTCAAACCTTCCCGATGCTTGGAAGGTATATATTAATTGTATGTACAATAATACAAGGCTGGTTCAAAACCAGGACTTACAAATATTTGTGTCTGCATTATTATTTAAAAACAAAATGGCTATTTTGTAACGCTCGTCGTTGGAATGAGGTGAGGACCAAAGCGCAGCGTGGTAAGTGTTCATCATTATATTTATTAAACATAGAACACTAAACAAAATAACAAAGGAGAACGAAACGCAACAGTTCTGTAAGGTGACATCCACTACACAGAAAATAATCACCCACCAAACACAATGAAAAACAGGCTACCTAAATATGGCTCCCAATCAGAGACAACGACTGACACCTGCCTCTGATTGAGAACCATACTAGGCCAAACACATAGAAATAGAACAATAGAACAAAACATAGAAAAACCAACATAGAATGCCCACCCCAACTCACGCCCTGACCAAACTAAAATAAAGACATAACAAAGGAACATAAGGTCAGAACGTGACATATTTGAGGCAAAGTAATAAAAATAAAGTACTAAAAATGACCAGCTACATTAAGTAGCTACAATAAGACTGAGTTAATGTGTATTGCATTTTTTATTGATACACAACATGACCAAAATGATCTGGACACCTAAACTATATGCTATAGTTTCCACTACTCTAGAGTCCAATGGCAGCGAGCTTTACACCACTCCAGCTGACGCGTGGCATTGCACATGGTGATCTTAGGCTTGTGTGCAGCTGCTCGGCCATGGAAACCCCTTTCATGAAGCTCCCGACGAACAGTTCACTCACTACCGAGTTCCAAACTCCCCCTCGGCAGTCCCGCTCTGTAAGCTTGTGTGGCCTACCACTCCGCGGCTGAGCCGTTGTTGCTCCTAGACATTTCTACTTCACAATAATAGCACTTACAGTTGACCGGGCGGCTCTAGCAAGGCAGAAATTTGACGAACTAACTTGTTGGAAAGGTGGCCCCCTACTCCATGTTGAAAGTCACTGTCTATGGAGATTGCATGGCTGTGTGCTCGATTTTATATACCTGTCAAAAACGGGTGTGGCTGAAATTGCCGAATCCACTAATTTGAAGGGGTGTCCACAGACTTGTGTATATATAGTGTTCCTATGGTACACTCTTAGAAAAAAAGGTGCTATATAGAACCTAAAAGGGTTCTTCAGCTGTCCCCATAGGAGAACCCTTTGAAGAACCCTTTCTGGTTCCAGGTAGAACTCTTTTGGTTCAATGAGGGTTTTTCATGGAACCCAAAAGTGTTCTACCTGGAACAGAAAAGGGTTCTACTTTGAACCGAAAAGGGTTCTACCTGGAACCAAAAAGAGTTCTCCTATGGGGACAGCCGAAAAACCCCTTTGGAACCTTTTTTTCTAAGAGTGTAAGATAATGTGTATGTCTCAAATGGCACCCTATTCCTTATATAGTGCACTACTTTTGACCTAAGCAATATGAGCCCTGATCAAAAGTAGTACACTGTTTGGGGAATAGTCTGCCACTTGGAACGCACACAACATGTTTAGACAGAGTCTAATTAAGAACTGAATGTCCAATTAGTGACCAAATCATCTCAGCTGATTGCAGAGCAGTGAGGATCAAGTGACTGGTGGCACACTTTTTCTCCATCCCTAGCAAACACAGCTGATGAATCAAATTGCATTCTAAACTGAAGATCATGATTAGGTGATTATTGGAGTCAGGTGTGTTAGATGGGGCTGGGGCAAAACTGTGACACCAATCAGGCCCTCGAGAACTAGAATTGCCCACCCCTGTTAAAGACTCTGGCAAGTTATTCTGGATAGGTAGGCAGGGGGTGGTAAAGGGGTGGTTCTTTAGCACATATCAATCAATGGATGCGTTACACACTACAGATGACTTTGAAGGCGAGTCAAGACTGACTGATATAGGAAAAACAGATTCCACAGCACCTCTTCAGATGATGAGGTCTATGTGCCAAATGGCACCCTATTCTGTATATAGTGCACTATGGGCTCTGGTCAAAGGTGCACTATGCAGGGAATGGGGTTCCATTTAGGATGTCCTCCAGCGATTTTTGTGTTAGTCTGATTGGGATTAGTGATGTCATCGGTCTCCCGCCTTGCTTGAGGAACAATAGCTGGGCAATAGAAAACAAAAGAGGAATTCCCCCCCACACTTGTGCCATGTCATGAGGATACCTGGACCACCTGTTGAGATGTGCCTTTTGTTAAGTAAATCAGCTGATAAATGAGCTGAAAAGCAGACTGGAGCAGGACTTTAAGCCTGAGCCCCCCTATCAATTCAATTTACATTTAAGGGACTTTATTGGCATGGCAAACATATTTTTTACATTGCCAAAGTAAGTGAAATAGATAATAAACAAAAGTGAAATAAACAATAAAACATTTACAGTAAACATTACAAACACAAAAGTTCCAATAATAAAAATCAAAGGGCATTAACCTCCCAGGACAAATTTACATTACATTTACATTTAAGTCATTTAGCAGACGCTCTTATCCAGAGCGACTTACAAATTGGTGCATTCACCTTATGACATCCAGTGGAACAGCCACTTTACAATAGTGCATCTAAATCTTTTAAGGGGGGGGGGGGGGGGGGGGGTGAGAAGGATTACTTTATCCTATCCTAGGTATTCCTTAAAGAGGTGGGGTTTCAGGTGTCTCCGGAAGGTGGTGATTGACTCCGCTGTCCTGGCGTCGTGAGGGAGTTTGTTCCACCATTGGGGGGCCAGAGCAGCGAACAGTTTTGACTGGGCTGAGCGGGAACTGTACTTCCTCAGTGGTAGGGAGGCGAGCAGGCCAGAGGTGGATGAACGCAGTGCCCTTGTTTGGGTGTAGGGCCTGATCAGAGCCTGGAGGTACTGAGGTGCCGTTCCCCTCACAGCTCCGTAGGCAAGCACCATGGTCTTGTAGCGGATGCGAGCTTCAACTGGAAGCCAGTGGAGAGAGCGGAGGAGCGGGGTGACGTGAGAGAACTTGGGAAGGTTGAACACCAGACGGGCTGCGGCGTTCTGGATGAGTTGTAGGGGTTTAATGGCACAGGCAGGGAGCCCAGCCAACAGCGAGTTGCAGATGATCCCTTATACCTGACCAGGTGACAAACACTCACTCTGCCATGACTCACACATCCAATTAGTCAATGAGATTTACTAAGATTGTGTTTGTATTTAGTCTCCATGTGAACAAGTATAAATGCTATTGTCTCTTCTTCAGCCTCTGTTAACAGGGCCATCACCAAAGCAGCACACATGCGAAACACCCGCAGCTCACCCTGGGAGGGAGAGGGAGAGCAGCCAGGCAGCTGACCCTGGGAGGGAGAGGGAGAGCAGCCAGGCAACTGACCCTGGGAGGGAGAGGGAGAACAACCAGGCAACTGACCCAGGGAGGGAGAGGGAGAACAACCAGGCAACTGACCCTGGGAGGGAGAGGGAGAGCAGCCAGGCAACTGACCCAGGGAGGGAGAGGGAGAGCAGCCAGGCAACTGACCCTGGGAGGGAGAGGAAGAACAGCCAGGCAACTGACCCTGGGAGGGAGAGGGAGAGCAGCCAGGCATCTGACCCTGGGAGGGAGAGGGAGAACAGCCATGCAACTGACCCAGCCTGCTGGTCTATACTCCTAATGCTAATGTGAGGCAAACAGCCCCATTGAATTGCAGAGCCTGGATGTTTTCATAAGGTAATATTGGGGCAACGTAGAAACGGCCCACATTGTCCGAGTGAAAGGTCAATTTGATGTTAGTCAGCGGGAACAGTGGGAGTAGCTGCCTACAATCAAGAACAGTTAGATTTTCTGCTTTAGTGACTGACTCCATCTTCATGTATGAATGTGCTCATTATTATTTATGCACACAAATGCATGGCCAGAATGTTTTCCATCAAGCAGTGGATTATAAAAATTGTAATAACGTACTTCAATTAATGCTTTCACATTTATATTGTTCACCTGAAATATACTGTACACACAGACAGTCTTCTCCTCTCCTCTCCAATTCAATCGGTCAGCTAGATGTTGAAATTCATCAGATAAAGAGAAGCTGGAAACCTCTCAATGCTTCTTCACATTTAATCACCATGGCACTGGACCATTTTCTTACTTTTTGTTATCCCATTGAGAAGGGCAAACGCCCCCTGGTCTCCCAAGCACTCGGCCCAGCATCCTCCCGTCCCAAATGGCACCCTAGTCCCTATAAAGTGCATTACTTTTGACCATAGCCCCCAGGCACTATATACGGGATAGGGCGTCATTTGGGACGCACGACTGCTCTTCGTCAACCACTGGCTTCCCCAGCAGCCGCAGTCACGCCTGCTCTTCGTCAACCCCTGGCTTCCCCAGTAGCCGCAGTCACGCCTGCTCTTCGTCAACCATTGGCTTCCCCAGCAGCCGCAGTCACACCTGCTCTTCGTCAACCATTGGCTTCCCCAGCAGCCGCAGTCACACCTGCTCTTCGTCAACCATTGGCTTCCCCAGTAGCCGCAGTCACGCCTGCTCTTCGTCAACCATTGGCTTCCCCAGTAGCCGCAGTCACGCCTGCTCTTCGTCAACCATTGGCTTCCCCAGCAGCCGCAGTCACACCTGCTCTTTGTCAACTCCTGACTTCCCCAGCAGCCGCAGTCGCGCCTGCTCTTCGTCAACCCCTGGCTTCTCCAGCAGCAGCAGTCACGCCTGCTCTTCGTCAACCTCTGGCCTCCCCAGCAGCCGCAGTCACGCCTGCTCTTCGTCAACCCCTGACTTCCCCAGCAGCCGCAGTTACGCCTGTCTTCGTCAACCTCTGGCTTCCCCAGCAGCCGCAGTCACGCCTGCTCTTCGTCAACCCCTGGGTTCCCTAGCAGCCGCAGTTACACGGCATGAATGGAGCAAACTGGAATGTGGACATACAAAAGCAGGAATGTCATTTTGCTGAGTGCTACCCTCCAAACCCAATGACACCTATATTGTTAGGGAACAGGGGTATATTGTTAGGGAACAGGGTATATTGTTGGAAACAGAGGTATATTGTTGGGGAACATGGGTATATTGTTGGGAAACAGGGGTACATTGTTGGGGAACAGAGGTACATTGTTGGGGAACAGGGGTATATTGTTGGGAAACTGGGATATATTGTTGGGGAACAGGGGTATATTGTTGGGAAACAGGGGTGTATTGTTGGGGAACATGGATATATTGTTGGGGAACAGGGGTATATTGTTGGGGAACAGGAATATATTGTTGGGGAACCAGGGGTATATTGTTGGGGGACAGGGGTAGTGTTGGGGAACAGGGGTATATTGTTGGGGAACATGGATATATTGTTAGGGAACATGGATATATTGTTGGGGAACAGGGATATATTGTTGGGGAACAGTGATTTTTGTTGGGGAGCGGGGGTATATTGTTGGGGATCATATTGTTGGGGAACAGGGGTATATTGTTGGGGATCATGGATATATTGTTGGGGAACAGGGATATATTGTTGGGGAACGGGGGTATATCGTTGGGGAACATATTGTTGGGGAACAGGGATATATTGTTGGGGAACGGGGGTATATTGTTGGGGAACATATTGTTATGGAACAGGGGTATAGTGTTGGGGAACAGGGGTATATTGTTGGGGAACAGGAGTATTGTTAGGGAACCAGGGGTATATTATTGGGGGACAGGGGTAGTGTTGGAGAACAGGGGTATATTGTTGGGGAACATGGATATATTGCTGGGGAACGGGGGTATATTGTTGGGGAACATATTGTTAGGGAACAGGGGTATATTGTTGGGGAACATAGATATATTGTTGGGGAACGGGGGTATATTGTTGGGGAACATGGATATATTGCTGGGGAACAGGGATATATTGTTGGGGAACGGGTGTATATTGTTGGGGAACATATTGTTGGGGAACAGGGATATATTGTTGGAGAACGGGGGTTTATTGTTGGGAAACATATTGTTTGGGAACAGGGTATATTGTTGGGGAACAGGGGTATATTGTTGGGGAACAGGAATATATTGTTGGGGAACCAGGGGTATATTGTTGGGGGACAGGGGTAGTGTTGGAGAACAGGGCTATATTTTTGGGGAACATGGATATATTGCTGGGGAACAGGGATATATTGTTGGGGAACGGGTGTATATTGTTGGGGAACATATTGTTGGGGAACAGGGATATATTGTTGGAGAACGGGGGTTTATTGTTGGGAAACATATTGTTTGGGAACAGGGTATATTGTTAGGGAACAGGGGTATATTGTTGCGAAACAGGGGTATATTGTTAGGGAACCGGGATATATTGTTGGGGAACAGGGGTATATTGTTGGGGAACGATATGTTGTTGGGGAACAGGGGTATATTGTTGGGGAATATGGGTATATTGTTAAGGAACAGGGCTATATTGTTGGGAAACAGGGGTTTATTGTTAGAGAACAGGGTTGAATTGCTGGGGAATAGGGATATATTGTTGGGAAACAGGGATATATTGTTGGGGAACGGGGGTATATTGTTGGGGAACATATTGTTTGGGAACAGGGGTATATTGTTTGTGAACAGGGGTATATTGTTGCGAAACAGAGGTATATTGTTAGGGAACCAGGGGTATATTGTTAGGGAACCGGGATATATTGTTGGGGAACAGGGGTATATTGTTGGGAACAGGTGTATATTGTTGGGGAACAGGGGTATATTGTTGGGGAACAGGGGTATTGTTAGGGAACCAGGGGTATATTGTTGGGGGACAGGGGTAGTGTTGGGGAACAGGGGTATATTGTTGGGGAACATGGATATATTGTTAGGGAACATGGATATATTGTTGGGGAACAGTGATTTTTGTTGGGGAGCGGGGGTATATTGTTGGGGATCATATTGTTAGGGAACAGGGGTATATTGTTGGGGATCATGGATATATTGTTGGGGAACAGGGATATATTGTTGGGGAACATATTGTTGGGGAACAGGGATATATTGTTGGGGAACGGGGGTATATTGTTGGGGAACATATTGTTAGGGAACAGGGGTATAGTGTTGGGGAACAGGGGTATATTGTTGGGGAACAGGGGTATTGTTAGGGAACCAGGGGTATATTATTGGGGGACAGGGGTAGTGTTGGAGAACAGGGCTATATTTTTGGGGAACATGGATATATTGCTGGGGAACAGGGATATATTGTTGGGGAACGGGGGTATATTGTTGGGGAACATATTGTTAGGGAACAGGGGTATATTGTTGGGGAACATGGATATATTGTTGGGGAACGGGGGTATATTGTTGGGGAACATATTGTTGGGGAACAGGGATATATTGTTGGGGAACGGGGGTTTATTGTTGGGAAACATATTGTTTGGGAACAGGGTATATTGTTAGGGAACAGGGGTATATTGTTGCGAAACAGGGGTATATTGTTAGGGAACCAGGATATATTGTTGGGGAACAGGGGTATATAGTTGGGGAACGGGTATGTTGTTGGGAAACAGGGGTATATTATTGGGGATTATGGGTATATTGTTAAGGAACAGGGCTATATTGTTGGGAAACAGGGGTTTATTGTTAGCGAACAGGGTTGAATTGCTGGGGAATAGGGATATATTGTTGGGAACAGTGGTATATTGTTGGGGAACAGGGGTATATTGTTGGGGAACAGGGATATATTGTTAGGGAACAGGGGTGTATTGTTGGGGAACAGGGGTATATTGTTGGGGAACATGGGTAAATTGTTAAGGAACAGGGGTATATTGTTGGGAACAAGGGTTTATGTTAGCGAACAGGGACATATTGTTGGGGAACAGGGGTATATTGTTTGGGAACAGGAATATATTGCTGGGGAACAGGGGTATATTGTTGGGAAACTTGGGTATATTGTTTGGGAACAGGGGTATATTGTTGGGAAACAGGGGTATATTGTTAGGGAACCAGGATATATTGTTAGGGAACAGGGGTATATTGTTGGGGAACAGGGAAACATTGTTGGGGAACAGGGATATATTTTTACGGAACAGGGGTGTACTCTTGTGGAACAGGGGTATATTGTTGGGGAACATAGGTATATTGTTAAGGAACAGGGGTATACTGTTGGGAACAAGGGTTTATTGTTCGCGAACAGGGACATATTGTTGGGGAACAGGGGTATATTGTTGGGAAACAGGGGTATATTGTTAGGAAACCAGGATATATTGTTAGGGAACTGGGGTATATTGTTGGGGAACAGGGAAACATTGTTGGGGAACAGGGATATATTGTTAGTGAACAGGGGTGTATTGTTGGGGAACATGGGTATATTGTTGGGGAACAGGGGTATATTGTTAAGGAACAGGGGTATATTGTTGGGAACAAGGGTTTATTGTTAGCGAACAGGGACTTATTGTTGGGGAACAGGGGTATATTGTTGGGGAACAGGAATATATTGCTGGGGATCAGGGGTATATTATTGCGGAATAGGGATATATTGTTGGGGAACAGGGATATATTGTTGGGGGACAGGGGTATATTGTTTGGGAACAGGAATATATTGCTCGGGAACAGTGGTATATTGTTGGGAAACTGGGGTATATTGTTTGGGAACAGGGGTATTGTTAGGGAACAGGGGTATATTATTGGGGAACAGGGGTATATTGTTGGGGAACAAGGGTATATTGTTGGGGAACAAGGGTAATTTGCTGGGGAACAGGGGTATATTGTTGGGAACAGGGATATATTGTTGAGGAACAGGGATATATTGTTGGGGAACAGGGGTATATTGTTAGGGAACAGGGGTATTGTTAGGGAACATCGGTATATTATTGGGGAACAGGGATATACTGTTACTGTTATTAATGTGACTATATATAATAACAGAGAGTAGCAGCACCGTAGACACGCGAGGGGGGGATGCAAATAGTCTGGGTAGCTATTTGATTAGCTGTTCAGGAGTCTTCTGCCTTGGGGGTAGAAGCTGTTTAGAAGCCTTTTGGACCTAGACTTGGCGCTCCGGTACCGCTTGCCGTGTGGTAGAACAGTCAATGACTAGGGTGGCTGGAATCTTTGACAATTTTTAGGGCCTTTCTCTGAACCCGCCTGGTATAGAGGTCCTGGATGGCAGGAAGCTTGGCCCCGGTGATGTACTGGGCCGTACGCACTATCCTCTGTAGTGCAATGCGGTCGGAGTCCGAGCAGTTGCCATACCAGGCAGTGATGCAACCCGTCCGGATGCTCTCGATGGTGCAGCTGTAAAACCTTTTAAGGATCTGATGACCCATGCCAAATCTTTTCAGTCTCCTGAGGGGGAATAGGTTTTGTTGTGCCCTCCTCACGACTGTCTTGATGTGCATGGACCATGTTAGTTTGTTGGTGATGTGGATTCCAAGGAACTTGAAGCTCTCAACCTGCTCCACTATTCTGCTTAACTAATAGATATCTGTTAGGGATTCTGGTTAACTATTAAATATCTGTTTGGTATTTTGCATGAGTAAGAGCAGTGGCAGATGCACATGATAATGAATAAAGAGAGGGAAGAACTTTTTAAACAACTGCTTTTTCTTTGAACCAAGCCCCTCAATAGGCTCTTCAGCCATCGGCAGAGGGGTCACGCACACGTGCACACACACACACACACACACACACATACGCATACACACACACACACCTTCATCTGGCATGATCTAAGCGTGCTGGCTAATATCTCCTTTAATTATGAAGCGTCTGACAGACACTGCTGTGGCTGTGATTGAACCTCAGGCCTGGAGAGGAGAGTGGTGGTGGTCATAGTAGACTGTCTGTCATCCTGTTAATGAGATGTCCCTGCTTGCCCATGCATTTCCTCCACCTGCCACAGCCCCAGTACGCCACACTACACACCGATGGTTCCCAAATGGCACCCTATTCCTTTTGTAAAGTAGTACACTGAATAGGGAAGAGAGTGCCATATGGGACGCAGCCCTAGTACTCCACTACACACCCATTTCAAGACAGGCAGACATACTTAGAAAGCAACCTACCTTCTCCCCGGCAGTGTAGCTTTGTGTGTCCTGTGTCTGGTGCTGTCTGAGGCCTTTCGAGAACGGGATTTGAGGACAGGGGATCTGAGGACAGGGGATTTGAGGACAGGGGATCTGAGGACAGGGGATCTGAGGACAGGGGATTTGAGGACAGGGGATTTGAGGACAGGGGATCTGAGGACAGGGGATCTGAGGACAGGGGATCTGAGGACAGGGGATCTGAGGACAGGGGATCTGAGGACAAGGGATCTGAGGACAGGGGATTTGAGGACAGGGGATCTGAGGACAGGGGATTTGAGGACAGGGGATCTGAGGACAGGGGATTTGTCATTTGTTTGAATGTCGCACACATGGCACTGTATGTATCTGCCATTCTACACTTCTGGGAAGTAATGATGCAGTCAGTGTGTTTACGGTGTAGAAGTGGTCCACGGTGGAATTCAGAGGGTAATTGGGTGAGATTATATGTGGTCAAGGTTTGGTGGAAAGAAAAGTGCAGGTAAGAAAATATTTTGTTTTATTTTGTGCATGTGTGAGTTAAGTTTTGTTTTGTCCTCTAAATTGGCCATCCCATTCAACAGTACAATGAATGTCATTGTTTGTATTGCTGTCTTTTTTATTTTCTTTTTATTGGAAAATAATAAACATATTATAAAAAATAGGAAAAAATAGGAAAAGTGTAGGTTTTGCAGAGGCCAACACTTCTTGTTACTAATGCACAATAACGTTGGACATTCAAGTAGTTCTATATGTCTGCGTTTACACAGGCAGACCAAGTCTGATATTTTCCAATTAAATGGTGTTTTGACCAATCAAAACAGATATTTTGCCAATAACTCCTGGTTTTCTAAACGCAGATCAATGTGCGTTTTGGCTGCTGGAGATCGCAGTGGCAAGGACTTACTTAACGTCCGGTCCATACTCCACCCCGGGCGTTTTGTGTTCCCAAGTCTTTGTCCGGAACTCAGTTTGTCTACTTCTCGCGTTCTATCAGCCCTATTCGCCTCCATCTCAAAAAGCATTGGAGGAGAAGGTCAGAGGGGCGGGACCTCTGGCTTTCTTCTCCAATGGGGCGAGGAGAGAGGACGCGAGGAGTGTGCAATTGAGATTTTCCCTGGGACTTTGCTAGGCGTCTAACATCTGAGCTGTAGCACGCACATAATACAGTCTAGTGTCCTGTCTGAAAAGCAACTGCAGCGTGCTGAAGACTGCAAAACTTTTGGGTATCTCTACTTTCCATCGTCATTGGCCTTTGTCGGAACTGAAGTCGAGGTGGATGCAACTTTAAACACGAACATTATAAAAATAAGTTTGGCTGCTTATTTTGAAAAGTTTGAAACCAATGTTTTGTTTTGAGTTTCTATCGGAGAGTCTGGAACTCGAAATACATGCTGAAGACAGAAACTCATACTCTTTTTCGCTTAAAAAACAACTTTCCCTTAATTATTTATTTAGTATTAATTGTTTAAGGTGGCCAAATCACGGCTGTGAATGAAGAATCCAGTTAGTCAACCAACTTGCTAACTTTTAGAAATTTCGTTGCCAGCGAAGTTGAAATAAATCAGGGTCTTCATGAGGAAATTCAACGTGCTAGTTGAAACTCTGTCCTAGTAATAGCCTACAGCTGAGCGCCTTTCCCGTGTTTTTGCGTTGCGGTTATATTTTAAACTTTTATTTAACCGACTCAATGAAGACGATGTTAGTGTTCTCTACGGTTTACACATTTGCCGTGCTGTTTGTTTCGACGAAGGCTGAGCCCAAGTCGACAAGCTGCAATGAAGTTAGGGCTGCGTACAGTTCCAAAGGCTTCAACTCCAATGATGTTCCCAACAAAGGAATACAAGGTAAATGTGCCTTTAGATCTTGTTAATTTGTTATTTCAACGTTTTTTTGTTTAATTTTGGCCAGAACCATATGTTTTCTAAATGTGTTCGTTTGTCATTTAGATTAGGTGTGTAGCCTACTGTCTGTGTTATGTCTTTATATGAATATCATTGTCACATTTAAAACTACGTTACAGTCAAGTAAACTTGTAACATTATCATGTAACAATGTAACGTTTGTAACACGCGTTTGAAAATAATTTGATAGTCAAAGCCTATCTTTCTACGATCTTCTACCAAAGTTGAATGATTCACTTCATCAATAAGTGATCCTAGTATTCATGACAGATTTTATGACCTGATTTTAAAATAATTCAACTCACAATCACTCTGACTCCTATAGGCTAAACTTCCATAGCTGTTGCCTTATTTACGTTTTTACTAGGCCTTTATTCTACAGCAAATATAAAACAGCAAATACTTGCCTCGTACATTTAGGAAACACTTTTTGCTGATTTACAACAACAGGAACTAAAACAATACACAAACTCTGCAGTCCGGTACAAACAACAGACCTATCTATGGGTTATTCCCTGGCTTCCGAAGTAGTGTCTTTGTGGCCCTTATTAGCCAACCTGCCGTGATTTGGAGGAAAACGGGGTCATGTATTTGACATTAGAAGTAAATTTAGAGCATGCCATCGGCAATCTATCGGTGTAATAGTATATTTGATGTTTTTTATTTGTTTGTAAGATAGACATATAAGTTAAAACTAGACGTTTGAGAAGGGGGGGGACAAAAACCATAGCCTAAATATTTTTACATCGTCTAAAGTCGTCTTTATGCTATAGAACCATCAATAGGCTACACTTTCAGTTAATAATCAGTATAGTTTCACTTCCTGTTGTAAGTCATGTACATTTTCGGGGAGACTCCAAATGGCCGTACAGGGGAACAGGGGGGGGCGACGGCGACTACGATGTTCCTCCCTGTGCCCCGCATACTTTAAATACCACCCTCCTCTCGTCCTTCCCCGTTTCAGTTTTTGGTCAATTTCATGTTTTGCCACTGTGTTGGAACTTTAAGTACATATTAGATTAATCTAAAATGTTGAATGTAGTTTTGGTCTCTTCTCCTTTTCTATAGAAGTAGCTAATGGATGTCACAGTATCTAGATCTTAACTTTTAATAGACATGGTCATTAGCATAGAATTAGGAATTAGACAGGATCTCTATGGTCATCAGCATGTTGGTTCTTTGCATCACCTAATAATAGGATTCCCTCTTCATGTACCTTATAGAAATACCAGTTTTGTAACTGGAACTAGCCAGCCTATAACCTATTTGTACTATGTCTGCCTTTTTCTTTCACCCCAGACCTTAGATTAACTGAAGAGTTGTCCTGTTAGCACCTTGATTTGTTAAAGCTGCAATATGTAACTTAACCAAATTCACATAGAAATGTGAGTTATAGATATGTCATTCTGATTGAAAGCAAGTCTAAGAAGCAGTAGATCTATTCTGTGTACTATTTCTATGCTTTCTATGCATATCTCTTGTTTTTGCATCTTTTACTTTGTTTGTACACCAACTGAACTTTTTTGTTGCTTATAGTAAATATTTCACAGTGGTTTAGATGGTGGAATGATTCTCTACAGTATACTTGCTTTTTTTGTCTCACAAACATAAATTAGGCTAACTATTAGAATATTAGCAACCTGCATAATGCAGGTTTAAGATGTCTGGTCAAAAACAGATCAGGTGACATGTTTAGAGAAAGTTGGTGTGACTGACATATCCCCTTTATACTGTTATATTCATAGTGTTGACATCCGTGCTACTACACTGAACACAAATATAAACTCAACATGTAAAATGTTGGTTTCATGAGCTGAAATAAAAGATCCCAGAAATATGCACAAAAATCTCTACTCACATTTTTAAATTTCTGTTAGTGAGCCTTTCTCCTTTGCCAAAATAATCCATCCGCCTGACAGATGTGGCATATCAAGAAGCTGATTGAACAGCATGATCATTACACAAGTGCACCTTGTGCTGGGGACAACTTGTGCTGGGGACAATAAAGGGCCACTCTAAAATGTGCTGTTTTGTCACACAATGCCACAGATGTCTCAGGTTTTGAGGAATCATGCAATTGGCATGTAGGAATGTCCACCAGCGCTGTTGCCAGAGAATTGCATTTTATCGATGGAAATTTGAATGCACAGGGATAAGAGACGAGATCCTGAGGCCTATTGTCGTGCCATTCATCCGCCCCATCACCTCATGTTTCAGCATGATAATGCACGGCCCCATGTGGCAAGGATCTCTACACACAAATCCTAGAAGGTGAAAATGTCAATTTCTTCCATGGCCTGCATACACCGGACATGTCACCCATTGAGCATGTTTGGGATGCTCTGGATTGACGTGTATGACACAGTGTGTTCCAGTTCCGGACAATATCCAGCAACTAGACATACATTTTACAGTTGAGTCATTTAGCAGACACTCTTATACAGAGCGACTTATAGTAGTGGGTGCATACATTTTAATACTTTTTTTGCAGACACTGAAGAGGAGTGGGACAACATTCCACAGGCCACAATCAACAGCGTGATCAACTCTATGCGAAGGAGATGTGTCATGCTGCATGAGGCAAATGGGACCGGTTTCAGGAAACTAGGCGTATGTTGCGCGTCACTACTTCACAGGAGAGCCATTTGAACGTAAACTTTTTATTAATGTGGTTTTTTTTGACAGAAATGCCTTCTGTAACGTGAACTTTCATGTGCCTTAATAACCAACTTGAATGCTATCTGTATATACAAATAAATGTGTTAAATCACGAGCCTAGTTGGTTTAGCAACAGAAAAAGTTCCACAACCTTTCCACTAGCCATGATTGGCTGAGATAATGAGTGGGCTGTATATGCCGAGAGATGAGTTCGGATTAGCCTACCATGTAGCACGCTTCTGTCTATAACATGAGCTGGTCAGTATGTGTAGGTAATCCTTTCTAGTGTGGCTTTTTTGAAAGATCACGTAGTAGAACTGCATAAGTGTTGCTCTGCACTTTCTGGAGGACAGAGTTTTGAAATCAGTGGAATTAGTGTGATGGAGAGAATTCTGACGTTTTGATTGCAAATATGCAGACGGTGTCAAAGAGAACACACAGAAGTCTGTTTATAGAAAAACACCTGTCTCCGGATTACATCTTCAAACTAAGGGCAACCGTGGCATCTGACAGAGGGAAGCGTCCATCCATGTACAGTTGAAGTCAGAAGTTTACATACACCCTAGCCAAATACATTTAACCTCTTATGGCTGAGATCGGCTAAGATGCCGTTAACGGGATCGATATGACAACAGCCAGTGAAAGTGCAGGGTGCCAAATTCAAAACAACAGGAACTTCATAATTAAAATTCCTGAAACATAGAAGTATTTTACACAATTTTAAAGACAAACTTGTTAATCCCACCACAGTGTCCGATTTCAAAAAGGCTTTACGACGAAAGCACACCAAATGATTATGTTAGGTCTGCACCTACTCACAGAAAAACACAGCCATTTTTCCAGCCAAAGAGAGGAGTCACAAAAAGCAGAAATAGAGAGAAAATTAATCACTAACCTTTGATGACCTTCATCAGATGACACTCATAGGACTTCATGTTACACAATACATTTATGTTTTGTTCGGTAAAGTTCATATTTATATCCAAAAATCTCGGTTTACATTGGCGTGTTATGTTCAGTAGTTCCAAAACATCCGGTTATTTTGCAGAGAGCCACATCAATTTGCAGAAATACTCATAATAAACATTGCTAAAAGATACAACTGTTATGCATGGAATTTTAGATCCACTTCTCCTTAATGCAACCGCTGTGTCAGATTTCAAAAAAACTTTACGGAAAAAGCACACCATGCAATAATCTGAGTACGGCGCTCAGACACAAAACCAAGCCATACAGATATACGCCATGTTGTGTAGTCAACAGAAGTCAGAAATAGCATTATAAATATTCACTTACCTTTGGTCTTCATCAGAATGCACTCCCAGGAATCCCAGTTCCACTATAAATGTTTTATTTGTTCGATAAAGTCCATTATGTCCAAATACCTCCTTTTTGTTCGCGCGTTTAGCCCAGTATTCAAAATTCATGAGGCGCGATCACTAGGTGCAGACAAAGTCAAAAAGTTCCGTTACAGTCCATAGAAACATGTCAAACGATGTATAGAATCAATCTTTAGGATGTTTTTAACATTAATCTTCAATAATGTTCCAACCGGAGAATTCCTTTGTCTACAGAAATGCAATGGAATTCAAGCTAACTCTCACGTGAACGCGCATGGTCAGCTCATGGCACTCTGCCAGACCCCTGTCTCAAAGAGCCCTCATTCCCCCCTCCTTCACAGTAGAAGCATCAAACAAGGTTCTAAAGACTGTTGACATCTAGTGGAAGCCTTAGGAAGTGCAATATGACCAATTTCCCACTGTATATTCAACTGCCGATGAGTTGAAAAACTACAAACCTCAGATTTCCCACTTCCTGGTTGGATTTTTTTCTCAGGTTTTTGCCTGCCATATGAGTTCTGTTATACTCAGACATCATTCAACCAGTTTTATAAACTTGAGTGTTTCCTATCCAAATATACTAATAATATGCATATCTTAGCTTCTGGGATTGAGTAGCAGGCAGTTTACTCTGGGCACCTTATTCATCCAAGCTACTCAATACTGCCCCCTGTCCCAAAGAAGTTAAACTGTTCCCAATTCCTGACATTTAATCCTAGTAAAAATTCCCTGTCTTAGGTCAGTTAGGATCAACACTATTTTAAAAATGTGAAATGTCAGAATATTAGTAGAGAATGATTTATTTTAGCTTTTATTTCTTTCATCACATTCCCAGTGGGTCAGAAGTTTACATACACTGTTAGTATTTGGTAGCATTGCCTTTAAATTGTTTAACTTGGGTAAAAATGTTTCAGGTAGCCTTCCACAAGCTTCCCACAATAAGTTGGGTGAATTTTGGCCCATTCCTCCTGACAGAGCTTGTGTAACTGAGTCAGGTTCATAGGCCTCCTTGCTCGCACACGCTTTTTCAGTTCTGCCGACAAATGTTCTATAGGATTGAGGTCAGGGCTTTGATGGCCACTCCAATACCTGACTTTGTTGTCCGTAAGCCATTTTGCCACAACATTGGAAGTATGCTTGGGGTCATTGTCCATTTGGAAGACCCATTCATGACCAAGCTTTAACTTCCTGACTGATGTCTGGAGATGTTGCTTCAATATATCCACATAATTTTCCTACCTCATGATGCCATCTATTTTGTGAAGTGCACCATTCCCCTCTGCAGCAAACCACCCCCACAACATGATGCTGCCACTCCCGTGCTTCACTATGGGATGGTGTTCTTCGGCTTGCAAGCCTCCCCCTTTCTCCCCCAAACATAACAATGGTTATTATGGCCAAACAGTTATATTTTTGTTTCATCAAACCAGAGGACATTTCTCCAAAAGTACGATCTTTGTCCCCATGTGCAGTTACAAACTGTAGTCTGGCTTTTTTATGGCGGTTTTGCAGCAATGGCGTTTTCCTTTCTGAGCGGTGTTACGCCCGCCTCTGTGAAGAGGGAACGCAACACCCTGCTACAACTCAACTCTCCGTGAAGTGAAAGAGGTATGGACTGTAGGTGCGAGTAAGGATGACAAAAAGGCAGAATGTGGTATCGTTTACAAGGACTTTATTCCTTTACACGGTAATATGGGGAAAAGGGGCTGGACGGAAGCAAAGAAAGTAAATGTCAAAGCCTCCCCCTCTCCTATCTAACCTGCCTACCCACTACTTACCACCGCCTGGTGCGCTAACCAAAATACAGGGGGTGGTCCGCCCAGGTCTTACCTAGTGTGCCTAGACAGTGAATATACTACGGGTATATGTATGCCCGCGGGCCTCTTGCCTAAGCACACCCTAGGTGCCTTCCCCTTCCCCCCTGGGAACAAAATGAAACAGAATAACAAACAATACTCAAACTAAGAAACCAGAAACCAAGGACATCAAATAAGCTCTATCTGATAATGCAACAAACTAACACAGTACATACCAAATCGCTTTCTGAGAAACAACCAACACTATATAACCCTCTGCTCCCTGAAAAACAACCCAAACAGCTCTCGGCAATTGAATTCCCTATATCCCAATCAAATTCTCTCTGCATTCTCCTCAGCCTGCAATGATCTCAGCCTGCAATGATCTCTCTTCTGAACAACAGAACGCTGGCTTTTATATAGCTTCAGAAGGAATGGGTAATTGAAGACAGCTGCGTCCTGACGAGGGGGCGGGGTCAGCTCCAATTAGCCATGGAGTCGACCAATCAGCTGCTTGGGGAGAATTCAGGAAGCCATCTCCTGAAACACACAAACTACAACACAGAAACTGGGGAACGTAACAAGCGGCCTTTCAGGTTATGTCAATACAGGACTCGTTTTACTGTGGCTATAGATACTTTTGTACCTGTTTCATCCAGCATCTTCACAAGGTCTTTTGCTGTTGTTCTGGGAATGATTTGCACTTTCGCACCAAAGTATGTTCATCTCTAGGAGACAGAACTCGTCTCCTTCCTGAGCGGTATGACGGCTGCGTGGTCCCATGGTGTTTATACTTGCGTACTATTGTTTGTACAGATGAACGTGGTACCTTCAGGCGTTTGGAAATTGCTCCCATGGATGAACCAGACTTGTGGAGGTCTACAATTTATTTTGTCTGAGGTCTTGGCTGATTTCTTTTGATTTTCCCATGATGTCAAGCAAAGAGGCATTGAGTTTGAATGCAGGCCTTGAAATACATCCACAGGTACAGCTCCAATTGACTCAAATGATGTCAATAAGCCTATCAGAAGCTTCTAAAGCCATGACATCTTTTTCTGGAATTTTCCAAGCTGTTTAAAGGCACAGTCAACTTAGTGTATGTAAACTTCTGACTCACTGGTATTGTGATAGATTATTTCACTTATAATTCACTATCTGTAAACAATTGTTGGAAAACTTACTTGTCATGCACAAAGTAGATGTCCTAACCGACTTGCCAAAACTCTAGTTTGTTAACAAGAAATTTGTGGAGTGGTTGAAAATTGAGTTTTAATGACTCCAACCTAAGTATGTAAACTTATGACTTCAACTCTATATGGGTAAGATAGTCTAGCTAACTACATTTTCAGATATGACATGTTTATACTTTTGTCAGTCATTTTCAGTTCAAGTTAGTGTACTGTTAGCTATCTAATGTTAGCTGTCTGGCTCGCTAGCTAACCTTGTGTGTGATCTGTGTAGTTATATTATTAGTATCTCAGAACCTTTTGCATTGCAAGTTATAGCCTAATGTTAGCTAGCTAACATTGAACCTGGTTGGTTAGCTACCTGCAGATTCATGCAGGGTAATAACTTTGGGATTATGGTTAATTGTTTAGCTAGCTAGCTACAGGTCTTAAGACTCCACTATGCAAGTAACCATTTCAATAGAATGTTCATGATGTAACTGCAACAACTGTCGATAGCCAGAGCAAATTTACCAGCTACGTCTATCTACTCAGATTTCTGAGGACTCTCGTCTGTGTGCCAGAGCACAGAATAACTGATGAATTTCCCAATGCTCATTGAATATGCCTGTGTCAGTAAACATTGGCAAAAAAGCTTAATTAAATTGTTGCCAGTAGCTCAGTTGCATTCAATGCTCTGGATAACATTAAAAACAGCCTAACCAGCTCTTCTAGGGTGAGTAAAATGGTCAGTGAGCTGTTCTCTCGTTTGTGTCTGGAAGTAGCTAGCAAGCTAACCAACCTCAGTCAGTTAGCTTGACTGCTGTTATGTCAATGCTCGGATCAACCCTACTCCTCGACCAGATCATCCAGTGAAACATTCTGAATTTACGAACGGACAATCTTACAACGCTCTGAGTTTGCGAATGCCCGGAGCACACTCTGCCACTCAAAATAAAATGTACTAACACGCCCGTAGTATAAACCAGCCTTTAGCGTTGACATCTTTTGGTTGTTTAGTACATAACCTCACATGTGAATTCTTAAAGAGATGGGTGTGGCTAAGGCTTTAGAGGGTGTGAACAATGCTGAATGGGTGTAGACAAAGAGCTCTCCGGTGGTTGTACCAGAACATTCAAGGGCCGTTTTCTCAAACGTGATGTTACAGGTGTGTCAACTTTCGTAGCATAATTACTTCCCATTGTTTCCCAACTGTATGACATACCATTTTCTAGTCCTGATTCTCCACTTTTATCGAATGTTTAAAACCACCAGTTCATAAGATCGAGCTGGTCGGTCACAAATGGTGGTCACACCAGATACTGAATGTTTTTTCTCATCCATGCCCCTACTTAAAAAAAAAAGTTCTGTGACCAACAGATGCATATCTGTATTCCCAGTCATGTGAAATCCATAGATTAGGGCCTAATTAAATCATTTCAATTGACTGATTTCCTTATGAACTGTAACTCAGTAAAATTGTTGCACATTGTGTTTATTTTTGATCTGTATAGTTTATTTGACCACTGCCATACATCTGTACACAGAGGATGACCGAGAAGGTTCAGAGTCCCTTGGCTGAGGTCTAGATTGTAATGAGCCAATCTAAGCAGTATGCCTCTATTAGGGTGTACCATAGACTGCTTTCCAGGTTCTTTGTCTTTGGTTATGTCATTGAGGGTACCCCGACACACCTGCATTCATTGTGATGGATCTTTGGTTTGTTGTGAAGTTTAAAATTTGGGAGATTATAAAAGGCAGGTTTGTGTGTTGTGCACGTGTCTCGCTTGTGCGCGCGCACACACCCAATATAGAAGCCTGGGCCAACTTCAATGAGCACCTCTTTATCATCGATAGATTGAGATAATTGATCCAGGGAGAGTGACAAGGTCTACTGTTGCCAAGTAGGGTTGGGGTTCTCAAAAATCAGAGGGGCAACACAAATTCCCCTGCCTGGATTCAGTGTTTTGTGTTGCTAGGGAGAAGTGAAATCTAATTGAGCTCCCCTCCATTCTGGGCTCTGAGTTCTACCCCACTTCATCTGGCAGTGAGTCAAAACATCTATTGTCTTTAACCCACATTTAAAACTGTCTTTCTGAATTGGTCCAGGCATCACATTGGACATGACACACACAGCTATGTGTTACTATACTTGAGGACTTCTTGGGGACCAACAATTGATTCCCATTAAAAACCAATTTTCCCTTACCCACTAAACCCTAATTCTAAACCTAACTCCTAAGCCTTAAATAGCCTTTTTACAACTGAGGACCAACCACAATTAATTTGAGTTGGTTTACTATTCTTGTGAGGACTTCTGGTATTACAGTAAAACTTGTACACAACAGACAATACAGTGCATTTGAAGTATTCAGACCCCTTGACTTTCTCCATATCTTGTTACATTACAGCTTTATTCTAAAATGGATTGAATTGTCCCCCCCCCCATCAATCTACACACACTACCCATAATGACAAAGCAAAAACAGGTTTGTAGAATTTTTTGGGAACAAACAAAAACATATCACATTTACGTAAGTATTCAGACCCTTTACTCAGAACTTTGAAGCACCTTTGGCAGCCTCGATGTGTCATGGGTATGACGCTACAAGCTTGGCACACCTGTATTTGGGGAGTTTCTCCCATTCTATTCTGCAGATCATTTCAAGCTCTGTCAGGTTGGACGGGGAGCGTCGCTGCACAGCTATTTTCAGGTCTCTCCAGAGATGTTCAATCGGGTTCAAGTCTGGGCTCTGGCTGAGCCATTCAAGGACATTCAGAGACTTGTCCCGAAGCCACTCATGCGTTGACTTGGCTGTGTGCTTAGGGTTGTTGTCCTGTTGGAAGGTGAACCTTCACCACAGTCTGATAACCTGCTCCAGAGCACTCTGGACTTCATCAAGGATCTATCTGTGCTTTGCTCTGTTCAGCTTTGCCTCGATCCTGACGCGTCTCCCAGTCCCTGCCACTGAAAAACATCCCTGCAGCATGATGCTGGCTCCGCTATGTTTCACCTTAGGGATAATGCCAGGTTTCCTCCAGATGTGACGCTTGGCATTCAGGCCAAAGAGTTCAGTCTTGGTTTCATCAGACCAGAGAATGTTGTGCCTTTTGGCAAACTCCAAGCAGGCTGTCGTGCCTTTTACTGAGGAGTGGCTTCTGTCTGGCCACTCTACCATAAAGGCCTGATTGGTGGAGTGCTGCAGAGATGGTTGTCCTTCTGGAAGGTTCTCCCATCTCCACAGAGGAACTCTAAAGCTCCGACAGAGCACCAATCGGGTTCTTGGTCACCACCCTGACCAAGGCCCTTATCCCCCAATTGCTGGTTCCAAACTTCTTCCATTTAAGAATGATGGAAGCCACCATGTTCTTGGTAACGTTCAGTGCTGCAGAAAGGTTTTGGTACCCTTCCACATATGTGCCTCGACACGATCCTGTCTCGGAGTTCTACGGAGAATTCCTTTGACATCATGACTTCTGCTCTGACTTGCACTGTCAACTGTGGGACCATGTCCGTAGGTAATGGGTCTGAATTCTTTACGAATGCACTGTATGCATGACATTGTCTCATTGTCACCAGTTCCACTCTCCCTTCCCTCCCAGCGATTAATCAGCAAGGGTATTATTTAAGTACACTCCAATTCCAAGGGTATTATTATTTAAGTATACTCCATCCTCCTACGCTACATTCCAGGCAATTTGAGAAGTCCCTGGAAGGCTCTGCCTCACTGAAATAGCGGTGTTTATTTAGCTGTTGTCTCTAAATGGCCATAAATCAGTGATTGGTGGAATACGCTGTTTATTGTATATGTAGCCCTTGACACAAACTGTTTAACCATGCAAAATTAAATCCATGAGCTTAGTTGGAATCCTGACTAATATTTGAGGTTTTAATGTAAAAAAATAAAAAAATAATAGAAAACCCATCGACGCTCAAGCATAGACAGATGGGGAGTAACAGCAGAGTCCATTGTTAAATAGTTTCTTTATACCATGGTCTGTCTTTTCCAACCTTCATGGTAACTGGGACCTATTGGCACATTTTGAAGTTTGTGTTTGTGGTATCTGTTATTATAAAGTAGAACGTACGTTATGAGCGCATGACTTTCTATTCTACCAAGAAATGGATAGAACCTTACTGAGGGTAAACATCTACTCTAGACAATCAGGGACACCTCATATGGCTGAATTCACAGAACTTTGCCAAGGTTACAAGCTGCCACCACGTTCAGGCCCTAGTACTTCTATAGGGAGTACCCTGCCTGTCTGCTACAGAGGGATGAGGTGTGGGGTGATAAAATCGCTGCCATTGGCGCTCGATCACTGGCATAGATGTTGGGGGGATAATGTGTCAAGTGCTTTGCTGCACGGTGGCAGGGGGGACAAGCTCTTCAAAAGAGGCAAAAAACAGAGCGGTTAACACCGACCAGATGGGTATCTACCATGTCAACAGCTCTTCATTCCATCCAGGGCCAGGCACCACGCTGCACTTCTCTCTTTCTCCTCCTCAAGCTAAAAATCTGTTTCAGTTTACACTGGCAATGATGTCATGCCTCAGGTACGGGATAATGGCAAGGATCAAAGTCCAAGAGGAAAAGGTTTGGGTCGTTTTCCTTCCCTACTTTCTGCTGAAGTAACATCCCGCTCATAATCAGTCCGGAGAATTGACTGAAACTCAATGCCGCTATGACCTCAGCACATTGGCCTGTGAGTGAGCTGAAGACGCTTAGCAGTGGAGGAGTGTGAGGTCTACTTCCCCTGCTGAATATCTTTGCTGGCTGGGTTTGGGCTCTGCGTCTTTATGGTTTCGTAAATAGCAGCTTTTGTTATTGCCATAACATTCAGCAGATAAGAGCAGTCTAGGGGAACTGGGACATTAGTCTGGGCAGCTTGTATAAATGTGCTCTTCTGCTCCCTGACTGTGTTAACATCTTCAATAATTAACTAATAAACAAACCAACTGTTGTCATGCTCCCTACTCAAGGCCAGGGATTTCTGTGAAACCTTGAGACTTACCGAACCCCAGTATTAAGCTAAACAGAAACACAAAAACAAGTGAACTGCTTCATTGTTGTGGACACATTTTTATCAGGCTCCATAGTGCACTCTGAAGGAAATGGGGTTACATTTGGAATTCAGCCATGGGCTGTCTTAGCATTTCACCTGACAGACTTGAACCAAAAAAGCATAGTACCTGTAGGTAGGTTTACCGGTCTTGTCCGGTAGCTAAATGATGGTGTTCAACTTATGCTCTTTTTCCAACATGTTGATCCTTTAATGTAACATGTTGGGATTAATGGGAATACACATGCCATTCAAGTTGGCAGCATTTGTTGTGCTAAATCAGTAGCAGCAGTGGAATGGCACTGTGTTCTAAGGATGTAGTGGTCACGCAGCCATCTCTCAACCTCCCTCACGCCGGACGGCCGGCCCTTCACCCTCCCGCTGCCCCCTCACCCTCCCCGCTGCCCCAGTGAGCGACAGATCAGAACAGTGGGGGTTGGATGCAGTGTGTTGGAACAATGGGGCACCCCTTTTTAGGCCAGTCTGCCTCCCTCCCTGCAACATTCCACCCAGGACCACCAAGACCCTCACCCAGGACCACCAAGACCCTCACCCAGGACCACCAAGACCCTCACCCAGGGTCCCTGGAGCTGGGAACCACCACAACAAAGAGGGGCCCAGAGTGACTTACTGAGGCACACAGACCATGACCTTAATCGAAGGCTCATGTGTCTCTGCCAGTTTGGCTTGTTGCGCTGTAGTTTGTTCTCTAGTGCTACTGAGAGAGTTTGTATACGGCCATATAATCAGAATTTTATTTCTATGGTTACGGGCCCACGCCTCCTCCTGAGAAGAGCTGTGAGAAATCTGGGTTTGTGGCTTTCCACACTTTGGCTTGACGTGGAGCGCCCCCTCAAACTCCTTGTTAACATGTCCTGTTTGCATGCTGTTAAGTCGGCAGTCTCTTTCCCCCTTCGCTCCGGCTGACATATCACTTCATGTTTCCCTGACTCTTTCCCCTCCCACTCAGCTCATAGGAGCTGCTCTAACAAATCCAGAGGGGTTTTGTTTCTTTCTCCGTCCTGCTGCCTTAGTGATTTTCCCTCTGTCTTTTCCTTGTCCCCATAATGGTTTATTAGTGTTTTCCTGCTCCTCTACTTTCCTCTTCTCCATACCCTGCTGTACTTGTTCTCTTCTTGTTCTCTCTCTCCCTCTATACCCTCCTTCCTCCCCTCTCTCCACTATCTACTCCTCAGGGGTTCTTTGTGTGGAAGGCTTCCAGATGATTTTCATGCCAAAACAGACCGCTGCTGTCGTTTTCACACACTTCTCCCCCAGGCTTTGCTGTCATGCCTCAATATGAGTTGTCATTTGGTATTGTCACAGTCAGATCTTCTGCTGCTCCTCTGCCAATGCTTTTTACAGCCGTTGTTATATTAGCCTTTTTCCATAGTGCCTCTTCTTTCACTGCTGAAATTCCTTTTGTGTTGTATTTTGTTGTTCCCTTGATATCTGAGCCGTGGTGTCTTTTGTGTTGAGATCACTCAGTGGTGGTGTCACTCAGCCAGCTGTGAGGAGTGGGGAAGGACTTCAGGCGCTGATCCCAAACTCTGAGGATGGGGACTGACCTGGCCCACTTTTTTGGGGGGGGGGGTGTATGATATTTGTGCGTCTAACTTCTTCATTCATCATTATTCACGAGTCATTCAGGATTATCCGTAATCATGTGGATATGTTTAAAAACATTTTATTCGTATTCACAATAAAAGTGAATCCAAAATGACACATTTACCATTCATTTCTATTTGGTGAAAAATCTGAAACCTAATTAAAGCAAACAAAAAATGCATGCAACAAGTTTGAAGTCACTAGCTTGATGTAGTCCTTGCGTGCTATGAATATGGGACCAAATACTTTTTACTACTTTAATACACAGTGAATTTGTCTCAATACTTTTGGTGTCCTAAAATGTGGGGACTATGTACAAAAAGTGCTGTAATTTCTAAAACGGTTCACTCGATTTGGATGACGATACCGTCAAATTATGCTGGCAGTCTGCACTTAATGCTCATAGTCCATAGTATCATTTCATATCCAAAGTGCTGGAGTACAGAGCCAAAACAACAAAATGTCACTGTACTTTTTGGAGCTCACTATGGGTTGGGTGGTATACAGGGGGATTGATTCCAATGAAATGTTCTACAAATAGCTACCTGACAGTTAAGTAACCTATCATTGGGTTGAAGTTTGGTTGGTCAGTAGAAACAATTAGAATGGTAAAAGCCAAATTAAACACTACCCATAAATCAAATGTAGAAATTAAACACTCAGGCAGTGATATTATATTTTGGCCATATTGCCCAACCCTAATGTGAGCGCCAGGGAGAGACCAAGACATGAAGCTCTAATGAAGTAGCATTCAGGAACTATCAGTCAAGATTTCTGGATTGTTATGAAGATCATGAGGACAATAACAACATGGTTTTGTATTTGCCAGAGGCCTGTGTGGTTGGGGAGCAGCGTGCGTGAAGGCCTGAAGTTAGGGACTCGCCTGCGTGTTTGGGCTTGAACCCCAGTGCTGGGTCCAGGCCAGATGAGCTCTAATCCCTGCTAATTACTCCCAAGGCCTGCATCAAGACTCCCACCAATGAGGCTCCCACTAACACTTAGCTCAGTTTTCCAAAGTATAGTTAGCCTAATAAGTCACCTAATGACCCAATCCCTTACTCCGCTCCATGCTTTTGAACATATAATAAACAAATGATCTGAGATCTGGCAAAAAAAAAGAAAAAAACACGGGCCTCTGCTTTAAATATGTTTTCTCATTTCCAGCCAAGCTGTAGGAGGGCCTCGGTCTTAGCTTTTTCACATAGCTCTGTACATTTGACTGACGAGGTCATCAAAACCTCGTCAAAAAACATTAACAAAAACATGAACAAACCATCGGCAGAAATCCTGCTGGCCGAGGCGCTTCAATTAGAACCAAAGGCTCTTCAAAGGCTCCATTGCTTTTTAAATAAAGGCTTGAAAAGCTACAAATCATTCGGTCGGTAAGTTTTGAGGGTGGCAGTTTTCCCTGAAAGAAAAATGAGGCTTTGTGAGGAAACTGGAGACTTCCATTTGGGACAGAAATCATGTTACATTGTTGGAAAGGCTAGACCTATCTCATAGTCGCGGTGATTTATTGACACATCCACTCCATATCATTTGGAATGGGACAGAATTGGTTGGTCATGACTAAAGCTTTGGGTTTATTACTTATTCCCCTCTCTTTGACAGTTGGCTATGACTGGTTTCCATCCCACCACCCTGTCTGGTGTCAGTTTCCCCAAAGCCCAACAGGTATATCAGAACCATTGTTGCCCTTTTGTGGCTTTTGAGGGCCCAGAAACCTGATCTTGCACCTGACCTCATTCAGCCTGGAGGGCTTTGCCGGGCGGCCGCAGCAGGCTGTCCTGTTCCTGTCCCAACATCTGGTGGATCTCAGTTCAGCTGCTTTTGGACATGTGTTATAAACATTGAGGGGCTGTTTATCCCTGGGCCCGTTTCATCCTTTACTGACAAGACTGAAATGTTTGTGTTCACATTTTTAAACCTTTCAAATGCTTCTTCACCTGATGGACAGCGACGTTTGTGGGGGGTTGAAAATGACTTTCCATGTACCCTCCGTGTTGACTTGAGAGGTATCCAGATTGTCATACCTTCATACCGACCTCCAGTATTACTGACACTGAACACAAGGGGCGCTATTTTGAACCCCTACTGCGCCTCTGTAATTCGAAGGCTATCAATGCTAACAAGTGCATGTAAACCCCCATGGTGAATGTTAACTAAATGCTAACGAGCGCATTTCAATACAGTCTCTGACAAACTATTTGCAGGACAGACATCCCAGCAAAATGCTACTCAGTTTGCTGCACGGGAAAACCAATATTAGTTTTGACAGTATTGATAAACCAACCTGTGACTATTTCCAAATACCACGGCATACCGCACAACCCTAACTCATTGGCCAGTTTATTAGGTACACCACCTTGTTCACGAGAATGGTTTTCTCCTACAGACGTGGCCGTGACTTGCTATATAAAACAGGTAGACAGGCATTCAGTTACTGTTAGATTGAACGTTAGAATGGTTGAAACGAGTGACCTAAGCGACTGAGTATGGTATGATCGTCGGTGCCAGGCGCTTGTTCGTGTCCCAAACGGCCAACCTCCTGGGCTTTTCACTCAAGACAGTGTCTAGGGTTTACCTATAATGGTGTGACAAACAACCATCCAGTCAGCGGCAGTCCTGTGGGCAAAAGGAGCTCGTTGATGAGAGAGGTGGGAGGAGAATGGCAAGAATCGTGCAAGCTAACAGGTGGACCACAGACAGACGAATACCGGCGCAGTACAACGGTGTGCAGAACGGCATCTCGGAACACAACTCGTCGGTCCTTGTCACAGATTGGCTATTGGCAATTGAGTAGTGGGATAACAATGCCTGGTCCAACCTATCCCATTTCCTGTTGCGTCATGCTGATGGCAGGCAGGATTTGGCATAAGCAGCATGACTCCATGGCACCGTCCTCCCTGGTGTCAACAGTACAGGCTGATGGTGTAATGGTGTGGGGAATGTTTTCCCGGCATACATCAGGTCCCTTCATTCCCCGACGAATTCGGGCGATTCTGGAGGCAAAAAGGGGTCCGTCCCGGTACTACATGGGTGCGTCTAATAAACTGGCCACTGTCTTTGTGTACTATAGACACAGTTAAGTATAATATGGCCTATAAAGTTCTGATTTCTCTGGTTTTCTGAGTGAACTTTTAAAATGTGTAATCTCATGGACAGTAGTCTGTGTGTTTCTGACAGCAGTACAACATGGTGTTTGTGCAAGGCTCCCATGGTAAAGCACTTGGCTTTATGTAAAGAGGGTTTTCTTCTTTTAATGTCTGAGTCAGTGGAAAGAGGGAGGGACTAGTCGGGAAGGTATTTTGTTCCCTGTTTTTCCTCCTGCTCCCTTGGGATCAAGCTGTGCTGTAACTTGCCCTCTGCGTGTCTGCGAATGTGGGGAGATAACGTGTACACACACACACTCTTTAGCGCAAGTCCAGGCTGTAAATGTGGAATCCCCGGTAGAGCGGCACTAGATCAGAGAGAACTCAACAGATATCTGGAAGAAAGACTGATGGGACTGACTTGAATTAACTCTTAGTTTAGCATGACGTGTGTGTCCTCCCACCCTCCCAAGGTTACAAGATGTTTGTTGCTTTAATAGGTGCTGGGGGTTCTGACCCTTCAGTTTAAACTGATTGCTTTGCTCACCCTTTATTGAGGTCAGTGTCTTTGGCTCTCTTGCTAGTGGTAGGGCTGGGTGATATATTGAATAATTCAAATGTATGTTTTTACGCAATATGCCTGTATCGCAGGAATTAAAGTTTTATTTTTCATTTGAGTTATGTCCGCTTGTTCTCATGTCTTTTTGGTCTCGTCTCTTTCGCGCCTTCTGTGCTGTCTTCACCTTCCCATTTACACCAGAGATCTGTATATAATGGCGAGATGCTCATGTCTCCACCCTAACAATGGGAGACGTTGTCCCAAAGGCTGGAAGGCAGGTGACAAGCTTAGGTCCAAAATAAGGCCACAGAAACGTAGTGGGCTTATTTTTGACAGATTTTGGGGAGAATCAAACCTTTCACTACGCCTCTTCCTCTGTGGTTTACACACACACCAAGCCCCTCCTCCTGCCTCTCACGCCAACAAAGATGGGAGATCACTTCTTCCTCTGAGACAAGCAGTTTCAACTCGCTATTTGCGTTTGAGGTTTGGTCCAACAGACTGGGACATATGGACACTGAAACACATGGAGACATTATTTTACTGTAATAGAGAGTAATAACCTTCCTATTAATGCTCTTTATGTCTCAGCTCCTCAGATTGTGCTTGGCGCAGACACTACTAAAACGGGAGTATAAATGAACATTCATTATGGAAAATGAATCCTCTGTCACACTAGCAGCATTTTAGCCCGACTGTTATACTAGCTGTCTAGTCTGTGTGTTTTATAAATGTGCAATAAGCATAAAACACAATTATATATGTAATTGGCAACTCATTCTCATTTTGAGAAATACAGGAAGCCACTTGATTTCAACATTATAACAAAGTGGACAGGCCAGCATGCTGTTCAAACAGTTGGAGACCGAAGGGTGTTCATAACAATTCAACTGTTTTGACTTGTTAGCGAGCAAATAGATCCAAGTTGGCTAAACTTGAAATATAAAGATGAGCTTGCTTCTTACTAGCGCTTGAGAGTGTTTGAGACCTGTGTTAATGTTCTATAATGCCTGCTTCAACAAGTCATTATTAGTGAATGTGCATTATGCATGGTTCTGGTTAAAGTTGTAACAAATAGGGGCATTTTCTTAGACTTGAAAGCCAGATCAGTGATTATTGCAAAAACGCAGGTTAAACTATTTTGATAAAATTATTGAAGATGCACTATGCAGAAATCGCTCTGCCATTTTCTTGTTGCTAAAATGTTATAGTTCACCTAATTTCAGTTTCACTTAACAAGGAAGTATAGTGTAGAGTCATTGTACTATCTAAAACTCTGTAATATATTCTCAGCTGTTTGAAGCTGGTGTAAAACACACAATCCAATCTTAACAGGAAGCAAAGAAATAGTGCACATAGAACAGATCTACCGCTTCTTAGATTTGCGTTTATTGAGAATCATATCTATAACACACATTTCTATGTGAATTCGGTCGGGTCGCCCCAGAAAGTGACACTTTTATATATATATATATATATATATATATATATATATATATATAGTAGGTCTTATGGTTGTGGAAGACTTATATTTAGTCTAGGTATAATTTCACACGCCCTGAATTCATTCGATTATTGTCGACTGTTTGAAATGCATTGTGTAATTATAATAAAAATTATAATCGAGAGGTATATCAATCGCACTCACTCACATGCACATTTCGCCCATGAGGTTGAAAAAATTGAGATGATATTTAGGCCATATCATCCAGCCCTAGCTAGTAACACTACTACTAAAGACTACTATAACTACTATCATTTCATACTATTGTTAACATTGGCCAATATCTAATTGTCTAAGTAAGTTTAATGTCCATTATGAATCCTGCCACTCGGCTCCTGCTGAATATAATTTTGTCTGATTAAAACACGATTCGGTTCTCCTTACTCTCGTTCCCTCCATTCTTTTTTAAAAATGTATGTTTATTTCCATCCATGTAATGGCACACTCCTACACATCTCTCCTTAACTCCCTGCTAATACCTCATTTTGGTTAGTCCGCTCCCTTTTTTTCTCTCTTTCCATCGCTCTCTCCCTTCTCACTCCTTTGGCCTCTCACCATTTTGTACATAGAGGCCGTAGTGAGGGTTAGTATTTGGGGAAGTTTAATTGCTACCACCTCAACCTTGCTCTGCTCAGTTGAACCAACACCATCCAGTCAGTCCAGGGTTGTTTTCCAAATGGCACCCTTTCCCCTATATAGTGCACTACTTTTGACCAGTGCCCACAGTAATGTACTATATAGGGGATAGGGTGCCATTTAGGAGTTAGTCCAGCTCTCCTGAAGTTCTGCTCTGCTGGCTCTAAACTAACCCTTCAGTCTTGAGGTAAATGTGTTTCATAGTAATGCACTAATTTGGAGCTATGTTTCCTCTATGCTGCTTTACAGGTCACCGATACAAAGATGGTCCCTATTTACTAGTTACCCATTACTAGATATTGATACAATTATAAACATGGGACAAAGACACAAGTCTTTATTTTCCCACTAGTTACTTATAATAGTTTGATGTGACTGCGTGTAGTCCCTGTGGTAAGTGTTGGTATCTAGTCGACTTTCTATTAACGTATCTGTGAGGAAATGCCGGAGCTAGCTAAATCATTGACAAAGAGCTGACCTGGGATGCAGTATAGACAGGGAGCAGACCCGGGAAGAAGTGGCCGGCAGGGAGCAGACCTGGGAAGAAGTGGCCGGCAGGGAGCTTTTGTGTTGGGAGACTAAGGTGGAGCTGGGGAGGGCTGAGTTGAAGGGGAGAGGGAAACGGACACAGAGCGGGAGGCCAGGGCCATGTTGTGGAATCTCCCCAGGGCCTTCTGAGTAAATGTTCATGGATGATAGCATTTTGGAATGTTCACAAATGGAGAGGCCTCGACTGGTTTAGCAATCAGAGATGGACTCCGGTGGCAGGGGGTTAGGATTTATGGGTCTCCGTGTGTGTACTTGTTTGGGTGTGTGTGTTTGTTAGATTGGATTATTTTACGTTTGGTGGTTGTTTTTCTTGAACTGGGGCAGTACTTCAACAATGTAATATATTAGCCTGCTGATAGTCTTTTCCATAGCCTTAGGATATGCCATGGCTGTCTGCAGTCCGGTTTTTAACCTGTTACAAGCCGTTGCTGTGGCAGTGCCATGTTGTGATGCTGTTAAACAGAAAATATACTAGTCATGTTTGTAATGAGATTCCACTCTGGCCTTTGTACATGCGTCTCTCTCTTATCAATGTAATGCCATCCGAAAAGAAAATCTTACGTATTTTGACAGCTGTGTTTTGGAAGAGATTTTAATCCCTGATTTATTTAAGGAAACATAATTTTGCACCGGCGCTTTCCAAGGTCTTGTGGCTGGCTGCTTAACTGTAAAATATCTTCCTCTCCAAATTCAATTCTCCTTAACCAAAACTCCTGATCCCCTAGGGGAATGTTGTGCATTCTTCTAAATGGATTTAAGCGCATGTTACAGGCAAGGTAGCTGAGGAACTCTCAACTCTGTTCTCTTATTATCAAGGAGGAGTTGCCTTTTGATAACTGGTTGCGTGTTTACTAGCAACATTGAGTCACCATCAGTCAATACTTGTAAAAATGTACAGTCTGAAAATGCTTACCTGTACCGTTTGTCCTGTACAACCGCGGTCCTTCCGCCGCGTGCTGAAATTCATACTTTAATAAAAATGTTTATAGAATACAACCACAGACTTTTCCCTCATTTGTGTTGCTCAACTTCAGCGCAAATGCTCTTGTGCCAATTGAATCTTGGCTTACTTAGAATGTCAAGGCCACTACATTTCCTGTTGATCAACACAAATTAGGAAAAAGTTGGTTGTATTATAAGTTTTTACTAAACGTATGAATTCCAGCACCCCGTGGAAGGGCCACAAGCATCGGCTGATGGTGACTCAATGTTGTTGCTAGCAAATTATGTGACCTGTTATCAGTACTCAACCTTGATATAAGAGAACCAAGTTGAGCGTTCCTCAGCTACAAGCAAAGCTAACATTTCTCACTTTACCACTCTACTCCCACCAGTGTTGACAAGTTGGTTTGTTTGAGCCACACGTCTCGTTTGTCATGGTTGTTGGACACAGATATCCTATTAAATTAGTTAAGTTAATGTAATTCTGTGGTGTTGGCGCTGAGCTGTTTTTCCTGTCACTTTTAGCACAAAGGCAGGCAGCCATTACTGTACGGTGATGCATACTAGGCCCCGTGAGTAGCTGTGACCGATGTCTGGTCGGAGATGACCCATCGCAGTTAATCATTACTATTGTATGAGTTAGTTCGTAGCCACATGTCTTGAAAGGTTGTTTTAATTAGAGCAACAAGTGTTTTTTTTTTAATTTTTAGGAGCACTGCTGAAACGTGACTCAAAGAAATGTCACCATGAAAGATTGAATTCAATCAATGAAACTGCCTCTGGAACCCACATGAATCAGTATAGTATGTGTATATTTTTATAGCCCTCTACCAAGACATACAACCCGTTTCACCATCAATGTATATTTAGATACCTACGTAGGATGCTAATTTGAATTTATTAGTCTCTGACTTGGATCATGATGACTGGCCACAGCAGAGGGACATGTTCTTATCAGGGATGACCAGAGCTGGTCTGCGTCCCAAATTGCACCTTATTCCCTTTATAGTGTGTCTAGCTATCTCTACGGTCCCTGGTCATAAGTTGTGCTCTATAAAGGGAACAGGATACCATTTAAAATGTAGCCTCAAGCGGAAGAGCCGAGTTCTGAGTTGGCTGTGGTGTCTGGGTGCTGGCCGGCCGGCCGCCTGTGAGGGTCAGCATGTCTGTGCGCCGTGGGTTATCCTGCTCGTTAGCTCACCTCCTTCTGGTGAGAGGGGGGGTTTCTGTCCGGCCAATCATTGCTTGCTGACGTCAGCTGCATGTTGGGCATTAATACTGCCAGGGTTACACAGGAGAGGGCAATAGTGAATGCTCACTCCCTCAGATAACCATTGAACAATGATCTGAAATGTCTGCCTCTTATCATTAGGTGTCTGAGACAATTGTAGTCTATTTGAAACACAGTTGAAATAGATTAGTGATTCTCTATTTAGACTGACTGTTGCCTTAACTCATAAAGAGAAATGGAGAAGGTGAAAACTGCATAGTAATGATGTGCTGCCCACCGATTTGTTAAGAAACTCCTGGCTAAAGCTGGGCTCCCCGAAGCTGTTCTTTTGAAAATTAGACCTGAAAAGCATTATTGGGTTGGCAAAATTGCTGTAAACCTGTCATTCCAGTATTTAGAAAAGCACTAAGTGGAGGAGAAGCTAATACCCTGGCTTGATTATCTCCATATGGGAAGTTGAAGCTCTAATGGTTTCAGCTTACAGAGAAACCTTGTTGAACATATTACAGTGATGACCTCGTGTGTGTGCTCTCTTACCCTCTCATGAAAATGGGTGTATTAATGGTTGTCCAGCTGTGTCCGTATGAGTGGAACATTGGTTCAGGTTCCTGATCCTAGAAACCTGACTGGCCCTGTCCATTGTAGTTCAAGCCTGATCTACTGCAGCAATAGGGCAGTTATTGGCTCCTGTTCATACATTGGCTTCACATGTATCTCATAAAGAAAAGGGTCGCTGAAAATCCCCAAAAGTAAATTTGAAGAATCCATAGGGCACTTCAAAGGTGTTTTCCAGCGGAAGGCGGTGTGGTCAAACAGTGTTTTCTTTGTAGTTATGGATTAGAGGTTAGCACTATGTCCAATCTGACAGAGGGAAGACCAGTCAGAGACATACAGACGGGGAGAGAGAAGATGGCAGGTGCTAGAATGATGGATGAGATGGGGGCGGGGGAAGAGTACCTGACAACATGACAGGAACTATATAAAAGGACGACTCTTAAAATAACCTAATTGCTATATAATTTGCTACCTGGTTTTCTCCCTCAACTGGTATTCGTTTTTCATGCCCTTCTGTTTCTCCCCACAAAATATCACACATTTTCTTTTGGTAAAAGTTGGGACCTGGGAAAAAATTATTTGACAAATTTTGTTTTCCTTTTAGTTGATGAATTTTGTCCAATCATAAGCATGCTTGGCTTTGCATAGTGCAATCCTCTCATTGGCACAATTAATTAACGTCTTTCAGTTGCGCGGTGTGATTGAGTGGATCTGCCCAGCTGTCCCTCCCACACAGCTCCCGGGCGTGAGTCAACTAAAACTATATCTAAAATAGCTGCTAAAATGAACACTGCAGTCTTTCTCTGTGGTCACTGGAGTTCAGCAGGGTGCGGATGGAAATAATCCTCTGGGGAATTTGACTTCTGACTCAGTGTGACATATGTGGTTTAATGTTTGTATGTGGATGGGTAGTGTGTATGGCATGTGCTATGTGGATCTATGGTTGTTGGTGTGTTTCGGTTGTTCATTTGTATGTGGATCTATGGTTGTTGGTGTGTTTCGGTTGTTAATTTGTATGTGGATCTATGGTTGTTGGTGTGTATCAGTTGTTTATGTGAATCTATGGTTGTTAATGTGCGTGTGTGTCTTAAGGCGATTTGTGTGTGTTAGTTGTGGATGTGCTGGCTGGCGGACAGAGGGGTCAGAGGACAGGACCTCTCTCTCAGGAGTGGCTGTTAACCTTTGACCCCTCTGGTTAAGCCTGCAGGGTGGTGGTAGAGCTGGAGGGGTGGAGGTTTCTCTGCTCTGAAGTCTGTCTGGTCCTGGGCCACATGATGCAGGCCAGGCAGAGGAGAGGGGGTGATGTGGTGTCTAATCTGGGTTTTGTCCACAAGGCATTTTCACCTCCCCCCACACCACCACCACCTCCTCACCAGAGAAGCCAGTGTTCTGGGGGGCAGGCAGGGGAACGTCCTCCTCCTCCAGTGTAAAGGGGCAGACAGGAGAACGTCAAAGGGAAGGGACTTATTTTATGAGCCGTTTAAAGAGGTTGGTGGTGGAAACCACAAAGGAGAAGCAGAAAGCAGTGGACTGCTGATGAATGCCATGACACAGTATCATGTTGTTTATTAACGGCTCCCATGTTTTGACTGCCGTAAATAACCCTCCTTTTTCCTTCTGATTGACAACCTGAACAATGTACCCGCTCGCTGTTTGTTGGGATTCGCAGTTAATTGGGAGTTATTGTATGTCGCCAAGCAGACTCAACCCTCCATCTAAAGCTTGTCCTTGAGGTTGAGCTGACGGTCCACAGACAATATAGGAAACCAACCTTTAATTGGCCGTTTTTACTTTCTTCATTCTCGATTTGGAAGATAACAGTGTCTTCTAATCGCCTCATTCCAGTTGCAGGTGAAATTCCAAAAACCAGAGAATATTCCGAAAAATATGAAATCCCCTTTTCTTTGCAACGAGTGAGTTCACTTGCCAGATAACACAAAGATCTACTCAAACAAAGATCTACTCAAACAAAGATCTACTCAAACAAAGATCTACACAAATGCCAGGCATTTCTCACTCGTTACAAAACCTCTATTCAATATAAATTTGAATATTTCCATGTTATCGGAGTTCCACCTGAAACTAGAAACAGGAGATTTTATTGCACCAGTTCCTTCCGAAATTGAGAATTAATTAATTAATCTCCAAGTAAAGGAAGGTTGAGCATTCTAGTTTATTTAGTTAACCATTACCTCTGACCCCTGACACAACTGTTTTGGAAGACTTTTGCAAACTATTGACTACTGCCTGCTGATGAGAAATACATTTTATTTTTTATATTGTATACATATACTTGTGGTGAATAAAATGTTTCATGCAAGATCATACCTTTTAGAAACTCTAAACTTTAAGTAGTCCAGTCAAGGATTTCCTATAAAATGGCTCCCTATAGTGCACTACTTGTGACCAGGACTCATAGGGCTCTGCTCAAAAGAAGTGCACTTTAAGGGAACATAAAGCCATTTGCTATGCGGGCAAGCGTTCACTTTTCTTTATTTGAACCGTCTACTCTTGTCCCAATTTTACAACCTGTTTCTGTGCAGGGGTTGGAGAAATTGGCCGCCCTAATGTTTTCCCAAAGTATGCATTAACTAATACGAGAACATTTTCAGAGACTTTAGCCCGTGAGCTAACAATGTGACATTTGTACAGACATTCCTGTGAAAGATTGGCCATCTCAGTTTTATTTGTGTTCTTTGGTTACAGACATTTTCCACACGGATAAAGGCCTTTAGATTGTGGTCCTGTACTGCAGGGAGGGAGGGAGGGAGGCCTTGGTGGAATACAGGCAGAATCTCTGTTTCACTTAGAGGAGGTGTGTACGTGTGTGCATGCTTTGTGTGTCTGCGCGCATGCACTTACTGCTTACTTTGCTCTCTCCAATCATCTGGTACAAAGAGCTATGTGTTGACCTGTGATGTGTGAATGTGTTTAGGTAGTGCTTGTCAACTCTCTCTTCCTCTCTTGCTGTATGTGGGGTGGGGGGGGGGGGTCAAGTTGAGTCTGATTTGGGCTTGATCCCAAATTAGGGTTGAAAGGTGGTGATGCTTCTCTGTTTCTCTGGGTGTGTTTTAGCTAGCAAGGTAGAGGCCTTCGTATAGAAGTTATATACTTCAACCAACCAAAGGGTTGTGACAACATTCTCTTCACCTTCTGAATCATAAGATGTTGTGGGGAAATTGTTGGTGTTTGTGGGAGCCTTACACAGTGTGCACTATGCATGAGTGGTGTGTGTACTCCTTAACGTCAGTAGTACTTGAAGTCCACACTAGTCTCTTGGCATACGCAATTCTGACGTCTAGCCACTGCTTAGACACACTGCTCTAGTGGTGGTACACAGGTAGTTTAGTCCTCATATGCATCACACCAATACACACTGAACATCCACAACGTCATGGTCAGGGAGTGGCTATATTTGCAACTCTCTTGTTTTATATACTAGGCCTGATTACACAGTTTACATTTTGTTGCTTTTTTAATTGTTAGTTACTGTTAGAATCTAGTGGCCTGTTGATTTCCATGCTCATTACTGTTAGAATCTAGTGACCTGTTGATTTCCACGCTCATTACTGTTAGAATCTAGTGACCTGTTGATTTCATGTCTGTCCTAAATGGCACACTTGTCCTTAGGCATAATGCACTTTAGACCACACCCATAATGCACTACGTAGGGAATAGGGTGCCATTGGAGCCGGTGTATGTAGTGGTGCTAGTAACACTGTTTGGTGTAGTGTGTTTAGTGGTGCTAGTAACACTGTTTGGTGTAGTGTGTTTAGTGGTGCTAGTAACACTGTTTGGTGTAGTGTGTCTAGTGGTGCTAGTAGCGCCAGCAGAGTGGCCTGTTCTGCAGACGACCAGGGCCAGAGTTGTTGAGCAAGCGGATGGCTGGTGGGGAAAACCAAACAGGCCGTTGGGAGCCTGGGCGGAGTGAAAGGACCACTGTGTTCTTCCCAAATTCCAACAACCACCTTTTTAAAAAGAAAGAAAAACATAACATTATTGCAGCTGCAACTTTGCATTCAGCCTCTACGCCTCTCCGACCCTCCGCTGCTGCACTGCTCTGACCCCTGCCATGAATCGCTGTTGAGGCCACTTTGACCACTCTTTGCCAAACTTGTCAGGTCTGTACAGCAGAGGGTGTGGGTTAGAAGAGAGACTGACCGGATGGGGTGTCAACACTTAGAGATGTCAGGTTGTTAAGCTTGTTTAACATCCGCGCTCGAACTTCCCTCCCCGGACCAAGCCTGTCTTTAGCAGTCTCTCCCCTCCCCCTCCTGTCAGTGTGCATGCTGGTGTGCACGCTGGTGTGTATTGTTCCCACATGAGAAACAGCTGCAGAAGCTTGCGGTATAATGTCTCGACTGACGGGTGCTGTGAGAGGTCACTTTGAGGAGCATAAACCTTTTCTTTCTCTTGGGTAGGTGGTTCTCCAGAGGCTGCTTCTGTACCTGCTGCATGAAGCAGAGAGGCCTGGGATACCGCATGTTCAATGATATTATTGGACTGCCCAATTAAGGGCAAGTAGACAATGGTGTGGCGCAACCATCACAATGTATTTCATTTCAATTTGATGTTTTATTTTCTTCTTTAACATGGTTTATTTTCTTCTTTAACATGGTTTATTTTCTTCTTTAACATGGTTTATTTTCTTCTGCGAGAACATGGCACCTGATTCACGTAACGAACAGGAAACGAAAGCAGTTTTTCACGGTGTGTAACTGTGCTGTGTGAACTGTCATTATGATGGTTGGTCTTGGTTTGTGTATATCAGTGTTTTCTCTCGCCCTGCCTCTCTGTAGGAGCCCATCTGAAGGTGTGTCCCCAGGAATACTCATGCTGTACGCTGGAGATGGAGGAGAAGCTGAGTCAGCAGAGCCACTCGGACCTGAAGGCCCCCGTCTCCCAGCTCAGCACCAACCTACAGAGCACCTTCAAACAGAGGCACAGCCACTTTGACCGTAAGATTGAAACGCACGTATACACGCTCAAACAAAATCGTGAACGCACACACACACTCACACAAAATCTTGAACGCGCACACACACCCCTACCTTCCTACTGTATCAGTCCATCTATGTCCCACTGCTAGGCAGCACGGCATCCTTTCCCAGTCCCCAGGGCAGCACGGCGTCCTTTCCCAGTCCCCAGAGCAGCACGGCGTCCTTTCCCAGTCCCCAGAGCAGCACGGCGTCCTTTCCCAGTCCCCAGAGCAGCACGGCGTCCTTTCCCAGTCCCCAGAGCAGCACGGCGTCCTTTCCCAGTCCCCAGAGCAGCACGGCGTCCTTTCCCAGTCCCCAGAGCAGCACGGCGTCCTTTCCCAGTCCCCAGAGCAGCACGGCGTCCTTTCCCAGTCCCCAGAGCAGCACGGCGTCCTTTCCCAGTCCCCAGAGCAGCACGGCGTCCTTTCCCAGTCCCCAGAGCAGCACGGCGTCCTTTCCCAGTCCCCAGAGCAGCACGGCGTCCTTTCCCAGTCCCCAGAGCAGCACGGCGTCCTTTCCCAGTCCCCAGAGCAGCACGGCGTCCTTTCCCAGTCCCCAGAGCAGCACGGCGTCCTTTCCCAGTCCCCAGAGCAGCACGGCGTCCTTTCCCAGTCCCCAGAGCAGCACAGCACGGCGTCCTTTCCCAGTCCCCAGAGCAGCACAGCACGGCGTCCTTTCCCAGTCCCCAGAGCAGCACAGCACGGCGTCCTTTCCCAGTCCCCAGAGCAGCACGGCGTCCTTTCCCAGTCCCCAGAGCAGCACGGCGTCCTGTCCCAGTCCCCAGAGCAGCACGGCGTCCTGTCCCAGTCCCCAGAGCAGCACGGCGTCCTGTCCCAGTCCCCAGAGCAGCACGGCGTCCTGTCCCAGTCCCCAGAGCAGCACGGCGTCCTGTCCCAGTCCCCAGAGCAGCACGGCGTCCTGTCCCAGTCCCCAGAGCAGCACGGCGTCCTGTCCCAGTCCCCAGAGCAGCACGGCGTCCTGTCCCAGTCCCCAGAGCAGCAGCGCGTGTGCAGTGTTGGCTTTGACCGACACTCCCACCTGCCTGTGCATTGGCAGCTTGCAGCAATGACACCCCGTCTCTGTTGGCCGGTCCACCTACCTCTCAAAGTATCAGATATTGCCCCCTCTGGCCAATCCCCTCTCGCCCTACTGTCTGGGGGGAGAGAGAGGCATGCATGCTCTGACGGACCACACACCCAGAGCCAGCCTTCTTTCCCTTGACACACTTTCCTGTTCTCTCTGTTGTGTCTGTGTGTGTGTGTAAAAATATCTGGATCATGTTGACTGTGATTGCCATACTGTGAGGTGAGGCAGTGCATGGGAACATGTGACAATGCTGTGTCACTGATAGAGGGAAGCGGGAAAGTTTGGCCCCTGAGACCTCCTGTCCTCCATCGAACCCCATCACCACTCTGGCTATTGCCTCTGCTGGTTGAGGAGGGTCTGTAGATGCAGGCTGGAGGATGCCTGGTTGGATATTCTCCAGACACACACTTTCATGCACCCACAGTACCCAACCCTCAAATTAATTAGTTATGCTGCACAGCTGGAAAGAGAGGGAGAGGTCCATTTTGGCAGCATTCTGAAAAGGATAGAATTTACCAGATTTATTTTAGGCTCCAGAGTGAGATGGAGTGTTGGGATATTAATTCATCTTTCAAGTGTATATATTGTACATAAAAGCCAGCGGCATACCACCCTGCATCCCACTGCTGGCTTGCCTCTGAAGCTAAGTAGGGTTGGTCCCTGGATGGGAGACCAGATGCTGCTCTAAGTGGTGTTGGAGGTCCAGTAGGGGGCACTCTGCCCTCTGGTCTAAGTAGATCCCAGGGCAGTGAATGGGACATTGCCCTGCGCAGGATGCTGTCTTTCAGATTGGATGTTAAAACGGGTGTCCTGACTCTCTGGTCACTAAAGATTCCAATGCACTTATCGTAAGGTTGGGGTGTTAACTAGAGGTCAACCGATTAATCGGAATGGCCGATTAATTGGGGCCAATTTCAAGTTGTCATACTTTCATACATAACAATCGGTAATTGGCATTTTTGGACGCCGATTATGGCTGACTATATTGCAATCCACGAGGAGACTGCGTGACAGGCTGACCACATGTTATGTGATTGCAGGCAGCAATGGGTCATGGTAAGTTGCTAGGTAGTATTAAACTTACCTTTATAAAAAATAAAAAATCTTAACATAATCACTAGTTAACTACACATTGTTGATGATATTACTAGTTAAGTAGCTTGTCCTGCGTTGCATATAATCAATGCGGTCCCTGAAACTGTCACTTCTCTTGCGTTCAGTGTAAGCAGAGTCGGGGTATATGCAGCAGTTTGGGCTGCCTGGAACATTACGAACTGTGTGAAGACCATTTCTTCCTAACAAAGACCGTAATTAATTTGCCAGAATTTTACATAATTATGACATAACATTGAAGGTTGTTCAATGTAACTGCAATATTTAGACTTAGGGTTGCCGCCCATTTGATAAAATATGTAACGGTTCTCTATTTCATTGAAAGAATAAATGTTTTGTTTTCGAAATGATAGTTTCCGGATTTGACCATATTAATGACCTAAGGCTCGTATTTCTGTGTTTATTATATTATAATTAAGTCTATGATTTGATAGAGCAGTCTGACTGAGCGGTGGTAGGCAGCAGCAGGCTCATAAGCATTCATTCAAACCGCACTTTCCTCCGTTTGCCAGCAGCTTTTCGCAGCGCTGTTTATGACTTCAAGCATATCAACTCCTGAGATTAGGCTGGCAATACTATAGTGCTTATAAGAACATCCAATGGTCAAAGGTCTATGAAATACAAATGGTATAGAGAGAAATAGTCCTATAATAACTACAACCTAAAACTTAACTGGGAATATTGAAGACTCATGTTAGAAGGAACCACCAGCTTTCATATGTTCAAATGTTCTGAGCAAGGAACTTAAAAGTTAGCTTTTTTACATGGCACATATTGCACTTTTACTTTCCTCCAACAGTGCTTTTGCATTATTTAAACCAAATTGAACATGTTTCATTATTTATTTGAGACTAAATGGATTTTTTAAATGTATTATTTTAAGTTCAAATAAGAGTTCATTGTTCATTCAGTATTGTTGTAATTGTCATTATTACAAATATATATAAACAAAAATCGTCAGATTAATCGGTATCGGCTTTTTTTGGTCCTCCAATAATCGGTGTTGACGTTGAAAAATCATAATCGGTCAACCTCTAGTGTTAACCCCGGTGTTCTGGTTAAATTCCCAATCCGGCCCTCATACCATCATGGCCACCTAATCATCCCCAGCTTCCAATTGACTCCTTCTTCCCCAGGTTGGTGCTGTAAATGAGTGTGTGCAGGATAGTCTAACAGGGAAGGGAGTATGTGTATTGCAGCCAGATGTGAACAAGAATGTGACATGTCGGAATGTGGTGGCTGCTTTAGCCCGTCCTCTCTCTCGGTCTCACGCGTATGTTCTGTGTCAGGGTGGCCTGTCTCTCAGAGCTGTTAGATGTGGGATACCTTTACAAAGCCCTGCTGTGCTCTTCTCCGTCTGAACCATTAGTCCAGGGTGTCCAGCTCAGACGGCTCTCTCCCTGGGTGGGGTGTCCAGCTCAGGCGGCTCTCTCTCCCTGGGTGGGGTGTTCAGCGCAGGCGGCTCTCTCTCCCTGGGTGGGGTGTTCAGCGCAGGCGGCTCTCTCTCCCTGGGTGGGGTGTCCAGCGCAGTCGCCTCTCTCTCCCTGGGTGGGGTGTCCAGAGCAGGTGGCTCTCTCTCCCTGGGTGGAGTGTTCAGCGCAGGCGGCTCTCTCTCCCTGGGTGGAGTGTTCAGCGCAGGCGGCTCTCTCTCCCTGGGTGGAGTGTTCAGCGCAGGCGGCTCTCTCTCCCTGGGTGGAGTGTTCAGCGCAGGCGGCTCTCTCTCCCTGGGTGGAGTGTTCAGCGCAGGCGGCTCTCTCTCCCTGGGTGGAGTGTTCAGCGCAGGCGGCTCTCTCTCCCTGGGTGGAGTGTTCAGCGCAGGCGGCTCTCTCTCCCTGGGTGGAGTGTTCAGCGCAGGCGGCTCTCTCTCCCTGGGTGGAGTGTTCAGCGCAGGCGGCTCTCTCTCCCTGGGTGGAGTGTTCAGCGCAGGCGGCTCTCTCTCCCTGGGTGGAGTGTTCAGCGCAGGCGGCTCTCTCTCCCTGGGTGGAGTGTCCAGCGCAGGCGGCTCTCTCTCCCTGGGTGGAGTGTCTAGCTCAGGTGGCTCTCTCCCTGGGTGGGGTGTCTAGCTCAGGCGGCTCTCTCCCTGGATGGGGTGTCCAGCTTTAATGCACACAGCTTTTGCTCATTTGCATGGTTAGTTGTTTACTTCCAGCATTTTAATCAATTTATTTCCTTCACTAATGTTATCATTTACACACCGTCACATTTCTTTTGTCTTAGTATGACTCCCAAATCTAATTTTAAAAAAAAATTACTTTTACTTGACACAAGAATTCTTTGACTGTACTTTTCCGGCATTTCTTACTTTCACCACTAGAGGGTGACCAGACGATTTATGGGGTTCTGTACTCCTGAAGTTGTTGACTGTTTTTTTGCTTGCCAATGGCTGACAGTTTTTTTACTGGTGATTAAAATGGGAGATAGCAATTTAAGTCATTCTGAATTATTAAATGTAATCAAACATTCATGGTAATTCGAGTCACGTGACTTGTACTGGAGCACTACTCGATTTTGAGACTTGACTTGGCCAATAGAGAAACACTTGCCACTTGATTTTGACTTGATCATCTATGACTCGTGACTTAACTTGGACTTGAGTTGTATGACTGGAGAGACTTGATTTGTCATCTCGCACACTATGTAAGCTCATCTGTCCTTTATTTCAGAGTGCTGCAGGTTCTGTTCTGTGTCTTGTTCAATTAGATTCATGGAAATCACAGGTTGCGCAGGCCAGGCACAAAGCACGTAATCTAGCAAAGCGTGCGCCAATCCACTATCTTCCGATATTTATTTAGTAAACATAACACATCACTCCCAACAGACGCAAGCAAAAACTCTTCGCAGAAATGTTGCAGCAGCCTACACCTAAACTGTATGGGAAGAAAACGAGACGATTTCTCAGTGTGATCAACTAGGCTACTGATAACAACCACAGCCTGCAGCTGCATAGGCTACAGCCAATGCCCTGTCCCCTCTTGCACTCTGTGTAGGGTAAACAAAGTGGTAACGTTATGTAGAATATTTATAGCCCATTTATTTGTGTTAGAAGTAAAATAAGAATTTTAATCAAATTTGGTTTAGGCTATATTTGAACTTGGACTGGCTAGGCTACCTTGACCTTTTCATTCGAAAATGATTAACTGAAATTAAACGTTTATTTTTTTACTATTTATTTATAGGGGACAATGAACATTAATCAATATTACAATAATGCAACATCCATGTAAATGTGCCGAGGTTAGCCAAAAGATAATTTGCACCAGTAGTCCCTGGGCAGGTAAGGGCCTTTACACAGCTACTATAAAAATACTCACTCAAATAATACAAATCCGTTACATTCAATAATATATCATTCTAACAACACTATCATCAACTGTCTTACATATGAGCAACCACAGATAACTCGTGTATAGGTTTGAGCCGTGTTGTCAATTTAAAATTACAATAATCGGTGCAGCTTCTCAAGTCCATGGGCAATGCATTCCAGTATATTGTAGCTCTAACAGAGAAGGCCGGGTGACCGATTTTTACTGTGTTGGAAAGAGACAAAGCAATCCCATCTAGTTACTGCCCTTGTTATCTTGGGGGTGATTTCCTTGAGCATGATATGCCGGCATAGGGGGGGAGGGGCAAGACCATGCAGGATCTTAAAGACCAGGCTTGCATCTACATACTGATTTAAGCTATCCAGACTAAGTAAATTATGTTTGTAAATGATATGACAATGGTGGTAACTGTTGTAACAATTGTTTACAGACAGAATATTTCACTTAAAATTCACTGTATCACAATTCCAGTGGGTCAGAAGTTTACATACACTAAGTTGACTGTGCCTTTAAACAGCTTGGAATATTCCAGAAAATGATGACATGGCTTTAGAAGCTTCTGATAGGCTAATTGACATAATTTGAGGCAATTGGAGGTGTACCTGTGGATGTATTTCAAGGCATACCTTCGAACTCAGTGCCTCTTTGCTTGACATAATGGGAAAATCCAAAGAAATCATCTAAGACCTCAGAAAAAAATTGTAGACCTCCACAAGTCTGGTTCATCCTTGGGAGCAATTTCCAAACGCCTGAAGGGTACCACATTGATCTGTACAAACAATAGTACGCAAGTATAAACACCATGGGACCACGCAGCTGTCATACCGCTCAGGAAGGAGACGTGTTCTGTCTCCTAGCGATGAACGTACTTTGGTGCGAAAAGTGCAAATCAATCCCAGAACAACAGCAAAGGACCTTGTGAAGATGCTGGAAGAAACAAGTACAAAAGTATCTATCCACAGTAAAATGAGTCCTATATCGACATAACCTGAAAGGCTGCTCAGCAAGGAAGAAGCCACTGGTCATAAACCGCCATTTAAAAGGCAAGACTACGGTTTGCAACTGCACATGGGGACAAAGATCGTACTTTTTGTAGAAATGTCCTCTGGTCTGATTAAACAAAAATAAAACTTTGGCCATAATGACCATTGTTATGTTTGGAGGAGAAAGGGGGAGGCTTGCAAGCCGAAGAACACCATCCCAACCGTGAAGCACGGAGGTGGCAGCATCATGTTGTCGGTGTGCTTTGCTGCAGAGGGGACTGGTGCACTTCACAAAATAGATAGCATCATGAGGAGGAAAATTGTGGATATATTGAATCAACATCTCAAGACATCAGTCAGGAAGTTAAAGCTTGGTTGTAAATGGGTCTTCCAAATGGACAATGACCCCAAGCATACTTCCAATGTTGTGGCAAAATGGCTTAAGGACAACAAAGTCAAGGTATTGGAGTGGCCATCACAAAGCCCTGACCTCAATCCTATAGAGCATTTGTCTGTAGAACTGAAAAGGCGTGTGCGAGCAAGGAGGCCTACAAACCTGACTCAGTTACACCAGCTCTGTCAGGAGGAATGGGCCAAAATTCACCCAACTTATTGTGGGAAGCTTGTGGAAGGCTACCTGAAACATTTGACCCAGGTTAATCAATGTGAAAGCAATGCTACCAAATACTAATTGAGTGTATGTAAACTTCTGACCCAATGGGAATGTCATGAAAGAAATAAAAGCTGAAATAAATCATTCTCTCTACTATTATTCTGACATTTCACATTCTTAAAATAAAGTGGTGATCCTAACTAACCTAAGACAGGGAATTTGTACTCGTATTAAATGTCAGGAATTGTGAATAACAGTACACATGTATATGGCTAAGGTCTATGTAAACTTCCGACTTCAACTGTAGATGTTAAGCAGAAGGGTGTGTAATATTGACCCTTGTGGGACGCCAATGTTATAGTAAAGAGAGTTCTACTGAGTGTCCCCCAAACGAACCATTTTGCTTCTGTTTGTCAGATAGAAATGCATCCAACTAATGACTTCAGTGGACACATTAAGGGAGGATAGTTTGGCTAGGAGAACTTCATGATTCACAGTGTCAAAGGTCTTTTTAAGATCCAAAAAGACTGCACCGACTTCACCAATATGTCCAGTTTAGATGTAATGCATTCCAGAAAATAGCAATTGGCTGTTTTGGTAGAATGGTTAGTTCTGAATCCTTATTGCATTTGCTGTATTGAGTTGCCCTGAATGAGGTGATCAGTCAGATGAACAGTCACCCATCTTTCACCTACATAATACTGATTACATAAATGTACATTTATTTTTAATTGCAGTTGCATTGGCCTATACAATGCAAACCTGCATAAAGCAATCTCAGCCCCAATCTCAGCCCTGCGAGTTCTATTGTCAAGTTGCAGTGGTTGTCTGTGTAAAGTCTAGTTTTAAATGAATTCCTATTATAAAGTACAAGGTTGCTGCAGTTTGACAGGGTTGTCATCCTCCCTTGGGCCAGTAGTTTTTCCAGAATTTCTTTACAACCATATGACCAGTTTAGAAAATATCTGTGTACCTAGCCGGCAGGTAGCTTAGTGGTTAAGAGCGTTGGGCCAGTAACCGAAAGGGCAATGGTTCGAATCCCCGAGTCGACTAGGTGAACAATCTATTGGTGTTCCCTTGAGCAATGCACTTAATCCTAATTGCTCCTGCAAGTAGCTCTGGAGAAGAGCATCTGCTAAATGACTCAAATGTAAATCTGGTCCTTTGCTAATATACATACATTTTTTACAACTACTAATGAATCACTGTCAGATCCTATAGGGTCCTGATGTATACCTGGGTAGGTTACCAGATTAGTAAATGCTCCGGGCCCCAGGGAAAACAATTTGCCCCACCACTCTGGGACCTGTGGGGCCACCTCTGCATCAGGGCATCATCGGTCCCAAAAATCATAGCATTCAGTTTCAAAGACTGGTAGTGGGGGAAAGGTATGCCATTTGTAAAACATGTGGGTCCAAAATCACTGATGCATTTCAATTGCAATAAAATTGGCATTAGACACTTAACTGACATGAGGACTCGAAACCCTAAACAAGGGACTTGTGGCTTGATTCACCCTGAGCTGTGGAACTTGGGACTTTACTTGACACTTGCCCATTATTACTTGGGACTTGACTCGAAGATTAAGACTTGCTTAGGACTTGCAAAATTGTGACTTGGTTACGTCTCTGGTAATTCATTTTAACCTCGTAAACAATTCATTTCGACCCATTGTTTATTTGAAACAGATGTTTATTTTCTGAATTGTGTGCAGTTGCCCGGCTATTATAAGGGACAGGCGCCTTTTTGAGACTCAGCGGTTTAATTGAAGTTTTACAGTACCTGAATTTAGTTCTTCCATTTTGCAAGTGTTTGGATTAGTGATTACACCCCAATTCTCACATTGAGACGTCCAGAAGCAGCCATTTCCTACAGACGTGTCTGCCACGGTGCATAGTGTCTGCCACGGGAAACGTGCCTGCGGCTCGCTGTATTTAGTGGCTGGAGATGGTAATGATGATGGTGGCTAATGGTTCATCTGGAGCTGGAGACAAACACAGACACACAGGAAGTGGTAGAGCAGAGTCCTCATCATGTGCCTGGAGTTAGGAGTCATGGCCAATTAAGTGCGGGCCAGAAATAGTTCCCGCTCTCTTTTATCTCCCTCTGACCTGTGGTTTGTGTTTGTCCCTGTCTGTCTGTCTGGGGGAGCTAACTATGTCTGGGATTAAGCCCTTCTGCCCCAGGACACACACGCATCAAGACCCATACATCTCCAGCACTGCGGTCCTAACAGCAGGAGGGGTGGAACCCCACAAGAAAAGGGAGCAATTACTGTGAAGATAGAGGGAGGAGGAGGGAAGTCCAATTCTCCTTATGGGAGGAAAGGGGAGGGAGGAGTGCTAGGGAGGTTGGTCAGCTCCTCTCTTGGGGTGATGGATTGGGCCCAACATCAGTGCTTCATACTTCGGGGGCGGGGGAAGAGATTCCTCCAGGCTCTCTCTCTCTCTTTCTCTAACAAGATTCTTGCTGTCAGGATCTACATTCAGACTCTCACACGAACACACACAGGTTAAGCGGCTATACTGCCTCATATGTCTTTAGTGTTTCCCTACACACCATGATCCTTTTCCTCTAACCTTTCACCTACATTTTCCTTAACCAATGGTTGAGCAGTAAGCACATTTTTCTTCAGGAAAACCCTTAAGGGAGTGTGTGCTGCTCCACGGCCTAGCTGTTGGCCGACGGCTGTATGTCATAAACCGTTTTTAATGATGAATCAAGATGCCAGTGTAATGCTGGTTTCATACTAGAGGCCATAGCTTCAGCCAGAGAAATCCGCTCAACTTTAAACAATCTTTAAAAACAACCAGAAGTTACAACTAGAAGTGTTTTGTGCTACCTTGTTACTGACCCCCTGTACATCTTTGCCAGCACAGATCTTTTGGGTGGGAAGTGGTGGTTCATTAGTATGTCTGCATAGGCAGGATGATGGGGCCTGTCCTCCCTCCTCCCCTCCCTCATGTCTCCTTTCACTGACTTTAAACTTGTGGCAACTGACATTCCGGAGTGGGGGGTGGTGGGGGGGGTAGAAGGACCTTTTGTTTTAATCTCTGTCAATGGAGCGTGGAGTTTGGTGCCCTCTCCCCTGTCTTTGTGTGTGGGGACGTGAATGGAAGTACTGCAGTGTTTCCGGTATCCTTGGTGACACAGTGGGGATTTGGAGTTAAAAAAGCCCTCAACTTAACCCTCCGCAAGCCGCCCCCACCCCTCCCCCACTTCGTTTTTCTTTTTGGATTGTCAGTCTGAAGTGGAAGTGACAGCGCCGCACTTGCAGTGTGTGTGTGTGTGTCCTGGTGCCCGAATTCAGGAGCGTTTGGTGACTCCCTCGGAGAGAGCATGGGAACTTTACATTTCAAAGCCGGGCAGAGGGCACACAGAAACTACAGCGGAACCGAAGCTGTGTGTACAAGGAGAAAGAGATGAGACAGAGAGGTGAAGGGGGGTGTATGGTGCTGCACATGAGAGAGGGGTGAAGGGGGGTGTATGGTGCTGCACATGAGAGGGGGGTGTATGGTGCCGCACATGAGAGAGGGGTGAAGGGGGGTGTATGGTGCTGCACATGAGAGAGGGGTGAAGGGGGGGTGTATGGTGCCGCGCATGAGAGAGGGGTGAAGGGGGGTGTATGGTGCCGCGCATGAGAGAGGGGTGAAGGGGGGTGTATGGTGCTGCGCATGAGAGAGGGGTGAAGGGGGGGGGTGTATGGTGCTGCGCATGAGAGAGGGGTGAAGGGGGGTGTATGGTGCCGCGCATGAGAGAGGGGTGAAGGGGGGGGGTGTATGGTGCTGCGCATGAGAGAGGGGTGAAGGGGGGTGTATGGTGCCGCGCATGAGAGAGGGGTGAAGGGGGGTGTATGGTGCCGCGCATGAGAGAGGGGTGAAGGGGGGGTGTATGGTGCCGCGCATGAGAGAGGGGTGAAGGGGGGTGTATGGTGCCGCGCATGAGAGAGGGGTGAAGGGGGGTGTATGGTGCCGCGCATGAGAGAGGGGTGAAGGGGGTGTATGGTGCCGCGCATGAGAGAGGGGTGAAGGGGGTGTATGGTGCCGCGCATGAGAGAGGGGTGAAGGGGGGTGTATGGTGCCGCGCATGAGAGAGGGGTGAAGGGGGGTGTATGGTGCTGCACATGAGAGAGGGGTGAAGGGGGGTGTATGGTGCCGCACATGAGAGAGGGGTGAAGGGGGGTGTATGGTGCCGCGCATGAGAGAGGGGTGAAGGGGGGTGTATGGTGCCGCGCATGAGAGAGAGAGGTGAAGCATTTTGCAGTGAGTCTGGAATTCTCATTTTGTTCAGATTAAGAAAGTGGCGGTAGCAGGGGGGGTTCGTGGGAGAGGGGTGTTGGATTATTTTGGGGGTGGGGGGGTGATGGACATTCCTTAGGATGAAGTAGGTCATTGTTCCCCGTCTCTACTGAAGAGAGCCTTCTGAAGGAACTGACCAACTGAAAGCATTGGAGGGAGAGAGCGAGAGAGGGGGGACAGGTCCCTATATGGAAAGGGAGGAAGGGGGAGCAGTAATCCTATTGAAAATGCCTCTGAAGGACAGACCAAGAGGAGCAGGGAGAAAGGAAAACGAATGGAATGTGACAACAGAAAAATGCCATTGGTGGTCAGTCTGAAGCAGCTTGATGTGGAGAGACGTTTCTGTTGAATGGCAGTGGATTTACAGGAACCAGGCAACCACCTCTCCCATATTCAGCCTCTCTCTCTCTCTCCCGCTAACAAACTTTAACTCCACCTTTCATCCCCCCTCACTCTTTTCTTTCTCTTCCTCCCTTTCCAACCGTTTTTCTTCCCATACAACCATTCCCATAGTGGGTTTTTTTTCTGCTGAGGGATTTTATGTGCTATTCCTGCTGTTGGGACACTGTGCTATTCCTGCTGTTGGGACACTGTGCTATTCCTGCTGTTGGGACACTGTGCTATTCCTGCTGTTGGGACACTGTGCTATTCCTGCTGTTGGGACACTGTGCTATTCCTGCTGTTGGGACACTGTGCTATTCCTGCTGTTGGGACACTGTGCTATTCCTGCTGTTGGGACACTGTGCTATTCCTGCTGTTGGGACACTGTGCTATTCCTGCTGTTGGGACACTGTGCTATTCCTGCTGTTGGGACACTGCTATTCCTGCTGTTGGGACACTGTGCTATTCCTGCTGTTGGGACACTGTGCTATTACTGCTGTTGGGACACTGTGCTATTACTGCTGTTGGGACACTGTGCTATTCCTGCTGTTGGGACACTGCTGTGAAGGGAAACCAGTACATACAGGACAATGTCAAATGAAATAAACATCCATCTGTTTTGATCATAACCCCTCTGATTTTCAACCCTATTGGCAGCTACAGGAGGACTGGTCCCAAATGGAACCCTATTCCCTATATAGTGCACTATGGGCCTTGGTCAGAAGCGTACTATATAACCTATTTTTTGCCTTTCGTGAACTAGCACTTGACCTTTTCCCCTTTCTACCTCTGACTTTGCTGATAGTACGCACATTTCTTCCTCAATTAAGTAGCTATGACTTGAGATGTGGTGGTTCCACCCCGCTGCCTTATGATAAATTCTTAAACTAAGTTGCTCTGGATAAGAGCGTCTGCTAGATAACAATGTATAGGGAATAGGGTGCCATTTTGGACGCAAGTCAGGTTTTCTATAGCCTGGAGCTGTGCATTCTGGGAGTGCTGTGCAGACCTAAATCTGTTTCTCTGGAGTACCGTTCTAATGACAGTCACAGACACACTGCCAAAAACATTATGGAGGAGACGTTCAATCTGGTTGTGGAAATGTACAATAGGACAGGGGTTTTCAAACTGGGGTTAGCGGCCATTCAAGCCAAATGCCCGTTTGATTTTGTTAAAATGTTTGAGCAGAGGAACACAGCATTAGCCATGGTAAAATGCATAGAATTGTAGGAAATTAACATTCTTTATTTTGATCTAGCGCTAACATTTTCAGTCTATTTACATTTGTCGTTTAGCAGACACTCCTATCCAGAGGGACTTAGTTTGTGCATTCATCTTAAGACAGCTAGGTGCGACAACCACATCTCAGTCATAGCATATTTTTCCTCAAACTCAGTGGCTCTTTGCTTGACATTATGGGAAAATCAAAAGAAATCAGCCAAGACCTCTGAAAAGAAATTGTAGACCTCCACAAGTCTGGTTCATCCTTGGGAGCAAGTTCCAAACGCCTGAAGGTACCACATTGATCTGTACCAACAATAGTAAGCAAGTATAAACACCATGGGACCACGCAGTCGTCATACCACTCAGGAAGGAGACTCGTTCTGTCTCCTAGAGATGAATGTACTTTGGTGCGAAAAGTGCAAATCAATCCCAGAACAACAGCAAAGGACCTTGTGCAGATGCTGGAGGAAACGGGTACAAAAGTATCTATATCCACAGTAAAACGAGTCCTATATCGACATAACCTGAAACCCCGCTCAGCAAGGAAGAAGCCACTGCTCAAAAAACGCTATAATAAAGCAAGACTACGGTTTGCAACTGCACATGGGGATAAAGATTGTACTTTTTGTAGAAATGTCCTCTGGTCTAATGAAACAAAAATAGAACTGTTTGGCCATAATAACCATCGTTATGTTGGAGAAGAAAGGGGAACGCTTGCAAGCCGAAGAACACCAACCCAACCGTGAAGCACGGGGGTTGCAGCATCATGTTGTCAGTTTGCTTTGCTGCAGGAGGGACTGGTGCACTTGACAAAATAGATGGCATCATGAGGAGGAAAATGATGTGGATATATTGAAGCAACATCTCAAGACATCAGTCAGGAAGTTAAAGCTTGGTCGTAAATGGGTCTTCCAAATGGACAATGACCCCAAGCATACTTCCAATGTTGTGGCAAAATGGCTTAAGGACAACAAAGTCAAGGTATTGGAGTGGCCATCACAAAGCCCTGACCTCAATCCTATAGAACATTTGTCGGCAGAACTGAAAAAGCATGTGCGAGCAAGGAGGCCTACAAACCTGACTCAGTTACACCAGCTCTGTCAGGAGGAATGGGCCAAAATTCACCCAACTTATTGTGGGAAGCTTGTGGAAACATTTGACCCAGGTTAAACAATGTAAAAGCAACGCTACCAAATACTAATTGAGTGTATGTAAACTTCTGACCCACTGGGAATGTGATGAAAGAAATAAAACCTGAAATAAATAATTCTCTACTATTATTCTGACATTTCACATTCTTAAAATAAAGTGTTGATACTAACTGACCTAAAACAGGGATTTTTACTGGGATTAAATGTCAGGAATTGTGAGAAACTGTGTTTAAATGTATTTGGCTAAGGTGTATGTAAACTTCCGACTTCAACTGTATGTTTGTTTTTTAGATGCACAGATACAAATAGAATACATAGTTTCAATCTCTGGCAGAGTAAATATGGTATTAAGATGAGGGTTGATTAAAATCTGCTCCCCCTTCCGTCCACATGTTCTGGAAGATTTACAAAGCCATTATCTATCACGCTGAGAATGCCAAAAATGACATTTCCTCAATATCATATCACCTCATAATAACCTCTGTTAATATTCTATTGGGTTCACAAATATAGCCTATCATTACAAAACTGTGTGATGTTGATATTCAAAGTCTTAGCTATGCGCTATTGTCATACTTACACCCTCTCTTTCCTGTCTGCAGAGTTCTTCCGCGAGTTACTGGACAACGCGGAGCGCTCGCTCAACGACATGTTCGTGCGCACATACGGCAAGATGTATGTGCAGAACGCCGAGCTATTCAAGCACTTCTTCCAGGAGCTGAAGCGCTACTACGTGTCAGGCAGCGGCGTGGTCAACCTGGACTCCATGCTGTCTGACTTCTGGGAAGACCTCCTGGAGAGGATGTTCCGATTGGTCAACGTCCAGTACGAGTTCAGCGACGCCTACATGGAATGCGTCAGCCGCCACACCGAGCAGCTAAAACCGTTTGGCGACGTGCCACGCAAGCTCCGCCTCCAGCTGACACGGGCCTTCGTGGCGGCGCGCACATTTACCCGCGGCCTGGCGCTCATGCCCGAAGTGGTCAACAAGGTCTCCACGGTAAGAGGGATGTTAGTGCGTAGTATTACATATACAGTGCTTTCAAAAAGTATTCACACCCCTTGACTTTTTCAACATTTTGTGGTTACAGACGGAATTTAAAATGCATTGCATTGAGATTTTGTATCACTGATCTACACACAATACCCCATAATCCTGTTTACAATAAGGCACTAAAGTAAAACTGCAAAGAAAGGAACTTTCCGTCCTGAATACAAAGCGTTATGTTTGGGGAAAATCCAACACATCACTCAGTACCGTGCTTCATATTTTCAAGCATAGTGGTGGCTACATCATGTTATGGGTATGCTTGTCATCGGCAAGGACTAGGGAGTTTTTTTGGGGGGATAAAAATAAACCGAATGGCGCTAAGCACAGGAAAAATCCTATAGGGAAACTTGGTTGTCTGCTTTCCAACAGACACTGGAGATGAATTCACCTTTCAGCAGGACAATAACCTAACATACAAGGCCATATATACACAGGAGTTGCTTACCAAGATGACATGGAATGTTCCTGAGTGGCTAGTTACAGTTTTGACATATTGGCTTCAAAATCTATGGCAAGACTTGAAAAGGGTTGTCTAGCAATGATCAACGACCAACTTGGAGCTTGAAGAATTTTTGAAATGGTAATGTACAAATGTTGTACAAATATTGTACAATCCATGTGTGCAAAGCTCTTAGTCTTACCTAGAAAGACTCACAGGTGTAATCACTGCCAAATGTGCTTCTACAAAGTATTGAATTGGGTGTGATACTTAGATTTCTGAATTTCATTTTCAATAAATTGGCCGAATTGTCAACATTTTTTCACTTTGTCATTATGGTGTGTAGATGGGTGAGAGGAAAAAAATCTTATCCATTTTGAATTTAGGCTGTAAATCAACAAAATGTGGAATACGTATGAAGACTCTCTGAAGGCCCTGTGTATTAGTTGCATTATAGCATCTCTGTGATGGGAGACGTTGGTTCAGTGTCACATAGGAACCAGGGAGGATGTTGAGAAGTAGCATGAAGTGCCCTTAAAGCCTCCTGTGTAGAGAGATTTGGTCTGTTCTGGCTGTGGTTATCTGTAGCCTTGGTCAGTGTTCTCATGCACTGAACAGCTGGTTTAAACCCCTAAATAGACAAACGTTCCCAGAATAACAACCTGTAATGTTTGACCAGGTGTGGGGAGTTCAGGTGAACATTTCTTCCTCACCCTCCTGTGTTTTCTAACCTCTGTGGAAAGCAGGTGGCATTTGGGACACTGTCTGAATGGGAGTTCAAGATTCCATAATGGTACTGTTTTGTTGTTAGGTGTGTGTGAAGAGAGGACATGATAGGTTTATAGCAGTTTTGGAAGTGACTCATTAATGATAAGATACTGCACATTGGACTTTCACTATAAATCACATTGTGGGATTTGAGTAATAATTTGATATGTTGTGTATATAGGTTTAGTGTCCTGCCTGTTGGTTTAAGAAAAGGATCAGTTCATTCACCTCATTGAAACTTAGTGACCAATGCATAGGAGTATAAACTCCTTACTCCCTCCTCTTTCCCCCTCAGGTCAATGCGTCCCCTAGCTGTGTGCGGGCAGCCATGAAGATGATGTACTGTCCCTACTGTTCTGGCCAGATTGCCCTCAAGCCGTGTCAGAACTACTGTTTCAATGTGATGCGTGGCTGTCTGGCCAACCAGGCCGATCTCGACACAGAGTGGAACAACTTCCTGGGTAAGGGCTTCCATATCCAACAAGGAAAAGCTCACTATGCTGTGTGTTAGTCTTCTGCCACGCTGTCCCTCACTGGGGTGCCTCTGGTGCCTGCTACCCCCTCTCTGTGTGGCAGCTTTACTGGGCCTTATTTTGGGCGCCTTGTTAAATCTTCTTAGGATCAAAACACTGACACTGCTGTGTGCTTCCCCCTGCTGGTAGAAACAAGCCAAATCGCCCCATAGTGAAAATGGCCGAAAGAATCTAGGCCCCAAAAAGATTATAGTGCTTCTTTAATTCCCAGAAGTATTTACTTAGGGTGTCGTTGTTTTCATTGTGACTGAGTTGTCTGATTCTCAGATGCAATGTTGAGTCTGGCTGAGAGGTTGGAGGGGCCCTTCAACTTCGAGTCTGTCATGGATCCCATTGACGTCAAGATCTCTGAGGCCATCATGAACATGCAGGAGAACAGCATGCAGGTGTCACAGAAGGTCAGTCACTTCCTGTCTGTGACTGTTTTCTGCATTCCCCTGTCTCTCTGTCTGGTAGCCCTCCCGTCTCTGTCTGGTAGCCCCGCCCGTCTGTCTCTGTACATGCCGCTCACTCTACTCTCCACCTCTTCAGGTGTTTCAGGGGTGTGGTCAGCCTCAGCCAGGTAAAGGCTTCCGGTCCCGTCGCTCAGTCAAGGAGACAGGATTCACCGGTCGCTTCCGTCCCTACAGCCCCGATGCACGTCCCACCACAGCTGCTGGCACCAGCCTGGACAGACTGGTAAGTCTTCGTCAGACATCGGGTCCAACCAGCAGCCTCAACACAAGTTTTTACGTGAGAAGCAAAAGTCCAAAGTCTTTCAAATGGACATAGTATAAATGTGTGATCCATCTCTGTTTGCCTGCCTCCTTCTACCCAGACGACGGATGTGAAGAAGAAGCTGAAGCATGCTAAGAAGTTCTGGTCCACGCTGCCAGAGACCGTGTGTGTTGGAGAGAGGATCACGTCTGGGGATGACTGTTGGAATGGAACAGCAAAGAGCAGGTTAGTTTGGCAGGTTGTTTTCTCAGGTCACTCCCTTGACACAGACACCAATCAACATTTTTTGCGTACCAAATGGGACCCTATTCCCTATTTAGTGCACTACTTTTGACTAGGGCCCGTAGGGATGGAGTCTCTCACTCTAAAGGCATAAAGTAAGGTTGCTGCAGAACGAATTAGTGTGTCCTGTAGGATCTCCCCATTCACGCACACCCTCCTTCCCTAGGTACGAGTCTGTTGTTATGGGCAACGGATTGGCCAATCAGGTGTCCAACCCAGATGTGGAAGTGGACATCACAAAGCCAGACCTGGTGATTCGCAGTCAGATCGCAGTGTTAAAGGAAATGACTAGCTGGCTGAAGGCCGCCCATAGCGGCAACGACATCTCCAGCGACCAAGGTGAGGATGGTAAACCCTAACAGATTAACTGACTGAGGCCTATTAACCACACCTCTCCAGAGAACTCGACTTGACCACGTCACCACAATAATGCATGCACTACTGAGGTAAAAGGCTGTGTGTTGTCTTCTGAACGGTCAGATAGCTAGCAAGAAGCTGTTTTGACTCTTGTCACGTCTATGCTAATTTGGAAAAAATCTGCAAGCTAGCTAACCAACAACTGTAACAATGTACAGGTAAATGATCAAATAAAGGAAACGCATGAGTAAATGAGGGATACAAATTATATTGAAAGCAGGTGCTTCCACACAGGTGTGGAGTAACATCCCACTTAGGTTCATGTATAAAAATGTTGAGCATGCCCAATTGCCCATTAATTTTAGCTACCATGTCTGGATGGAGAGATCTGTGACTTTGAAAGAGGGGTGATTTGTTGGGGAACGTTTAGCAGGAGCATCAGTGACGAAGACTGATCAACACTGATGTAAACCATATGCCGTGGCTGTCTATCACCAGATATCAACCCTATGGGAGATTCTGGAGCGGTGCCTGAGAGAGTGTTTTACACCACCATCAACAAAACACCAAATTATGGAATTTCTTGTGGAAAAATGGTGTCGCATTCCTCCAATAGAGTTCCAGACACTTGTAGAATCTATGACAAGGTGCATTGAAGCTGTTCTGGCCCGTGGTGGCCCAACTCCCTATTAAGACACTATGTTGGTGCTTACTGGGCAAATGTATTTATTTTTTCAATAAATATTTGCAGACTAAGCTTACACAAATTGGCAATAATCATTTGATTGTAAGCCCACCCAGTCTGTTTTTACCTCCTAGTTGCGTAGTGCACACCCAGTGGTTTTGTTGGTAAACACCCCACCTGTCTATAGATGAGAATATCTAGGCCAGATAATGTATTCAGTTTGCCTACGAATGCCTCACTGTGAGAAGGTACCTTAGATGACTAATGCCTCCCTGTGTGAGAAGGTACCTTGGATGACTAATGCCTTCATGTGAGAGAAGGTACCTTAGATGACATTTAGACACTTTTTTTATCCAAAGGGACTTAGTCATGCGTGCGTAAAGCTTTTACGTCTGGGTCGTCCCGGAAATCAAACACACTATCTTGGCGTTGCAAGCGCCATACTCTACCAACTCAGCTACCGTTCAAAATGTTACAACAGACTTGATCACTTCTCTTTTCATCCCCGAATGCTGTTTCTAGTCCTGAGTTCATGGCCTCCATCAACCTGCTCTCTCTCTCTCGTTCTCTCTCGCTCTCTGTTCCAGATGAGGACGGTAGCGGAGGAGAGGAGAGTGGCAGCGGCTGTGACTCTCCGTCCTGTGAGGTGGACCGGGACATCTACTTCTCCACCACAGCCACCCCCATCAACCCCCGCGTAGTCAAGGTGGTGCACCAGGACACGAGTGGCGTAGTCCGTGTGGCACACAGGAGCATGGCACTGGCACTCAGTGCGCTTGTCCTGGCCCTGCTCGCCCCCCACTGGAGATAAAACTGCCGAGGGAAGGAAAGGGAGAGAGCGCCAGAGAGAAGAGGGGAAAAACTGTCAGAGATACTTTATAAAAGACTGCCTTCAGGACCTCGGTCTGCCCGCCATCTTTGGGGGGGGCGGGGGCTCTGGAGTTATTAATATTATAATAACTTCACTTTTAATTTTGTTTTTATAAAAATGGACATCAAGTGTACAGCGATACGATTTTCTTCCAAAATGTTCACTTTTTTTATTTTTATTAGCATTTTGTCCCGATTAACTGATTGGCCCCTTGAAGCTAGGATCTCCACCGCCACATCACCGACAGTGTTTTCAGTTCTACCATTATTCACATTTGAGTTGTTGTCCAAGTGGGTGTTAGTGTCTTACAGATATCTCAATTGGAACCCGGGATTGTGTGTGTGTGCGCACGTTTTGTAGTGTGCCTGTGTGTCTGAGTGCTTTTCATTATAACAATATGCTCTCTATTCACAAATGCATTTCCCTTATCAAGAGAGCAACTAAGGAACAATGTTTCTGCTTTGTGAGTGTGCTTCCTTTTCTTTTTAAAGATATAGTGGCCGGATCGTCAGGCTGGCCAGGGATGAAATGTGTATGAAAACATTGAAATGGAAATCTTGGTCACATGTTGAAGCTTCAGACTGGCTCACACAGCTGAAAGTACAAGAGACTGGTAGCTCTGTGGGAAAACACTGAGAGAAGTTACAGGGCTGATGGTTTGGTAGGAGGTGGAACTAGCTGGTGAGGGGTTCTCTGGGTTTCTGTGTGCCCAGGTGTGTATCCATCACATCCTAAACTACACTCTAAACCAGTCCACTGAGATCATACCGCATGTGTTCTCTGAATCATCATCATTATAAACTAGCTGTGTTGGATGTATGGGGGAAGTCTTGATATAGGTTACAAGGGAATGCTGGAGACTTGACAGGAGGGGCTCCCTCTCCCTGGCATTCCCCCTATAGAAGGCAGAGCTGACGGGTGTCCTGGGGCAGTAACTCTGCACAGTCAGTCTGACATGAAAAAATGTGATCTTGGCAGGGAGTGGCTTGTATGTTCAACATCTTTTAGATATAGCAGAAAAGAGAAACTAAGACACAATTGAGTGACTTTGTGAATTGAATTGGAGATGAGGGAAACGTGGAGACTGAGTATGATAAAATTGGAACACAGGGTTTTACGTGGAGGTAGTGTTCACATTTTTTGTAATAAAGATATGTATTAGGTACTACAATGAATTGTACTGTTAGTTGTAGGAGCTGGTGGTCTGTGTGCACAGATTGTTTTGGGGTGCTTGTTTGCACCCCATACAGACATTTACCTCTACTTTCATTAGATCTGTCTGACGTGTCCCCCCTTGCATCCAATAATTTCAACTGTTTGCAACTAAAGTTGATACATTCTGTCTTGCATGGAAAATGAAACCTTGGTACGTTAGTAACTACTTAATGATCATGAAAAACTGTTGTTTTCTGGGAATTCTCAAATCAATCAATTGTATCCGTTGTCAGCAGAAGTACTTTTCTGTCTCTCCAGACAGAACGGTGTACCTGAGTTTGTGTTGAATTGGATAACTGACAAGCACAATATGTTTGAATTCACATCACCTAAAAGTTTCACCTCACATTATCCACTGGTTGCTTTTGTACAGTAAATTATTTAATTGCATGTTTATTTTAAAGCATTTACAAACATGCATTCAAAAAATACAGTATTCAGAATGTATTGATATATTGTGTAGATGAAAAGATATTCATAATTTTACAAATTAACTGAAGGTATTGGTTTCAGATTTCCTATTTTACATTTGAACTCTGTTAAGAAAAAAACAGACTTGCATATTGCAGTCTGTCAAGTCTTCTAAGGTGATTGGCTGATGTATGGTGGTGATGCCTGGACACGGCTGTTCGCTCAAGACCTTTTGTGCCTCTTGTGCCCCCATGGTGCTGGACACATTTCTGCACTAAACCCCTAATGCCCCCAAGGATTACGCCTGGCCGGCCGCCAGAACTTGGAAGGAATCCCTGAGGACATTTGGGGCTTGAGGACAGGAAATTGTGATGACATGCAGCAAAAACATCTATGCAGCCTTTGCAGAGGAAATATCTATACGGCCCTTCCACACTCAACTTGCAGTCTTTTAATAATGTTTCTGTCATCAAATTATTTTTTTCAATCTCAAATGGTAAATGTGGGGCAGTAATGGCAAATGTCTGCTTGAGCGCCATGGCCGCAGATCTTCCTGTAGGCACGGCAGCAGGTGTGTTGGTCTAGCTTATAGTACCATAGGGGTTCTCCTTTTTTATGATCCATGGAACAACCTCAGGTGTGTCTGAAATGGCACCCTATACTTAACACAGTGCACTGTGGGCCCTGGTCAAAAGAAGTGCATTATGTAGGGAATGGGGTGTCATTTCAGACGCAGCCTGATAGTTGAGGAGATGGATACAGTGCCTTGCAAAAGTTTTCATCCCCCTTGGCGTAAATCCTATTTTGTTGCATTACAACCTGTAATTTAAATGTTTTTTTATTTAGATTTCATGTAATGGACATACACAAAATAATCCAAATTGGTGAAGTGAAATGATATCTTGTTTTAGAAAATTATATAAAATAAAAAATGGTAAAGTAGTGCTTATGTATTCACCCCCTTTGCTACAAAGCCTCGAAATAAGCTCTGGTGCAACCAATTACCTTCAGAAGTCACATAATTAGTTAGATTGCACACAGGTGGACTTTATTTAAGTGTCACATGATCTCAGTAGATATACACTTGTTCTGCAATGTCCCAGAGTCTGCAACACCACCTGTGCAAGCGGCACCATGAAGACCAAGGAGCTCGCCAAACAGGTCAGGGACAAAGTTGTGAAGTACAGATCAGGGTTGGGTTATAAAAAATTATAGTAAACTTTGAACATCCCACAGCGCACCATTAAATCCATTATTAAAAATGTAAAGAATATGGCACCATAATAAACCTGCCAAGAGAGGGCCGCCCACCAAAACTCATGGACCAGGCAAGGAATCAGAGGCAACAAAGAGACCAAAGATAACCCTGAATGAGCTGCAAAGCTCCACAGCGGAGATTGGAGTATCTGTCCATATGACCACTTTAAGCCGTACACTCCACAGAGCTGGCCTTTATGGAAGAGTGGCCAGAAAAAAGCCATTACTTAAAGAAAAAAATAAGCAAACACGTTTGGTGTTCGCCACAAGGCATGTGGGAGACTCCAAACATATTGAAGAAGGTACTCTGGTCAGATTAGACAAATTTAGCTTTTTGGCCATCAAGGAAAATGCTATGTCTGGCACAAACCCAACACCTCTCATCACCCGAGAAAACCATCCCCACAGTGAAGCATGGTGGTGGCATGCTGTGGGTATGTTTTTCATTGGCAGGGACTGGGAAACTGGTCAGAATTGAAGGAATGATGGATGGCGCTAAATACAGGGAAATTCTTGAGAGAAACCTGTTTCCAGAGATTTGAGACTGGGACGGAGATTCACCTTCCAGCAGGACAGTGACCCTAATTCTACTGCTAAAGCAACACTCGAGTGGTTTAAGGGGAATCATTTAAATGTCTTGGAATGGCCTAGTCTAAGCCCAGACCTCAATCCAATTGAGAATCTGTGGTATGACTTAAAGATTGCTGTACACCAGCGGAACCCATCCAACTTGAAGGAGCTGGAGCAGTTTTGCCTTGAATAATGGGCAAAAATCCCAGTGGCTAGATCTGCCAAGCTTATAGAGACACCCCAAGAGACTTGCAGCTGTAATTGCTTCAAAAGGTGGGTCTACAAAGTATTGACTTTGGGGGGTGAATAGTTATGCACGCTCTAGTTTTGTTTTTTTGTCATTTATTTTTTTAAACTCTCAATAAAACATATTTTGCATCTTCAAATTGGTAGGCATGTTGTGTAAATCAAATGATACAAACCCCCCAAAAAGTTATTTTAATTCTAGGTTGTAAGGCAACAAAATAGGAAAAATGCAAAGGGGGGTGAATACTTTCGCAAGCCACTCTATATGACGGCACACCTCATCGGTCTTCGGCCCACCAGAACAGCATGGAGTCATCTTTGAGGACTGAGGAGTCTGTGTGTCCCAATTGACACACTTGTTCCCTATGGCCCCTGGTCAAAAGTAGTGCACTACATAGGGAATAGGGTGTCATTTGGGATTCATATGAGTGACAAAGTAATATGTAAATGAGCAGCCATTTTAGATGTCTCTGAAAGAGGCCATAACAATCCATGTTTTTACTTCTGAGTATCTCCTAAATGTTATGAGAAAAACAAGATGAGATAGATGCTAAATTGTAAAAGAAAAGGTGTCTTAAACATTTCCTAGTCTTGTTGAAATAAAGACTGCAGATATTTAAATGGTCTTGAATGGTTTATATTCTGAATTACTGACATTTACATGATGGTCCTCTAAATTTATATTCTGAATTACTGACATTTACATGATGGTCTTCTAAATACTAGGTAGGTTTACCCTAAAGATGAAACATTACCTTTTAAAAATATGCATTTCAACAAATGAACCATTGCAACGAAGAAGCATATGCTCTCTGAAAAATGCAGATGTTGTGTCTCCCCCCCATGTTGACTCCAACGCTTCCCACAGTTGTGTCAAGTTGGCTGGATGTCCTTTGGGTGGTGGACCATTCTTCATACACATGGGAAACTGTTAAACCTGAAAAACCCAGCAGTGTTACAGTTCTTGACAGAAACTGGTGCGGCTGGCACCTACTACCATACCCTTTTTCAAAGGCACTTAAATATTTTATCTTGCCCATTCACCCTCTGACTGGCACACATTACACAATCTATGTCTCAAGGCTTAATCCTTTAACCTGAACAAGTGACATCAATGGGATCATAGCTTTCACCTGGATTCACCTGGTCAGTCCATATCATGGAAATAGCTGGTGTTCTTAATTGTTTTGTACACAGTGTGTGGTTCTTTGTCTGTAGGATTCAGATTAAACCCATTAGACTTTTTATGAGTATTCAATAATGCACATGCCTTTCTGTATTTAGAGACTACAGGTATTGTCTCTACTCCTTCACAAAGAGAGTAGATAATTCCTCTGGAAATTTCTGAAAAGCTGTGGTGCCTACCGTAACCTTCCAACATCAGTAGGCCTACATTGTATAGAAAAAGGAAACACGTTGACTATAAAATATTTTATTTTAGTATTTGGTTCTCAACCCGTGGCACATAGAATATCCCAATGGTATGCGAGCACTGCAGCCTTCAAATTCATTCAAAATGTAAAGACCTGCCGAAACCCGGGATCGAACCAGGGACCTTTAGATCTTCAGTCTAACGCTCTCCCAACTGAGCTATTTCGGCGGTATATAGAGGGTGACGGGAAAGCTTTATGTACCTAGGAGTCAAGATAACGCCTCTATAGTTCTGGAAACTTTGACATGCGGATGTTGTATGCATCTACAAAGTCATGAAATCACAATATCAAATCTGGGCAGCATGGTACAGATACATCTTTATGGATTGGCCAATATATACAGTCATTGATTGGCTCACATCAGAGAACCTCCGCCCATGTATGTAAGTGCCGTCATTTCACGAGCCTCAGCCAACGCAGGGGATTCTGGGAAGGACGTTTAGTGATCGGGAACATGATGATGGAAGGGGACTCTAAGCACCTAATTGTTGGTGGGAAACACAAAATCCGTAATGCTTTCGTGACATACAAGCAGACTTCTGTGAGAGGTACATGTTTTCACGTCTGTAACATAATTATTTCGTGAAACATCAAAAGCCCTCTCTGTTTGTATGCGAATGTTGTGTGGCTAGCTTAGCCTGGTTACTTGTTCCGCTAGCTTGTCATTGTTTTTGTTAACGAAGTGAAAGCAATAAAGCTAGAAAGCAGTGTTTGCCCCCAACCAAGGCAGGGCCCAGTGGGTCAGACTGCTTGAGTAATGCGGTTTAGTTTCTCTCGGGAAGATGGATGAAAGGTCCACCAACCACCACCGGCTCTTGATTGCCCTGGTGATAAGCTTGCTCTTTGGCGTGATTGTGCTTCAGTACCTTTGTCCTAGCTCCGATTGCCAACTGTTGCACCTAGGATCATTGGCCTCCAACTCGGGCAGCAATGCCATCGGGTCCCAGGGAAACGACATTGGCCTCAGTGGACAGGACACATACGTCGCTGAGGACTGTGCCCTAGCCCGTTATATTCCCCGCTTCAATTTCACTTCTGCAGACCTCAGTCGACTCGTAGACTTCAATATCCAGGGAGATGATGTTATTGTTTTTCTACACATCCAGAAGACAGGGGGTACAACATTTGGTCGACATTTAGTGCGTAATATTCAACTCGAGAGGCCTTGTGAGTGTCATGTTGGCCAAAAGAAATGCACCTGTTACCGGCCAGGTAAAAGGGAAACGTGGCTTTTCTCCCGGTTCTCCACTGGCTGGAGCTGTGGTCTTCACGCGGACTGGACCGAGCTGACCAACTGCGTGCCGTCTCTCATGAACACGCGCGAGCCCCCCAAGAAGCCTACAGTTCCCAGGTAAGTGTCACTCAGAGAACTGGATTTGAAATTACTTGTGGACAACAATTTCAGTTTGTTCAGTATCTTGTTCCTAAATTGAATTCACATCTAATATTTTATTATGTATGATCAATCAGAGACAAATGCATTCATGCTTCTCTAGGGTTGAAAGGGGATTCTGGTCTGGTTAAGCTGGGTCAATAGCTGTTCATCTTGAGCTGCAGAGAGTGCCCAATTACCCCCTATTCCCATTTATAGTGCACTGGTTTTGATCAGAGGCCCTGTTCAAAAGTAGGTCACTTTATAGGAAATAGGGTGCCATTTGTGACTTAGACTCATTGAGACCATTGCGTTGGTTATTATTACAGTTATATTACAGAGGTGCTGAATTCAAAACAAGTCTAAAGACAAATTAACTGACCTAGGTATCTTTCTCTCTGTTCACTCTGTTCTGTCTGTCTCTCTGTATTGTTCTGTCTCTCTGTTCTGTATGTCTCTCTGTTCACTCTGTTCTGTCTGTCTCTCTGTATTGTTCTGTCTCTCTGTTCTGTATGTCTCTCTGTTCACTCTGTTCTGTCTGTCTCTCTGTTCTGTCTGTCTGTCTCTATATTCTATTTGTCTGCTGTTCCTCAGCCGGAACTACTACTACATCACCATCCTGCGTGACCCGGTGTGGCGCTACCTGAGCGAGTGGCGGCACGTGCAGCGCGGTGCCACCTGGAAGGCCTCCCTGCACGTGTGTGACGGGCGCGCCCCCACGCTGGCTGAGCTGCCCAGCTGCTACCCCGGGGATGACTGGTCCGGCTGCTCCCTGCAGGAGTTCATGGACTGCCCCTACAACCTGGCCAACAACCGGCAGGTCCGCATGCTGGCAGACCTCAGCCTGGTGGGCTGCTACAATGTCTCGGCCATGAGCGAGGACGAGCGCTGGGCCGTGTTATTAGAGAGTGCCAAGCAGAACCTGCGGGGCATGGCCTTCTTCGGCCTGACAGAGTACCAGAGGAAAACCCAGTACCTGTTTGAGAGGACCTTCCACCTGGCGTTCATCGCCCCCTTCACCCAGCTCAACGGCACGCGGGCGGCCAGCGTAGAGGTTGTGCCTGAGACGCAGCTCCGGATCCGCCAGCTGAACCAATGGGATGAGGAGCTGTACGAGTATGCCCGCGACCTGTTACTCCAGCGCTTCCAGGTGGCCCGGCAGCAGGAGAGGAAACAGGCCAGGGAGAGGAGGCAGCAGAAGAGGAGAAGGCTCAGAGGGAAGCTGGGGTCAACAAGGCTGGGGATGGGGAGGCCGGTGGCCGAGTGGCCCAGCGATAAGCCCCAGTGGACAGAGACTCAGACTGGGGAGGCGATCACCACCCACCTACGACCACCCTCCCCAGAAAGGAAGCATCAGAAGAGGGGAGGTGGAGAGGCTGAGGTGCAGCTGCCAGACTGGTGGGGTCTGGAGGAGAACAGCACCATTGAGGACTACATGGATAATGTGGAACAGTGGCGGTAGCAGTGAGAGGACCAAGTTGGAGAAAGAGGGAATGGTTGAGCCTTGTCTATACAGACATTATGGGCGCTTCCTGCAAATGTGCACTTCTTCACGTCCCTTTATGGATTTGAAATGAAATGACTGGTATTAGCAAAAGGTGTTTTTAACCATGCCTACACCAATCCAATGCTATATGAGGGTAGTAGTGAACAAATGCACACTTCAGGAACAAGGAGATATGGGATATACACATTCTCAAAACTCTCCACTAACAGCGTACAGCTCCCTTTAGCCTGCATCCCAACCTTTGGTCCATGGACACTTCTCCGTTTAGCAAAACGTGCTTATTTTCCTTAAATGTAATTTGTTTTTGTGTACTTCACTAACCCACATTGTGGTCATGACATTTCATAGAGAAAATCCAGGGCTCGTCCCAATTGGCACCCTATTCCCTAATATAGTGCACTTCTTTTGACTAGAACCCCGGTCAAAAGCTGTGCACTACATAGAGAATAGAGTACCAATTGGGACAGGGTGACCACCAATACCATGCACCTCTCAATTGCCCAAGCCTTCTGATGAAACCTTACGGTTCTCGTGCAGCAATGTTGGTTATATACCAGGGAGGGGAAATATTTTCCCTGATAGTCATTTTGATATTGATTTTATAAGCACATTTTTGTAACAGGTTTTGTTTCAAAGAGAATAAGCTATGTTTTTTTCCCCTTGGTGTTTTTGTATTCATATTATGCCACTATTTTGTTGTGAATGATGTAGGTAAAGCTGTTGAATGATTTGTCTGATGACATGCAGCTCACAAATGACTGAGAAAGACTTGAAGTGACCGAAGAAGAAAGAAAAAAAATTCTCACTAAATGAGATTTTAATAATTACCTCAATCAGTAGCACAGTATACTCACTTATTTTTGTGCTGTCCTTGTCTCCTCTTTTGTATATAAAAGAAAAAATATTCACTGGTGTCATGTCTTGTAACTGATACACCAGGTAGAGTGTGTTGGTATGTCCACATCCTTACTACACATGTAGCCTACACACCTGTCTCTGGTGGGTACAAATGTGTAGTTGCCAGCCAGGTCACGATTGGACCGTCATTATAATCCAGTGCCTTCCCTTCGTTCCCCTCTCTCTGTTGCTCCAGCAGGTGGTGCCAAATCTGTGTCACCACAACTGTCGCCGCTGAAAATGTCATCTCTAGGTTTCTGGTGAATCTGGTCTAGTCTAAATGATAATCCCTTTCTGTGTGAATTAGACTTTGGGTGTATTACTTTATAATTGTGCATAGGAGTGATTGGATAGAAATCTGAATGTTGCACATGCTACAATAACAGCACACCAATGATCCATAGAGCTCCTCTACCTGCAGCATACATAGGTACTAGATTTACAGGTAGGTTTATCCCTAGTTGTGTCTGGTACATTTTTACAGGTGAGTCATTATCATAAATGAAAGAATATTGTGATCTATATTAGAGGCTGTTATGACGGTGGCTACCCTGTAATACCATTTAGGACATGAAGCAGTATACCTGAGATTGTGGACCATGACATTCGGTAAAGTAGGTTTACCAAAATGTAAAGGGTAGAGACAAAAGGACAGTACCTGAAGTGACCCATCCAGTTACCGCCCTCTTACCGCGGATAACACAGTCTAATGGGATTCCCCTAAAATGGAGGCAATGCACGGCTCTTCGGCAATGCGTAATACCAAACAACACTTTTCTCCTGAACTCCTCCCTTCTGCTTTTGCCCTCCCTCGATTTTTACCTCGCCCTCCTCTGGTCTAGCTTGTCTCTGCTTTTTATTTAGCCAGCTACCAAGTTGCGACATTTCACTTCACGCCGCTTCATCGTTTTGTTTCCCCGCATAATATTTTGGGATAAATGCACGACGTATCGTTTTTTAAACTGTTATATATGTAAGTGATTCGATTTTTCCAGCACTATTAACATTCGCTCTAAGTATGGCGTATTCAGAATTGGTAAAATAATTATCTTATCGTGACATGAACATTTATTTAGCATGCTGTAATAAGTAAGAAGACAACGTGTTGAAGACAGGATTAGGCTATTTATCAGACCTACCGAGCGTGCACAGGTAAGAACACTAATGCATGACTGCTGTCGCAGTTGACTTTCACCTGGCGTCTTGCCTTACTAATTGCGCATGTTGGTGCGTGTAAATAAGCTTGTAACAACACATCTATTGGAAGTTAGTAAATATGTATCACATGGATAGCCAACATTTGAATAAACTGTCTCTTTGCCTGTTGTTGGGTAGTTTACAATAGCAATAGTAGGCGAGGTTACGCATAGAATACAGAGTGATGATGTCATAACATTTCACGTCTGACAATTTTTAGGCCTAGTCCATATGGTGATGCATTTAGGCTACCAACATAATCATTTTCAGGGCTGTCGCTCTTCAAGACACTCACAGTATGCCACAGTTATCGATTCTGTCGCGTCGGTAATACAGGACGCAAATCTCACAACCGTTTCTAATGCGGAAATGTTGAAGAGCTCGCCAGTTTAACTGGAAATTAGTAACATCTGGTTTGTTCAGGTCGTTCAGCCATTCCTATGGGGGAAATTAATGGAGAAAGAATGGGGTTTTGGGATAAACGCCGAAATAAGGTTTGAGGTTAACAGAAGTTTAGGAGATCTTAACGTTTTTTTTCTGTATAAACTCTGCTAATCCTGTGTTTACCACAGACCTTATTTTCGGTGTTTATCCCCAAAAAACATTCATAGGCTTTGGCCAACAAGCCATGTGGAGTTAGCCTCCATTAGGATAAGGGTGCAACTGCAGCCTGTAATTTGGGGCGTTCCAGCATCTGCAGGAACCCCTCTTTATATGTCTATTGGTCAATTTTTAAGCTACATGACTCCAGTACATAGGCAGGGGCACTTTAGTACAGTAGATGGCGGTAATGCACCATAACGTTGGATGCCAACTGCCGATAAATCCCACAGTAGAAGAAGAGGCTGGGGCGAAAATGGTAGCTAGCTATAGCTAGTGTCTTTTGCCCCTCCTGTCGGACACTGTTATCCCACCGTTCTGTTAACGACGGTGAGGGCAGGTGATCGGCAGGCAAGAGCGAAGAAGACTGTGTGCTAACTTAGCCAACTAGTCTTAAGGAGGTGCGACACCATGTGCTAGCTAACTAACTAGCAAGCTAGCAAGCACACGGTGTCACCCCCACCTCCCACCTGCTGTGTACCGGAGTAGCTAGACACCGATAGGCAGTGTACTTCGACCCCACTTGTCAGGCACTGTTTTATTCGGAACAGAGTGTAACCGATGTGAAATGGCTAGCTAGTTAGCGGTGGTGCGCGCTAATAGCGTTTCAATCAATGACGTCACTCGCTTTGAGACCTTGGAAGTAGTGGTTCCCCTTGCTCTGCAAGGGCCGCGGCTTTTGTGGAGCGATGGGTAACGATGCTTCGTGGGTGACTGTTGTTGATGTGTGCAGAGGGTCCCTGGTTCGCGACCGGGTCGGGGCGAGGGGACGAACTAAAGTTAAACTGTTACATTGATGCTGTTGACCCGGATCACTGGTTGCTGCGGAAAAGGAGGAGGTCGAAAGGGGGGTGAGTGTAACCGATGTGAAATGGCTAGCTAGTTAGCGGTGGTGCGCGCTAATAGCGTTTCAATCGGTGACGTCACTCGCTTTGAGACCTTGACGTAGTGGTTCCCCTTGCTCTGCAAGGGCCGCGGCTTTTGTGGAGCGATGGGTAACGATGCTTCGTAGGTGACTGTTGTTGATGTGTGCAGAGGGTCCCTGGATCGCGCCCGGGTCGGGGCGAGGGGACGGACTAAAGTTAAACTGTTACAAGAGCAGGCGGGAGGTGGGGGTGACGCCGTGTGCTAGCTAACTAGCAAGCTATCACACGGTGTTGCTAACTAGCAAGCTACCACCCGGTGTCCCTTCCGCCTGCTGTACTAGCGGGAGGCAGGAGCGACCGGTAGACAGTGTCCTTTGCCCTCGCCTATCGGGCATTGTTTTCCCGCAGTTCTGTTAACGACGGTGAGGGAAGGTGTTCGGGCAGGCGGGAGTGAAGTACACTGTCTACCGGTGTCTCCATGCAGGTCAATTTGCGGGTTGCAGTTGCACACTATTTGTCCGTTAGTGCCAACAACAAGACGCCACGTCTTCTTGGCCTGTAATTCCACTCCATCCAAGTGCATGTCACTCTTTTGAAGAACTGCATAATTTATATGTCTATCGAATTGCAAATCACTATGCCTATTTGAACACTTTTTGGAATGATAATGTGGCCTGGGGGACTAGATGCTTCCGGCCTGGGGGACTAGATGGTTCTGGCCTAGGGGACTAGATGGTTCCGGCCTGGGGGACTAGATGGTTCCTGCCTGGGGTCTAGATGGTTCCAGCCTGGGGGACTAGATGGTTCCTGGCCTGGGAGACTAGAGACTAGATGGTCCCGGCCTGGGGGGCTAGATGTTCCTGGCCTGGAGGACTAGATGTTCCTGGCCTGGGAGACTAGATAGTTCTGGCCTGGGGGACTAGATGTTCCTGGCCTGGGGGACTAGATGTTCCTGGCCTGGGGGACTAGATGTTCCTGGCCTGGGGGACTAGATGTTCCTGGCCTGGGGGACTAGATGTTCCTGCCTGGGTGACTAGATATTTCTGGCCTGGGGGACTAGATGGTCCTGGCCTGGGAGACTAGATGGTGCTGGCCTGGGGGACTAGTAGGAGAAGTTGTTCCTTATAGTGCTGGCCTTGGAGCTTTTCTTATTCCAATCATAACCTGTTATCAGACCTCATCCAATACACTATGCCTACTACGTCCCAAATGACACCCTATTTCCTATGTAGTGCACTACTTGGGCCATGTAAAAGGTAACTCTACGTAGGGAACATGGTGCCATTTGGTTTGAATGCGATAAACAGAACATTACATTAATATACTGGCTGTCTCAGGTCACCACAGTAGTGACTAAACCAGTTTCCTTTTATCTTTGCCAAGTGGCATTCCACCCAGTGGAGTGAAGTTCCCCCCTTATTTTCTGAAATAGTAACGGGGGGGGGGTCTGCAGATAAGGGGTCACATCAAAGTCAATAGGGCTATAACACGCCATAACCCCACACTTAAATATGCTGTTTTCACTCACTCAACATCAGTGCATATGCTTTTGCGAATCGATGCCATTGCCTTGCCTCATTTAACAGCATGGCGAGTCTAGACTGGTTTATGTGCTCTCTCTCTCTCTCCGCAGTGGACTCTGCACCCGTCTAGCTATTTTTATTTTTTACTCCATATTAACACAGGTAACCTCTGCACCACACACACAGTGAGGTTACTGTATTCTAACTGCACTCCTACACAACCTGTCCTCATTTCCCCTCTACACAACCAACCAGGTCCCTGCTCAGCTGCCCCAGACTCTGCCCAGTACCTAGTATTTTCATGGTGCAAATTAAACATTATACTGATAAAGCAACAGCATAAAAAAATCACCAAATGTTATGCAGGCTATATGAAATGGATTAATCCATAATATCTGCTAATGCTCAGCCAGCTCACAGGTAGTAAATATCCATTATCTGACTGTGAGGGTTTGGATAAAGGTATAGGTTAATAACATAAAAACCCCTGTAAAAAGACAGACTTTTGTAGGCATGCAAATCAAATCAGTAATTCTTCCATGCAAACCTGTTTCCTTGTTAACTCCATTACATGTCATGCTTTACATTTCAGTATGTGGTACATTATGTTATTCCTTGAGTCCACTAATATGTCATTTATGAGTGTAGCCTATGCGTCTGTGTACATGCCAGTTACATGTGTGTGTGTCCTGTATAGTGTATGTTTTTGTGTAAGTGTCCATATACAGGGCCTTCAGAAAGTATTCATACCTCTTGAATTATTCCACATTTTGTTGTGTTACAGCCTGAATTCAAAATTGATTAAATATTTTTCCCCCTCACCCATCTACAAGCAATACCCCATAATGACAAAGTGAAAACATGTTTTTAGAAAATTTAGCAAATTTATTGAAAATGTAACATACATATCTCACTTACATAAGTATTCACACCCCTGAGTCAATACATGTTAGAATCACCCAGCGATTACAGCTGTGAGTCTTTCCGGGTAAGTCTCTAAGAGCTTCGCACACCTGGATTGATAAATATTAGCAAATTAGCTTTAGCGCAATGACTGGAAGTCTATGGATATCTGCAGATACCCATAGACTTCCAGTCATTGCATGCTCGCAGATACCCATAGACCTTCAGTCATTGTGCTAACACTAGTTAGCATTGGCTCGCAAAACTACCTCTAACTTTCTTCATAATGGACACAGAGACATAAAAATGATATCCACACGTTCATCTGACTGGGCTTTAGTTTTATTTAACTATGCAAGTCGGTTAAGAACAACATCTTATTTACAATGACAGCCAAACCCGGACCAATTGTGAGCTGCCCTATGGGACTCCCAATCACAGCCGGTTGTGATGCAGCCTGGAATTGAACCAGGGTCTGTAGTGATGCCTCTAGCACTGAGATGCAGTGCCATAGATTGCTGCGCCACTCGGGGGCCCTAATGGGCCTCATTGCCAAAATTGTGAAGTATCCCGCGCATGCGTCCGCATGTTGTTTTTGTCCACCCACACCAGATGTGATCAGGACACGCAGGTTCAAATATCAAAACTAACTCTGAATCAATTATATTCATTTGGGGACAGGTCGAAACACAAGAAACATTAATGGACATTTAGCTAGCTAGCTTGCTGTTGCTAGCTAATTTGTCCTGGGATATAAACATTGGGTTATTATTTTACCTAAAATGAACAAGGTCCCTTTTTTCGGGATCTTTGTAGAATTTTTACCCATTTTGTGTCACACAAAATCGTGTGTTCTCTACTCAAACAATGAATCCACAGATAAAAGGGGAAACCTTAGTTTCTAGTAATCTCTCCTCCAGTCTTCTTCTTCTGTGGACTTTATCTGGCGGTTGGCAACCAGCTTTGATTGGAGTGTGGACCTCAGTTCATCATTCAGTCACCCACGTGGGTATATGCTCCTAAAAACCAATGAGGAGATGGGACTTGCAGCGTGTCACGCATCAAAAATGGAACCAAGTTCTATTTTAGAGCCTGGCTACGCAGACGCTTGTTGACGCGTGCGAGCAATTTGGATGAAATGATTGAATAACATGTATGTGTATATTTATTTAGCAACGCTGGCGCATGCAACGGGGGCGGTGTGGTCAGCATGTTAGGCTTGCCATAACAAAGGGGTGGAACACTTGTTGACTCAAGACATTTCAGCTTTTCAATTTTAATTCATTTGTAAAAATTTCTTTAAACATAATTCCACTTTGACATTATGGGGTATTGTGTGTAGGCCAATGACACAAAATCCGTCTTAAATTCAGGCTGTAACACAACAAAATGTGGAAAAAGTCAAGGGGTGTGAATACTTTCTGAAGGCACTGTTTGTGAGGGGTATATCTATAGCTGGATGTATGTTTTTGTGAATGGATACTGTGGTGCTTTAACAAGCTGAGGGGATTATAGATACTTAACCTAATTACTTTGCTCTATCCCTGTTGCTTGACCTTTCCCTCTCATTGTGACCCGGAGCTCCTCCTCTTGTCTTGTTATTCTCCTCCTCCTCCAGCGCTATCTTTAATCAATCACCTAATCACTCTACCCACACCACTCTCTCTTTCTCTCTCGCAATTCATTTTCAATTTTAGGGGGCTTTATTGGCATGGGAAACATATGTTTACATTGCCAAAGCAAGTGAAATAGATAATTAACAAAAGTGAAACAAACAATAAAAATTAACAGTAAACATTAAACTCACAAAAGTTCCAAAGGAATAGAGACATTTCAAATATCCTGTTATGACTATATACAGTGTTGTAACGATGTGCAAATAGTTAAAGTACGGAAGGGAAAATAAATAAACATAAATATGGGTTGTATTTACAATAGTGTTTGTACTTCACTGGTTGCCCTTTTCTTGTGACAACAGGTCACAAATCTTGCTGCTCTCCCTACTCTCTCTCTACTCTCTCTGTGGTATTTCACCCAATAGAAATGGGAGTTGATCTAAATTTGATTTGTTTTCAAATTCTTTGTGGGTCTGTAATCTGAGGGAAATATGTATCTAATATGGTCATACATTTGGCAGGAGGTTAGGAAGTGCAGCTCAGTTTCCACCTCATTTTGTGCCTTTCTCAATAGCAAGGTTGTACATAGTCAAAGATTTCCTCAGTTTTGGGTCAGTCACAGTGGTCAGGTATTCTGCCAATGTGTACTCTCTGTTTAGGGCCAAATAGCATTATAGTTTGCTCTGTTGTTTTGTAAATTCTTTCCAATGTGTCAAATAATTATATTTTTGTTTTCTCATGATTTGTTTGGGTCTAATTGTGTTGCTGTTCTGGGGCTCTGTGGGGTCTGTAAACAGACCCCCAGGACCAGCTTGCTTAGGGGGCTCTTCTCCAGGTTCATTTCTCTGCAGGTGATGGCTTTGTTATGGAAGGTTTCTCTCTCTCTGTTTCACTCCCGGAAGTGGCGCAGCGGTCTAGTGCACCGCATCTCAGTGCTAGAGGCGTCACTACAGACCCTGGTGCAATTCCAGGCTGTATCACAACCGGCCGTGATTGGAAGTCCCTTAGGGCGGTGCACAATTGGCCCAGCGTCGTTAGGGTTTGGCCGGGGTAGGCCGTCATTGTAAATAAGAATTTGTTCTTAACTGATTTGCCTAGTTAAATAAAGGATAAATAAAAATAATTATGTTAGAATCTTCCAGGTGACTCTGGTCTGAGTAAGACTCTAATGTTTATTGGTTGGTTCTAGGCTATGTTTTTTTTAAAGCTTGAAATGTTGCTGGTATGACCAAGGCCTAAAAGAGTGATTTGTTAGATTTTATCAGTCAGACAGTTGTTTAAGGGCTCTGGCTGCACATTTTCTAAATATATTGCATGTCTTAAAGATTCCTGCGTTCCAAGTGTCTACTCTGGTGTTATGGCCTTGTGGTTTCGCACAGTTATTTGTTTTATCCGTCTGTGCCTGGTGCTCCGACAGAGGGGCTGACTGGGCTTTTGGACGTGTGCAGCATGGGGGAGGGACCGTGGGGAAACTAATAATTTATTACATTTGTAAAGCGCTTTTCATTATACAAGAATAATCACAAGGTGCATAAAATAAAATAGAAAATAGAGACATAGTCAACAAAAAATTAAACAAATGTATGTAACCATATCATGAGGAAGGCTAGGCCGATAGAGGTGAGTCTTAAGGCCTGCTTTTAAAGCTCCAACAGTCTGAATAGCCCTGAGATTATCTGGAAGGGAGTTCCATAGGCATGGTGCATGGGAGGACAAGGCACGGTCTAGGGATTTGCAGACGAGGAGGATGATTTTAAAGTCAATTCTTTGAGGAACAGGTAGCCGATGGGGGTGATGTGGGCAGACAGTTTTGTTTGTGTCAGAAGAATCCTTGCAGCACTGTTCAAATTCAATCAAATACCTTGAAATCATTGCTTCCGAGCCCCTCCCAACGATGCAGATTTGAAAGAAAAAAAATAAAAGAAAAAAAATAAATATATTGTTACACAAGGAATAAAATACACAATAATGGAGCTATATACAGGGAGTACCAGTACCAGATCAATGTGGAGCTATATACAGGGAGTACCAGTACCAGATTAATGTGCAGCTATATACAGGGAGTACCAGTACCAGATCAATGTGGAGCTATATACAGGGAGTACCAGTACCAGATCAATGTGGAGCTATATACATGGAGTACCAGTACCAGATCAATGTGGAGCTATATACAGGGAGTATCAGTACCAGATCAATGTGCAGCTATATACATGGAGTACCAGTACCAGATCAATGTGGAGCTATATACAGGGAGTACCAGTACCAGATCAACGTGGAGCTATATACAGGGAGTAACAGTACCAGATCAATGTGGAGCTATATACAGGGAGTACCAGTACCAGATCAATGTGGAGCTATATACAGGGAGTACCAGTACCAGATCAATGTGGAGCTATATACAGGGAGTACCAGTACCAGATCAATGTGGAGCTATATACAGGGAGTACCAGTACCAGATCAATGTGGAGCTATATACAGGGAGTACCAGTACCAGATCAATGTGCAGCTATATACAGGGAGTACCAGTACCAGATTAATGTGCAGCTATATACAGGGAGTACCAGTACCAGATCAATGTGGAGCTATATACAGGGAGTACCAGTACCAGATCAATGTGGAGCTATATACATGGAGTACCAGTACCCGATCAATGTGGAGCTATATACAGGGAGTACCAGTACCAGATCAATGTGGAGCTATATACAGGGAGTACCAGTACCAGATCAACGTGGAGCTATATACAGGGAGTACCAGTACTAGATCAATGTGGAGCTATATACAGGGAGTACCAGTACCAGATCAATGTGGAGCTATATACAGGGAGTACCAGTACCAGATCAATGTGGAGCTATATACAGGGAGTACCAGTACCAGATCAATGTGGAGCTATATACAGGGAGTACCAGTACCAGATCAATGTGGAGCTATATACAGGGAGTATCAGTACCAGATCAATGTGCAGCTATATACATGGAGTACCAGTACCAGATCAATGTGGAGCTATATACAGGGAGTACCAGTACCAGATCAATGTGGAGCTATATACAGGGAGTACCAGTACCAGATCAATGTGGAGCTATATACAGGGAGTACCAGTACCAGATTAATGTGCAGCTATATACAGGGAGTACCAGTACCAGATCAATGTGGAGCTATATACAGGGAGTACCAGTACCAGATCAATGTGGAGCTATATACATGGAGTACCAGTACCAGATCAATGTGGAGCTATATACAGGGAGTATCAGTACCAGATCAATGTGCAGCTATATACATGGAGTACCAGTACCAGATCAATGTGGAGCTATATACAGGGAGTACCAGTACCAGATCAATGTGGAGCTATATACAGGGAGTACCAGTACCAGATCAATGTGGAGCTATATACAGGGAGTACCAGTACCAGATCAATGTGGAGCTATATACAGGGAGTACCAGTACCAGATCAATGTGGAGCTATATACAGGGAGTACCAGTACCAGATCAATGTGGAGCTATATACAGGGAGTACCAGTACCAGATCAATGTGGAGCTATATACAGGGAGTACCAGTACCAGATCAATGTGGAGCTATATACAGGGAGTACCAGTACCAGATCAATGTGGAGCTATATACAGGGAGTACCAGTACCAGATCAATGTGGAGCTATATACATGGAGTACCAGTACCAGATCAATGTGGAGCTATATACAGGGAGTACCAGTACCAGATCAATGTGGAGCTATATACATGGAGTACCAGTACCAGATCAATGTGGAGCTATATACAGGGAGTATCAGTACCAGATCAATGTGCAGCTATATACATGGAGTACCAGTACCAGATCAATGTGGAGCTATATACAGGGAGTACCAGTACCAGATCAATGTGGAGCTATATACAGGGAGTACCAGTACCAGATCAATGTGGAGCTATATACAGGGAGTACCAGTACCAGATCAATGTGGAGCTATATACAGGGAGTACCAGTACCAGATCAATGTGGAGCTATATACAGGGAGTACCAGTACCAGATCAATGTGGAGCTATATACAGGGAGTACCAGTACCAGATCAATGTGGAGCTATATACAGGGAGTACCAGTACCAGATCAATGTGGAGCTATATACAGGGAGTACCAGTACCAGATCAATGTGGAGCTATATACAGGGAGTACCAGTACCAGATCAATGTGGAGCTATATACATGGAGTACCAGTACCAGATCAATGTGGAGCTATATACATGGAGTACCAGTACCAGATCAATGTGGAGCTATATACAGGGAGTACCAGTACCAGATCAATGTGGAGCTATATACAGGGAGTACCAGTACCAGATCAATGTGCAGCTATATACAGGGAGTACCAGTACCAGATCAATGTGGAGCTATATACAGGGAGTACCAGTACCAGATCAATGTGGAGCTATATACAGGGAGTACCAGTACCAGATCAATGTGGAGCTATATACAGGGAGTACCAGTACCAGATCAATGTGGAGCTATATACAAGGAGTACCAGTACCAGATCAATGTGCAGGGGGACGAGGTATTTGAGGTACATGAAGGCAGGGTAAAGTGACTTGACATCAGGATAGATAATAGTAAGGTATTTGAGGTAGATATGTACATGAAGGCAGGGTAAAGTGACTTGGCATCAGGATAGATAATAATAAGGTATTTGAGGTAGATATGTACATGAAGGCAGGGTAAAGTGACTAGGCATCAGGATAGATAATAATAAGGTATTTGAGGTAGATATGTACATGAAGGCAGGGTAAAGTGACTTGGCATCAGGATAGATAATAATAAGGTATTTGAGGTAGATATGTACATGAAGGCAGGGTAAAGTGACTTGGCATCAGGATAGATAATAATAAGGTATTTGAGGTAGATATGTACATGAAGGCAGGGTAAAGTGACTTGGCATCAGGATAGATAATAATAAGGTATTTGAGGTAGATATGTACATGAAGGCATGGTAAAGTGACTAGTCATCAGGATAGATAATAATAAGGTTTTTGAGGTAGATATGTACATGAAGGCAGGGTAAAGTGACTTGGCATCAGAATAGATAATAATAAGGTATTTGAGGTAGATATGTACATGAAGGCAGGGTAAAGTGACTTGGCATCAGGATAGATAATAATAAGGTATTTGAGGTAGATATGTACATGAAGGGAGGGTAAAGTGACTAGGCATCAGGATAGATAATAATAAGGTATTTGAGGTAGATATGTACATGAAGGCAGGGTAAAGTGACTAGGCATCAGGATAGATAATAATAAGGTATTTGAGGTAGATATGTACATGAAGGCAGGGTAAAGTGACTTGGCATCAGGATAGATACTAATAAGGTATTTGAGGTAGATATGTACATGAAGGCAGGGTAAAGTGACTTGGCATCAGGATAGATAATAATAAGGTATTTGAGGTAGATATGTACATGAAGGCAGGGTAAAGTGACTTGGCATCAGGATAGATAATAATAAGGTATTTGAGGTAGATATGTACATGAAGGCAGGATAAAGTGACTAGGCATCAGGATAGATAATAATAAGGTATTTGAGGTAGATATGTACATGAAGGCAGGGTAAAGTGACTTGGCATCAGGATAGATAATAATAAGGTATTTGTGGTAGATATGTACATGAAGGCAGGGTAAAGTGACTTGGCATCAGGATAGATAATAATAAGGTATTTGAGGTAGATATGTACATGAAGGCAGGGTAAAGTGACTTGGCATCAGGATAGATAATAATAAGAGTAAAATAAAGAACAGAGTAGCTGCAGCATATGATGAGTGTAAAAGTGTAGTGTGTGTATATAGTGTGCATAGAGTCAGTGCAAGATAGTCCAGGGTAACCATTTAATTAACTATTTAGCGGTCTTATGGCTATTTAACAGTATTATGGCATGGGGTAGTGGCTGTCTCGGGGGCTGTTGGTCCGAGAGCCGATGCTTCGGTACTGTTTGCCGGACGGTTGGAGAATGAACAGTCTGTGGCTAGGGTGGCTGGAGTCTTTGGCAATTTTTCGATCCTTCCTCTGACACCGCCTGATATAAAGGTCCCGGATGGCAGGGAGCTCGGCCCCAGTAATGTACTGAGCTGTCCGCACCACCCCCCCGAAGCACTTTGTGGTCGAGAGAAGTGCGTTTGTCATACAAAGTGGTGATGCAGCCAGTCAAGATGCTCTCGATGGTGCTGCTGTAGAACATTTTGGGATCCAAGGGCCCATGCCAAATCTTTTCAGCCTTGTGGGGGAAGAGGCGCTGTCGTACCCGCTTCACGACTGTGTTGGTGTGTGTGGCCCATGTTGAGTCCTTAGTGATGTAGACAGCAAGGAACTTGAAGCTCTCAAACCCGCTCCACATCAGCCGATGTCACAAAGTGCTGTACAGAATCCCAGCCTAAAACCCCAAACAGCAAGCAATGCAGATGTAGAAGCACGGTGGCTAGGAAAAACTCCCTAGAAAGGCCGGAACCTAGGAAGAAACCTAGAGAGGAACCATGCTTAAATGACCCTTGCCTAACGATTGCGTCTGAAGCTGGGCTTGCAGCACGGCTATCCTCGCCATAAGGCGATCGCTCTCCTGTATATTATGAGTACAGCAACTGCAGTTAGAAGGCATCATGTTAATATGTTAATGTTACTATTTAGCTTCAGCTGGTGGAGGTCGTGTAGAACCATGTCCAGATAAAGCGTCCGGGGTGAAAAAGTTTAATGAAAAAAGTTGAGCGAGGTGAAAAATAAAAATATAAAACGGTAATTAATAAGTAAAAAACGTAAAGTTGGCAGGTAGCAAAGATACGTTAGCAACAAACTGCACAGCAGCACGTAAACAAGTCTACAAGTTGTGACCGGAAATGACGGTGTGATGGTCAAAGCATTTCATAATGACAGATTCAAGTGCTAAAGGGCAATAGTCATTTAGGTAGGTTACCTTGGAGTTCTTGGGAACAGGAACAATGGTGGTCAGCTTGAAACATATTGGGATTACAGACGGGGACAAGGAGAGATTGAAAATGTAATTGAAGACACTTTTCAGATGGTCTGCGCATGCTTTGAGAACGCACCCTGGTATTTTAAATGGCGGTCTTGTGAGTGCTAACCTGTTTTAAAGTTTTACACACATCAACCACAGAGAGTGAGATCACACAGTCATCCGGAACAACAGGGGCTTTCACGCATTACTCAGTGTTGTATTCCTCGAAGCGACCATAAAAGACATTTAGCTCGTTTGGGAGTTCTGCATCACTGGACATCTCATGGCTGGGTTTCCCTTTGTAATCCGTTATCGTCTGCAAGCCCTGCCACATACGACTAGCGTTGGAGTATTGAACGCGTCACTGTACTTCCTGTTTGAGTTTTAGTTCGTAAACAGGAAGCAGGAGAATAGAGTCATGGTCAAATTTGCAGAAGAGAGGACGAGGGAGAACCTTGTATGCGTTTCTGTGGGTAGAATAAAAGTGGTCTACAGTTTTAGCGCAGGAGACATGTTGATTAAAGTGAGAGAACAGTTTTAATTCTCCCTGTGTTAAAGTCTCTGCCCACCAGAAACACTGGCTCTGGGTGAGTGGTTTCTTCTTTGTTTATGGCCCCATATAGTTCGTTGAGTGCCAAAGTGGTGTTGGCTTGTGGAGGGATGTAGACAGTTGTGATCATTACTCTCTTGGTAGATAAGTGTCTGCAGCTTACCATGAGGTGTTCTATATCAGGTAGATTAAAGGTTCTGCAGTTTACCATGAGGTGTTCTATATCAGGTAGATTAAAGGTTCTGCAGTTTACCATAAGGTGTTCTATATCAGGTAGATTAAAGGTTCTGCAGTTTACCATAAGGTGTTCTATATCAGGTAGATTAAAGGTTCTGCAGTTTACCATGAGGTGTTCTATATCAGGTAGATTAAAGGTTCTGCAGTTTACCATGAGGTGTTCTATATCAGGTAGATTAAATGTTCTGCAGTTTACCATGATGTGTTCTATATCAGGGAATCAAAAGCTAGAGATTTCCTTCACACTGAACGCAGCACACCAGTTGTCGTTTATGAAGAGGCACACCCCTCCCTCCCTTGGACTTGCTCGAGGCCGCCTTCGTCCGATCGTGCTGCTGCATGGAGAAACCACTGAGTTCACTGAGTCATCCAGCCACATCTCTGCAAGGCATATAATTTTGCAGCTTTTCAACTCTCTCTGATAGGAGACACTTGAACGAATCCCAACCATCTTATTCTCGAGTGACTGGACATTTGCCAATAGGACGGAGGGGATATTCTCTTCGTCTCAGTGACACAAGGATGCCGGCTCGTCTGCAGCATCGATGCCCACAGCGTTTTGGTGAAGTGGAACAAATTAATGGTGTATGAACAAGGGAACAGTTTAGTCTAAGTCGGATTTGAAGTCGAAATCGAGGTTAGTAACTGTCTTGGCCGTCAAGTATTTATAGGGCTAGGCGTCCCGCTAGCGGGACAACTTCCGGTGAAACTGGAGGGCACGCAATTCAAATAAATAATCATTAAAATTATGGATATTAAACATTTAGGTACATACAAGTGTCTTATATCGGTTGAAAGCTTAAATTATTGTTAATCTAACTGCACTGTCCGATTTACAGTAGCCATTACAGCGAAAGCATGCCATGCGATTGTTTGAGGACGGCGCCCCACATCAAAATATTTTTCCACTGGCACAGGTTTCATAAATTCACAAATAGCAATTAAATATTCACTTACTTTAAAAAAATATTCCTCTGGTTTGTCATCCAAAGGGTCCCAGCTATAACATGTAGTGTCATTTTGTTAGATAAAATCCTTCTTTATATCCCAAAAGGTCTGTTTAGTTGGCGCCATCGATTTGAGTAATCCACTCGTTCAACTTGCAGAGAAAGGAAAATCTACCGCTAAACTTTGTTAAAACGAGTCAAAATACATTTCTATTGACTCCTCAATATAATCCTAAAATATAATCAAACTATAATATTTCTTACGGAAAGAAGTATGTTCAATAGGAAACTGATATTAGCAGGTGCAGCGCACGCCCAAACAAGGAATTTCCAAGACTGTGTCCTTGTACTAAAAGTCATATTTCTTATTCGTTTTGGAAGTTACAAGCCTGAAACCTTGAACATAAACTGCTGACACCCTGTGGAAGCCATAGGAATTGCATCCTGGGAGCTAGAATTCATTATGCCCGTATACTTTCCATTGTAAGAGCATGGGCTCTACCATATCTATTGTGTTATAGTCTCCTACATTATTTTAACATTTCTACAAACTTCAAAGTGTTTTCCTTCCAATGGTACCAATGATATGCATATCCTGGCTACAGGGCCTGAGCAACAGGCAGTTTACTTTGGGCACATCAGTCAGGCGGAAATTGAGAAAAAAGAACCCTAGCCCTAAGAAGTTTTAACTTTCTGTACAAAAAAGTAAGGATAAACATGGAAAAAGTCACTAAATAGCAAAGTCGGATTGAAACTCGTAAGATGTCGCCCTTCTCCGTCGGCGCCATCTAGTTTATGAATTGAATTTGCAGGCAGGCCCCCAAGTACTGCGTTCCCTTAATCAATTCTGGAGACATCAGCTTCCTGCTATGAAGGTTACCTTGTTACGTAGTGTAGTGGTACTCCATCTTTGAGGATGGACATGACGCAGTGCGCTGGAGTCAACAACAGCCAGCCTTACCCCTCTCTTGCTGTGTCCCATAGGCTACATTGACACAGGCAGCCAAATTCTGATGTTTTGCCCAATTATTGGCAAAAGAGCTGATCTGATTGGTCAAAAGACCAATTAATGAAAAAAATATCAGAATTGGGCTGCCTGTGCAAATGGCACCTTATTCCCTATATAGTGCGCTACTTTTGACCAGAGTCCTACACAGTATGTATGCCACATAAGAAAAATGGTGCCATTTGGGATACAGGGTCTGTCCCACCAACCATAACCTCTACCTGGTGACTCCTGGAGTTCCCTCCCTCCCCCCTCTCTCTCTCTGCAGGTGTGGGGAGGGAATGCAGTAGCAGCCTGCCCTCTCTCTCTCTCTGCAGGTGTGGGGAGGGAATGCAGTAGCAGCCTGCCCTCTCTCTCTGCAGGTGTGGGGAGGGAATGCAGTAGCAGCCTGCCCTCTCTCTCTCTCTGCATGTGTGGGGAGGGAATGCAGTAGCAGCCTGCCCTCTCTCTCTCTCTCTCTGCAGGTGTGGGGAGGGAATGCAGTAGCAGCCTGCCCTCTCTCTCTCTCTCTCTGCAGGTGTGGGGAGGGAATGCAGTAGCAGCCTGCTGTCTCTCTCTCTCTCTGCAGGTGTGGGGAGGGAATGCAGTAGCAGCCTGCCCTCTCTCTCTCTCTCTCTCTCTGCAGGCGTGGGGAGGGAATGCAGTAGCAGCCTGCCCTCTCTCTTTCTCTGCAGGTGTGGGGAGGGAAAGCAGTAGCAGCCTGCCCTCTCTCTCTCTCTCTCTCTCTCAGCAGGTGTGGGGAGGGAATGCAGTAGCAGCCTGCCCTCTCTCTCTCTCTCTGCAGGTGTGGGGAGGGAATGCAGTAGCAGCCTGCCCTCTCTCTCTCTCTCTCTCTGCAGGCGTGGGGAGGGAATGCAGTAGCAGCCTGCCCTCTCTCTCTCTCTCAGCAGGCGTGGGGAGGGAATGCAGTAGCAGCCTGCCCTCTCTCTCTCTCTGCAGGTGTGGGGAGGGAATGCAGTAGCAGCCTGCCCTCTATCTCTCTCTCAGCAGGTGTGGGGAGCGAATGCAGTAGCAGCCTGCCCTCTCGCTCTCTCTCTGCAGGTGTGGGGAGGGAATGCAGTAGCAGCCTGCCCTCTCTCTCTCTGCAGGTGTGGGGAGGGAATGCAGTAGCAGCCTGCCCTCTCTCTCTCTCTGCAGGTGTAGGGAGGGAATGCAGTAGCAGCCTGCCCTCTCTCTCTCTCTCTGCAGGTGTGGGGAGGGAATGCAGTAGCAGCCTGCCCTCTCTCTCTCTCTGCAGGTGTGGGGAGGGAATGCAGTAGCAGCCTGCCCTCTCTCTCTCTCTCTGCAGGTGTGGGGAGGGAATGCAGTAGCAGCCTGCCCTCTCTCTGCAGGCGTGGGGAGGGAATGCAGTAGCAGCCTGCTCTCTCTCTCTCTCTCTGCAGGCGTGGGGAGGGAATGCAGTAGCAGCCTGTTCTCTCTCTCTCTCTCTGCAGGTGTGGGGAGGGAATGCAGTAGCAGCGTGCCCTCTCTCTGCAGGCGTGGGGAGGGAATGCAGTAGCAGCCTGCTCTCTCTCTCTCTCTCTCTCTCTCTGCAGGCGTGGGGAGGGAATGCAGTAGCAGCCTGCTCTCTCTCTCTCTCTCTGCAGGTGTGGGGAGGGAATGCAGTAGCAGCCTGCCCTCTCTCTCTCTCTGCAGGCGTGGGGAGGGAATGCAGTAGCAGCCTGCCCTCTCTCTCTCTCTCTCTGCAGGCGTGGGGAGGGAATGCAGTAGCAGCCTGCCCTCTCTCTGCAGGCGTGGGGAGGGAATGCAGTAGCAGCCTGCTCTCTCTCTCTCTCTGCAGGTGTGAGGAGGGAATGCAGTAGCAGCCTGCCCTCTCTCTGCAGGCGTGGGGAGGGAATGCAGTAGCAGCCTGCCCTCTCTCTCTCTCTCTCTCTCTGCAGGCGTGGGGAGGGAATGCAGTAGCAGCCTGCCCTCTCTCTCTCTCTCTCTGCAGGCGTGGGGAGGGAATGCAGTAGCAGCCTGCCCTCTCTCTGCAGGCGTGGGGAGGGAATGCAGTAGCAGCCTGCCCTCTCTCTCTCTCTGCAGGTGTGGGGAGGGAATGCAGTAGCAGCCTGCCCTCTCTCTCTCTCTCTCTGCAGGTGTGGGGAGGGAATGCAGTAGCAGCCTGCCCTCTCTCTCTCTCTCTGCAGGTGTGGGGAGGGAATGCAGTAGCAACCTGCCCTCTCTCTCTCTCTCTCTCTGCAGGTGTGGGGAGGGAATGCAGTAGCAGCTTGCTCTCTCTCTCTCTCTCAGCAGGTGTGGGGAGGGAAAGCAGTAGCAGCCTGCCCTCTCTCTCTCTCTCTCAGCAGGCGTGGGGAGGGAATGCAGTAACAGCCTGCCCTCTCTCTCTCTCTGCAGGCGTGGGGAGGGAATGCAGTAGCAGCCTGCCCTCTCTCTCTCTCTCTGCAGGTGTGGGGAGGGAATGCAGTAGCAGCCTGCCCTCTCTCTCTCTCTCTGCAGGTGTGGGGAGGGAATGCAGTAGCAGCCTGCCCTCTCTCTCTCTCTCTGCAGGTGTGGGGAGGGAATGCAGTAGCAGCCTGCCCTCTCTCTCTCTCTCTGCAGGTGTGGGGAGGGAATGCAGTAGCAGCCTGCCCTCTCTCTCTCTCTCTGCAGGTGTGGGGAGGGAATGCAGTAGCAGCCTGCCCTCTCTCTCTCTCTGCAGGCGTGGGGAGGGAATGCAGTAGCAGCCTGCCCTCTCTCTCTCTCTGCAGGCGTGGGGAGGGAATGCAGTAGCAGTCAGTCTAGCCCCATTCAATAGTCTCTTTTGAGTGGAGTTTTATTTCAGTATACATGGCAGCAGCTAAAAGCTATATTGTGTACATATTACAAATGGAAATAAAACGTTAAAAACATAACGAATATAGCAGGCTAATGAAGGATGTAAAGAAGTCTTTATGAAGGGATCTTGGACCAGGGAGAGTGTCCATACCAGTATCACCTTGAGTCTGCATGATCACTAGCCTAAACAATAATGACATTTCATCAAACTCAATATTAACCCTTGATTCCTCCCCGTTGCCAAATATGTATATTTTTAAATGTTGACCTATTGACTGGCCAAGCTGCAAATCATGTGGCAATCTCAGGTTCAGAGGTCACCTATCCGCTGATCCAGTGTGTTGTTGTGTTGTTTAATGTAGTGTGTTATATTTGTATTGTTGTTTAACGTATTTAGGGTTGCAAAAGGTCGGAAACTTTCCAGTAAATTTCCAGAATTTCCCCGAAAAGTTTCCATGGGAATTTAAGTTTGGGAATTTTGGTAAATTTTCTTAAATTCATCAAAAATGTTAGCTGATAACAGAGAACCTTTTGTGGGATACACATAAGGCAATTCTAGGTCTTGTGGCATATTTTGGTTTAACTATCCCCAATTCAATGGAATTGCAACCCTCTGCATGCACAGTGCACTCTTCCATCACATGTACAGCTGATTCTCAAGATCTTGCACACTAATGAGATGCTATTGAGCCCACACTACTACCCTGTCTGTGCCATGGACTACATGCTTTCTGGTAAGTTTTGATTACAATACTGGGTGGGGTGAATATATTTTATATGACATAATTTTTTGTTAACTAGTAAATAGCAGCCTACAGCAAAGTGTGTTTAAATCATTTCTAACTCTTAACAATTTCTGCTAGTTAGTTTTTGCTACCAATTGGGTTTTAGCTTGCTTGAGCCTGCTAACTGAGGAGTGTTAATTCACCCTGTTTCCATACATGTTTAATTTTAAAACATTTATCCTAGAAAGGAGTTGTTTAATCTAACTGCTTAACTATTTATCTGTACATGGAAATGTATTTGCGTTTTTTTTAACAATTTTTTTTCTAATCTTTACAGGAAAATGCCACGGCACTATCTGATGTGTAAAGACATTTCACTGCAGCTAATGTAGAAGGAAAAGCGGTGTACATTTGCAAATACTGTGCCAAATCATATGTGAAGAATGCAACAAAGATACAGAATCATCTGGCCAAGTGCATAAAGTTCCCTCAGCGCTCACAACAAGCAACCTCTGACAAAAGTCCCTATATTTCTTTTTGAGGTGAAAATGATGAATCAGACACCTTATCGATAGCAACAGCTCATGGTCCTACTGGAATCAGAATTTTATTTGACTCAGTCAAGGAACGTAGTCAGAGAAATGCTGTTGAATGTCTTGCTCGAGCTGTGAATGCAACTGGTTCACCTCTGATGCTCACAGGCAATGTGTATTGGAAGAGATTTCGGAATGTTCTTCGCCCAGCATACACTCCTCCAACCAGACATGCTTTATCTACTCATTTGCTGGATGCAGAGTTCAACAGAGTTCAAGTGAAGGTCAAGCAAATCATAGAGAAAGCAGGCTGTATTGCATTCATCTCTGATGGGTGGTCGAATGTTCGTGGGCAAGGAATAATTAACTACATCATCTCCACCCCTCAACCAGTATTCTACAAGAGCACAGACACAAGCGGCAACAGACACACTGGTCTCTACATTGCAGATGAGCTGAAAGCAGTCATCAATGACCTTGGACCACAGAAGGTATTTGCACTGGTGACAGACAATGCTGCGAACATGAAGGCTGCTTGGTCTAAAGTGGAGGAGTCCTACCCTCACATCACACCCATTGGCTGTGCTGCTCATGCATTGAATCTGCTCCACAAGGACATCATGGCACTGAAAACAATGGATACATTCTACAAGAGAGCCAAGGAAATGGTTAGGTATGTGAAGGGTCGTCAAGTTATAGCATCAATCTACTTCACCAAGCAAAGTGAGATGAATAAGAGCACCACATTGAAGCTGCCCAGCAACTCCCATCGGGATGGTGTTGTCATCATGTTTGACAGTCTCCTGGAGGGGAAGGAGTCTCTCTAAGAAATGGCCATATCACAGTCTGCCGATATGGACAGCCCCATCAAGAGGATCCTCCTGGATGATGTATTTTGGGAGAGCGTGGTAAGCAGCCTGAAACTCCTCAAACCTATAGCAGTAGCCATTGCGCAGATTGAGGGAGACAATGCCATCCTGTCTGATGTTCAGACTCTGCTTGAAGATGTAAGAGAATAAATATGTACTGCCCTGCCCACTTCACTGTTGCTCCAAGCAGAGGAAACTGCAGTTCTGAAATTCATCAAAAAGCGTGAAAACTTCTGCCTCCAAAACTTCGGACTCCAAGTATGCTGGCAAGAGCATCCTGTCTGGTGCAGAGATCAACAAGGCCTATGGTGTCATCACTACTGAGTCTCGCCACCTTGGCCTGGATGAGGGCAAGGTTCTTGGTAGTCTGGTGAAGTACACTTCCAAGTAAGGGCTTTGGGATGGAGACCCAATATGGCAGTCGTGCCAACATATCTCATCAGCCACCTGGTGGAAGGGACTTTATGGATCTGAGGCTCTTTCCCCTGTTGCCTTCATCATCCTCCAAATCCCACCAACATCAGCCGCCTCAGAGTGCAACTGGTCCTTGTTTGGACATACACAAAAGCACGCAACTGGCTGAGCAATACAAGGGCTGAAAAATTGGTGGCCATCCGGGCAAATTTGAGGCTTTTTGAGCCTGACAACGAGCCATCCTCAACAAGGTTGGAAAGTGACAGTGAAGATGAGGCCTCAGAGTCTGATGTTCAAGAGGTGGACATTGAGGAGATCCAGGGAGAAGACATGGAAGCCTGAGAGGAAGACAACCAAAGCTTTAGTTTCTAGACTATCATTTTACAGATGTATGTTTAAAACGTTTTTGGGAGATGCGATGAATCATTGAGGATCATTCAATATTCCCTTTATTTTGTTGTTCTGTGAAATCATCCCATGTGAAGAGTCAACTCATTTAATTAAAGTTCAATTCGTAACTAAATTGTGTTTTTTATTTCTATTGGAAGGATTGAATCATTTGCAGTTATGTGTACTTATGATAAGGTAAAAGGTTTATGTTTCTGTCGCCATATGATATGGTAAATATATCCAATGCAAAAAACATCGACATTTAATGGTATTAATATTGATTTGCATATATTCCCGTTAATTCCCATATATTCCCGTTAATTCCCACAGAAAGTTTCCACCTTTTGAATATTCCCCATAATGTGCAACCCTAAATGTATTGTGTTATGTTTGTTCCTGTAGCCTTCAGACTCAAATGTAGGTGATGTTAGATCAGGTCAGGGTTAATGTTTACACAGGAACTAATGCCTCAGCCAAAATGTTATGAGATACCAGGAAGTGGCTTTTTATAGTCGTCTATCTAGACTACATGGTTTTATGTTTGCACACACAGACAGAGCCTTGCCACTGACCAGGTTTTGCTTGATGCATTTAGACCCTATTCATTTCTTCTTACATGATGAATATTAACCCATCACTCAACCTCAACTCTCCTGAAATAGAATTATAACATTATTTTGAACAATGCATACATACATAAACTCAGCAAAAAAAGAAACGTCCCTTTTTCAGGACCCTGTCTTTCAAAGATAATTCGTAAAAATCCAAATAACTTCACAGATCTTCATTGTAAAGGGTTTAAACACTGTTTCCCATGCTAGTTCAATGAACCATAAACAATTAATGAACATACACCTGTGGAACGGTCGTTAAGACACTAACAGCTTACAGACGGTAGGGAATTAAGGTCACAGTTATGAAAACTTAGGACGCTAAAGAGGCCTTTCTACTGACTCTGAAAAACACCAAAAGAAAGATGCCCAGGGTCCCTGCTCATCTGCTTGAATGAGGAATGAGGACTGCAGATGTGGCCAGGGCAATAAATTGTAATGTCCATACTGTGAGACGCCTAAGACAGAGCTACAGGGAGACAGGATCGTCCTCGCAGTGATCGTCCTCGCAGTGGCAGACCACATATAACTACACCTGCACAGGATCGGTACATCCGAACATCACACCTGGGGGACAGGTACAGGATGGCAACAACAACTGCCCAAGTTACACCAGGAACGCACAATCCCTCCATCAGTGCTCAGACTGTCCGCAATAGGCTGAGAGAGGCTGGACTGAGGGCTTGTAGGCCTGTAAGGCAGGTCCTCACCAGACATCACCGGCAACAACGTCGCCTATGGGCTCAAACCTACCGTCGCTGGACCAGACAGGACTGGCAAAAAGTGCTCTTCACTGACGAGCCGCGGTTTTGTCTCACCAGGGGTGATGGTCGGATTTGCATTTATCGTCGAAGGAATGAGCATTACGCCTGTACTCTGGAGTGGGATTGATTTGGAGGTGGACAGTCTGTCATGGTCTGGGGCGGTTTGTCACAGCATCATCGGACTGAGCTTGTTGTCATTGCAGGCAATCTCAACGCTGTGCGTTACAGGGAAGATATCCTCCTCATGTGGTACCCTTCCTGCAGGCACATCCTGACATGACCCTCCAGCATGACAATGCCACCAGCCATACTGCTCGTTCTGTGCGTGATTTCCTGCAAGACAGGAATGTCAGTGTTCTGCCATGGCCAGCGAAGAGCCCGGATCTCAATCCCATTGAGCACATCTGGGACCTGTTGGATCGAAGGGTGAGGGCTAGGGCCATTCCCCACAGAAATGTCCGGGAACTTGCAGGTGCCTTGGTGGAAGAGTGGGGTAACATCTCACAGCAATAACTGGCAAATCTGGTACAGTCCATGAGGAGGAGATGCACTGCAGTACTTAATGCAGCTGGTGGCCACGCCAGATACTGACTTGCTTTTGATTTTGACACCCCCCCCCTTTCTTCAGGGACACATTATTCCATTTCTGTTAGTCACATGTCTGTGGAGCTTGTTAACTTTATGTCTCAGTTGTTGAATCTTGTTATGTTCATACAAATATTTACACATGTTAAGTTTGCTGAAAATAAACGCAGTTGACAGTGGGAGGACATTTATTTTTTAGCTTTTTTTGCTTACATCCTCAATCTTACATTATCTGTCTCACGGTCACACATGCGCGCACGCACGCACACACACACACATACAGTCAACTCCATATTTCCTTTTTCACCTTCTCAAATCCACTCTTCAGTATTCTTGAAGGACACAGTGACAGTAGGTGTGTGTGGAACAGGCTGGCTGACCTTTTAGAGTCAATATGCCTTCTCTTCTCCCTCTTTGTCTCAGTCCGCCTCTCATTTACAGCCACTCCTGCAACGTTTCTCCCTCTGTCTCAGTCCGCCTCTCATTTACAGCCATTCCTGCAATGTTTCTCCCTCCCTGCTATTTCCTATCTCATCTCCTCTCATCTTCCACCCATCTTCCTCTCCTCCCCTCTTTACTCCTCTCCTCCCCTCTTTACTCCTCTCCTCTTTACTCCTCTCCTCCCCTCTTTACTCCTCTCCTCTTTACTCCTCTCCTCCCCTCTTTACTCCTCTCCTCTTTACTCCTCTCCTCCCCTCTTTACTCCTCTCCTCTTTACTCCTCACCTCTTTACTCCTCTCCTCTTTACTCCTCCCCTCTTTACTCCTCTCCTCTTTACTCCTCACCTCTTTACTCCTCTCCTCTTTACTCATCTCCTCTTTACTCCTCACCTCTTTACTCCTCTCCTCTTTACTCCTCTCCTCTTTACTCCTCTCCTCCCCTCTTTACTCCTCTCCTCCCCTCTTTACTCCTCTCCTCTTTACTCCTCCCCTCTTTACTCCTCTCCTCCCCTCTTCACTCCTCTCCTCTTTACTGCTTTCCGCCCTTTCTCCTCTCTCCATTTCTTCTCTCCTGTTTTCTCCTGCTCTGCAGCGCCTCACTCCTCACAGTCACTCAGCCGCTGAAGCAATTAGACCTCAATTCAAATTCAGACTTGTAGTAATGCTATCTGCATTTATACAGCATGCTGCTGGAAAGGGCTTGGATATGTGGCTTATGTACTTATGTTCAATTATTCAACACTGTTGTCCTGATTAGTCCCCTGGTGTGCTGGCTGGGTGAACTAAGGGAATCATGAGCCCAGTCAGTGGCTGCTATTTTAGATGTGTCACCAACTCCAGACTTGTCTGGTACTGAAGGTATAGTTCGTTCTCTGCTTTACTGTACTCCGTTACTTAATTTGCTTATGGATTAATAATATCCATCACAGAGTCACAGAGTACCTTCTGTTCCCGCTTTAAGAAGGTTGGCTGCAGTATGGATCCTGAATGAAGGCCGTTGTGAGTCTGGGCCAGAGCCAGTGTCCACTCTGTAACTGCCTATCAACTGCTCAGGTGAAAACTGTGCAGCCGCTCTGTGTCTACTGCGGAAAGCCAGCCAGGGAGCAGTCAAGAGTCAGCTCCTGTTCCCTTTCTGTTGTGGGTTTTGATGATGTCGGTTGCAGCGTTGCTGAGCAAGGATGCATGCACCCTGAGGGAGGTAGGTGTGGAAACACTGCGTAAGCAGGGGCTCCTGACTGTGGCTGACCTGGGCCTGAATGCAGGATAGGCAGGGCTGAGGGAACAGCCTGTGCCCCCCTGAGTAATCTCTCTCCATCGATCAGTAGCTAGAATGATAGGAAGAGGAGGAGGGAAAGATGAAGCGACAGACCAGCAGGATGAGAGGTGGAGGAGGAGAGACAGACTAGCAGGATGAGAGGTGGAGAAAGAGAGACAGACCAGCAGGATGAGAGGTGGAGGAGGAGGGAGAGACAGACCAGCAGGATGAGAGGTGGAGGAGGAGGAGGGAGAGACAGACCAGCAGGATGAGAGGTGGAGGAGGAGGAGGGAGAGACAGACCAGCAGGATGAGAGGTGGAGGAGGAGGGAGACAGACCAGCAGGATGAGAGGTGGAGGAGGAGGAGGGAGAGACAGACCAGCAGGATGAGAGGTGAAGGAGGAGGAGGGAGAGACAGACCAGCAGGATGAGAGGTGGAGGAGGAGAGACAGACCAGCAGGATGAGAGGTGGAGGAGGAGAGACAGACCAGCAGGATGAGAGGTGGAGGAGGAGGGAGAGACAGACCAGCAGGATGAGAGGTGGAGGAGGAGGGAGAGACAGACCAGCAGGATGAGAGGTGGAGGAGGAGGGAGAGACAGACCAGCAGGATGAGAGGTGGAGGAGGAGGAGGGAGAGACAGACCAGCAGGATGAGAGGTGGAGGAGGAGGAGGGAGAGACAGACCAGCAGGATGAGAGGTGGAGGAGGAGGGAGACAGACAAGCAGGATGAGAGGTGGAGGAGGAGGGAGAGACAGACCAGCAGGATGAGAGGTGGAGGAGGAGGGAGAGACAGACCAGCAGGATGAGAGGTGGAGGAGGAGGAGGGAGAGACAGACCAGCAGGATGAGAGGTGGAGAAAGAGAGACAGACCAGCAGGATGAGAGGTGGAGGAGGAGGGAGAGACAGACCAGCAGGATGAGAGGTGGAGGAGGAGGGAGAGACAGACCAGCAGGATGAGAGGTGGAGGAGGAGGAGGGAGAGACAGACCAGCAGGATGAGAGGTGGAGAAAGAGAGACAGACCAGCAGGATGAGAGGTGGAGGAGGAGGGAGAGACAGACCAGCAGGATGAGAGGTGGAGAAAGAGAGACAGACCAGCAGGATGAGAGGTGGAGGAGGAGGGAGAGACAGACCAGCAGGATGAGAGGTGGAGGAGGAGGGAGAGACAGACCAGCAGGATAAGAGGTGGAGGAGGAGGGAGAGACAGACCAGCAGGATGAGATGAAGGAGGAGAGACAGACCAGCAGGATGAGAGGTGGAGGAGGAGAGACAGACCAGCAGGATGAGAGGTGGAGGAGGAGAGACAGACCAGCAGGATGAGAGGTGGAGGAGGAGGGAGAGACATACCAGCAGGATGAGAGGTGGAGGAGGAGGAGGGAGAGACAGACCAGCGGGATGAGAGGTGGAGGAGGAGGAGGGAGAGACAGACCAGCAGGATGAGAGTTGGAGGAGGAGGAGGGAGAGACAGACCAGCAGGATGAGAGGTGGAGAAAGAGAGACAGACCAGCAGGATGAGAGGTGGAGGAGGAGGGAGAGACAGACCAGCAGGATGAGAGGTGGAGGAGGAGGAGGGAGACAGACCAGCAGGATGAGAGGTGAAGGAGGAGGAGGGAGAGACAGACCAGCAGGATGAGAGGTGGAGGAGGAGAGACAGACCAGCAGGATGAGAGGTGGAGGAGGAGGGAGAGACAGACCAGCAGGATGAGAGGTGGAGGAGGAGGGAGAGACAGACCAGCACGATGAGAGGTGGAGGAGGAGGGAGAGACAGACCAGCAGGATGAGAGGTGGAGGAGGAGGGAGAGACAGACCAGCAGGATGAGAGATGAAGGAGGAGAGACAGACCAGCAGGATGAGAGGAGGAGGAGGGAGAGACAGACCAGCAGGATGAGAGGTGGAGGAGGAGGGAGAGACAGACCAGCAGGATGAGAGGTGGAGGAGGAGAGACAGACCAGCAGGATGAGAGGAGGAGGAGGAGGGAGAGACAGACCAGCAGGATGAGAGGTGGAGGAGGAGGGAGAGACAGACCAGCAGGATGAGAGGTGGAGGAGGGTGAGGGAGAGGGGGAGAGACAGCCAAGCATGCCTAAGCAATCAATCTTTCCCTCTCATCTCTCAAACCTTTTTTTGCGAGTGTGTGCCTTTGTTCTTGTGTCTGAAGGTGTTTTAATACTGCAGTGGGCTAAATCAGAGTCACACCAAGTGTTTCTCTGTAGCAGTGGTGGAAAAGGTACGCAGTTATCATACTTGAATAAAAGTAAAGATACTTTAATAGAAAATGACTCAAGTAAAAGTGAAAGTCACTCAGTAAAATACTACTTGAGTAAAAGTCTAAAAGTATTTGGTTTTAAATATACTTAAGTATCAAAAGTAAATCTTATTGCTGAAATATACATAAGTATCAAAAGTAAAAGTATAAATCATTTAAAAATCCTTATATTAAGCAAACTAGACAGACCCATTTTCTTGTTTTGTAATTTATGGATAGCCAGGGGCACACTCCAACACTCAGACATAATTTACAAACAAAGCATGTGTGTTTAATGAGTCCGCCAGATCAGAGGCAGTAGGGATGACCATGGATGTTCTCTTGATAAGTGTGTGAATGGACCATTTTCCTGTCCTGCTAAGCGTTCAAAATGTAACGAGTACTTTTGGGTGTCACTTTTGGCTGTCACTTTTCACCACTGTTCTGTAGTATTAAACAAATGTACTTTGAAACTAAAGTATGCATCTCAATAACATGGTCATGGGTGTAAAAAAAAGAAGACTCTTGTACCATGTCAGATATAGAGTTGACAATTATTCAATTTTAAGTTTGCAGCCCAATTTTAGAACATAGAAACTCCAGATTTTTGGCTGGTCTTTAAAAATAATGTTGATTAATTATGAAATTGTGAAAAATATAAATAACATTCCACCCATGAGGCCACTAGAGGGAGTTTTGGTCATTTGTCTGCAGGAAAGTACTGCAATTGGAGAGCTTGGGACTATAAGACATAGCCGTGTTCTATTCAATGTTCTTTACCTATACAGTACTCTAAGTGCCTCGATTCATATTGATAAGTTCAAAAGAATACAAGATAAAAACACCATTCAAACCAATGAGGGTTCTGAACTTTAAAGCCAATTATCTCAGAATCATCTTTTTGCAGATAGAAGCTTGTAGTCCCAAGCTCTCGAATGCCCATCTCTCCCCATTCTCTCTCTCCTCTCCATCTCTCTCTCTTTCTCCCCCTCCCTCCACCACAGTACTCTCCTAATGGGCTTTCTGTCTGCGCACTCTCTCACACACAGAGACACTCTCTCACACACAGAGACACTCATACACACAGAGACACTCTCTCACACACAGAGACACTCTCATACACACAGAGACACTCTCATACACACAGAGACACTCTCATACACACAGAGACACTCTCTCACACACAGAGACACTCTCTCACACACAGAGACACTCTCATACACACAGAGACACTCTCTCACACACAGAGACACTCTCATACACACAGAGACACTCTCATACACACAGAGACACTCTCATACACACAGAGACACTCTCATACACACAGAGACACTCTCTCACACACAGAGACACTCTCATACACACAGAGACACTCTCATACACACAGAGACACTCTCATACACACAGAGACACTCTCATACACACAGAGACACTCTCATACACACAGAGACACTCTCATACACACAGAGACACTCTCATACACACAGAGACACTCTCTCACACACAGAGACACTCTCATACACACAGAGACACTCTCATACACACAGAGACACTCTCATACACACAGAGACACTCTCATACACACAGAGACACTCTCATACACACAGAGACACTCTCATACACACAGAGACACTCTCATACACACAGAGACACTCTCATACACACAGAGACACTCTCTCACACACAGAGACACTCTCTCACACACAGAGACACTCTCATACACACAGAGACACTCTCTCACACACAGAGACACTCTCATACACACAGAGACACTCTCATACACACAGAGACACTCTCATACACACAGAGACACTCTCATACACACAGAGACACTCTCTCACACACAGAGACACTCTCATACACACAGAGACACTCTCATACACACAGAGACACTCTCATACACACAGAGACACTCTCATACACACAGAGACACTCTCATACACACAGAGACACTCTCATACACACAGAGACACTCTCATACACACAGAGACACTCTCTCACACACAGAGACACTCTCATACACACAGACACCCTCCCACTGCTCCTTCCATCTGTGTCTGTCGCTAAGTGACATGCGGACCGATAGTATCTGCCCCAATCCCTTCTCCTTTTCACCTCTCTCTCTTATTCCTGCCTCCTTCATGTTATGTATTCACCTCTCTCTCTCTTATTCCTGCCTCCTTCATGTTATGTATTCACCTCTCTCTTTTATTCCTGCCTCCTTCATGTTATGTATTCACCTCTCTCTCTCTTATTCCTGCCTCCTTCATGTTATGTATTCACCTCTCTCTCTTTTATTCCTGCCTCCTTCATGTTATGTATTCACCTCTCTCTCTCTTATTTCCTGCCTCCTTCATGTTATGTATTCACCTCTCTCTCTCTTATTCCTGCCTCCTTCATGTTATGTATTCACCTCTCTCTCTTATTCCTGCCTCCTTCATGTTATGTATTCACCTCTCTCTCTTATTCCTGCCTCCTTCATGTTATGTATTCACCTCTCTCTCTCTTATTCCTGCCTCCTTCATGTTATGTATTCACCTCTCTCTCTCTTATTCCTGCCTCCTTCATGTTATGTATTCACCTCTCTCTCTCTTATTCCTGCCTCCTTCATGTTATGTATTCACCTCTCTCTCTTATTCCTGCCTCCTTCATGTTATGTATTCACCTCTCTCTCTCTTATTCCTGCCTCCTTCATGTTATGTATTCACCTCTCTCTCTTATTCCTGCCTCCTTCATGTTATGTATTCACCTCTCTCTCTTTTATTCCTGCCTCCTTCATGTTATGTATTCACCTCTCTCTCTTATTCCTGCCTCCTTCATGTTATGTATTCACCTCTCTCTCTTTTATTCCTGCCTCCTTCATGTTATGTATTCACCTCTCTCTCTTATTCCTGCCTCCTTCATGTTATGTATTCACCTCTCTCTCTTTTATTCCTGCCTCCTTCATGTTATGTATTCACCTCTCTCTCTTATTCCTGCCTCCTTCATGTTATGTATTCACCTCTCTCTCTTTTATTCCTGCCTCCTTCATGTTATGTATTCACCTCTCTCTCTCTTATTCCTGCCTCCTTCATGTTATGTATTCACCTCTCTCTCTCTTATTCCTGCCTCCTTCATGTTATGTATTCACCTCTCTCTCTTATTCCTGCCTCCTTCATGTTATGTATTCACCTCTCTCTCTCTTATTCCTGCCTCCTTCATGTTATGTATTCACCTCTCTCTCTCTTATTCCTGCCTCCTTCATGTTATGTATTCACCTCTCTCTCTCTTATTCCTGCCTCCTTCATGTTATGTATTCACGTCTCTCTCTTATTCCTGCCTCCTTCATGTTATGTATTCACGTCTCTCTCTTATTCCTGCCTCCTTCATGTTATGTATTCACCTCTCTCTCTCTTATTCCTGCCTCCTTCATGTTATGTATTCACGTCTCTCTCTTTTATTTCCTGCCTCCTTCATGTTATGTATTCACCTCTCTCTCTCTTATTCCTGCCTCCTTCATGTTATGTATTCACCTCTCTCTCTTATTCCTGCCTCCTTCATGTTATGTATTCACCTCTCTCTCTTATTCCTGCCTCCTTCATGTTATGTATTCACCTCTCTCTCTTATTCCTGCCTCCTTCATGTTATGTATTCACCTCTCTCTTTTATTTCCTGCCTCCTTCATGTTATGTATTCACCTCTCTCTCTTTTATTCCTGCCTCCTTCATGTTATGTATTCACCTCTCTCTCTTATTCCTGCCTCCTTCATGTTATGTATTCACCTCTCTCTCTCTTATTTCCTGCCTCCTTCATGTTATGTATTCACCTCTCTCTCTTATTCCTGCCTCCTTCATGTTATGTATTCACCTCTCTCTCTCTTATTCCTGCCTCCTTCATGTTATGTATTCACCTCTCTCTCTTATTCCTGCCTCCTTCATGTTATGTATTCACCTCTCTCTCTTATTCCTGCCTCCTTCATGTTATGTATTCACCTCTCTCTCTTATTCCTGCCTCCTTCGTGTTATGTATTCACCTCTCTCTCTCTTATTCCTGCCTCCTTCGTGTTATGTATTCACCTCTCTCTCTTTTATTCCTGCCTCCTTCATGTTATGTATTCACCTCTCTCATGTCTACAGTCAACCATGGTACACGTTCTAGTTAATAGTTCCCAGTTCCCAATGTTTGCACAGTGTCGCTCATTGACTTATACCAGGTGGTGTGGGTTACTGTGGGGTTTCTATGTGGGTTTATTAGGATGTACCCCTTATTTATCAAGTCATTCACTATTATTATGACTATATACACTGAGCGTACAAAACATTAAGCTTCCTAATACACCCCCCCCCCCCCCCCCCCTTTTTGCCCTTAAAATAGACTCAATTCATTGGGGCATGGACTCTACAAGGTGTCGAAAGACAATCACTTTCACCAGATATTGTCTTTGTTATATTAAGCCCCCCATCCCTTGCTCACACTTAACCCTACCTTACCACACCTCACTGGGAGAAATACAGGAAGAACCTCTCCTCTCATCCTCTCACATCCCTCTCTTTCTCCCTCTCCCTCTCTGGAAGTCAGACACTGCAGTGATGCCCTCAGTTTGAGCAGGACACAGGTGCACACACACTTCAGAGTGAGAGAAAGAGAGGACTTTAGAGTCAGACATTCTTTATTCTCCTCTTTAAATCCTGGCATGGGGTGGCAGGTAGCATAATGGTTAGAGCATTGGGCCAGTAACCGAAAGGTTGCTAGATCAAATCCCCGAGCCGACAAGGTAAAAATCTGTCGTTCTGCCCCTGAACAAGGCAGTTAACCCACTGTTCCTAGGCCATCATTGTTCTTAACTGACTTGCCAAGTTAAATAAAGGTTAAATAAAAAATAAATGAGGCTTAGACATGACAGGCTGTGCCAGAGGAAAGAGGCAGGCAGGCAGGGAGGAATGGAGGGAGGAACAAGGATGGGTGGGGGGTATCGATATGCAACCTCTATCCTCATTGGCAAGGCACTTTCTTTGCCTGCCTGCAAGGCTCAAGCTGATTGGCTGTGGCCTCACTCTGCACAGCAGCTACAGTCGGGGAGAAATGCTCTTTCTCTATTTTCCTCGTCACTCCCTTCCCCTCTATATTTTCGTAACTGTCTGCGACGGCAGCGGCCAGCCTGTGGCGGTTCAAGGATACTCATTTTCAGCACATCGCAGCATGATTCATGTCAAGTTGGTCAATTACTTTCAGCTCTGCAAAGCTTTCTTTTCGTTCCCTCCCTCTTTCTCCCTCCCTCTCTCTATCGCTCCCTCCATCCCTTCCTCTATCCCTCCCTCTCTATCGCTCCCTCTCTCTATCCCTCCCTCTATCCCTCCCTCTACCTCCTTGTATCTCTTAATTAAGACATTGCTTGCCCTTTCCTGTGCATTGCAGCCTCCCTACTAGCCTCCCTCTCCGCCTGCTCTATTTGTGTGTCTCTCTTTCACCTCATGACCTCATCACCCAGTTAGACTCCATAGGTTTCTGTTGTAAGTTGACAGTGTAGGTTGGATACTAATGCAGTTATATTCTACATTCAGGATGCCTGCTTTTCCTGGAACCCTTTTCTGCAATTGATTTTTTACTTTATTTAATGTTATTATTTTAAACCGACTGCTGACTAATTTTGACAATCTGTCTCTTCTTGCAACCTAAAGACAGGTTTTTACGGAAAGGGCAGCCACATGAAGAGGTCAATGAAGAGGATGACGAAGACGGAAGGATAAACGACAAGAGACAGCCAGGGAAGGAAGAAACGTGGAGAAGGAGGGATGAGAAAGAGACTAAAATAAGAGGAGGAAGTGGAACTCCAAAGTGCCTAAGAAGACTGTGAGTGGGTGCCTGACGTTCTGGTTCGGTCCAGTGCTGATAGTGCTGTGGGAGTTTGGCTGGCTGGTGGCCTGCTGCCGCTGTGTACTGCTGCTGTCTGCATAGGACAGGCTCCTGGCCCTGCTAGGTGAGAGTAGAGCAAAGCACAGCACTGTGTGTGTGTTTATTTGTGTGTGTTTGGCCTTGAATGAGGCTATATGTGACCCTGACAGCCAGAGAGTCATCCGTCCTGCTGCTGATCTGCAATCCGCCCACCTCCCCCCAGCGCCACCTCCCCTCAGCCTCCACCTCCCCAAATTCTACACCTCCCCCCGGCCTCCACCTCATCATCAATACAAGGACACTGGTCGATAAGCTTCTGCTTTTTTATCTTTCCCTTTTTCTAAACAGCCTGACCAGCCATACTAAACGCGACAGAAGCCGTGTCACAGTTCTGGATATTTGGGGTGGTTTTGGGGTTTCTGTCTGAAGAATGGAGTGACCAGCGCGAGCAAGACAGAGACAGACAGACTGACGGACATAAGAAGAGGAAGCTGTCATTGGAAGGCCTCTCTCTAGGACAATGCCTGTCTGAACTACATATCTCAGCATGACAGAGTGAGGTGCCCCAATTTCCTATTTTTTCGATGACACAGAGCTGGCCTCTGCTCACCTCTATCTCTGAGAAGTCATCCCATCGTCAGTGGATCAGGGATCTGCACCTTACCCAAGAAAACCCACTACTCCAGCCTCCATACCCAGAAACTCAAAGTCATTTCAAAGTACCAGCTTATTCATTGTATCCAGTATAACTAAGTATTTTATTTTATTTCACACACTCATCTCCTCTTGTCTTGTCAAGGAGTTTCCAATTTATTTCCGTCTGCATCAGTGCTTTTTGTTTGTGCACTAAGTCCCGATTGTGTCCAACCCTAGACCCTACTCCCTTATCCACTTGCCCCCTCCTGTCCTGAGGGGCTGTAATGGCAGTCAACATGGGAAGTATGGCCATGGGCCGGGACACTAAGTGGTTGACCCTAGAGGTGTGTCGAGAGTTTCAGAGGGGTACCTGCTCTCGCTCAGACGCTGAGTGTAAGTTCGCCCACCCAGCCAGGAGCTGCCACGTGGACAATGGCCGAGTCATCGCCTGCTTCGACTCACTCAAGGTAACAGTCAGCATCACAAACAACACACACACACACACACACACACACAGCAGGCACTGTCTGACAATGAGGTAAGGGAAAACACTCTCTCATAACTCTCTCTCTCAGACACACACCACACAACCAACCTGTAAATCATTTTTGAAATTCATCAACTAGGCCTGCTAAGGGATTAGTAATAGACAATAGTTTTTACGTTTTGTGAATGGGTGTACAAAACATGAAGAACACCTGTTCTTTCCATGAAGTAGACTGACAAGGTGAATCCGGGTGAAAGCTATGATCCCTTATTGATGTCCCTTGTTAAATCCACTTCAATCAGTGTATACGAACGGGAGGAGGCAGGTTAAATAAGTATTTTTAAGCCTTGAGACAATTGAGACATGGATTGTGTGTGTGCCATTCAGAGGGTGAATGGACAAGAGAAAAGATTGAAGTGCCTTTGAATAGGCTATGGTAGTAGGTGCCAGGCGCACCGGTTTGAGTGTGTCAAGAACTGCAACGTTGCTGGGGTTTTAACGCTCAACAGTTTCCTGTGTGTATTAAGAAATGTCCACCACCCAAAGGACATACAGCCAACTTGACACAACTGTGGGAGGCATTGGAGTCAACATGGGCCAGCATCCCTGTGGAACGCTTTTAAGTCCTTGTAGAGTTCATGCTCCAATGAATTGAGGCTGTTCTGAGGGCAAAAGGGGTTGCAACTCAATATTAGGAAAGTGTTCCTAATGTTTTGTACACTTTGTATATTATATTGGACCTGTGAAGGGGAAGTTGACTTGTAAGCTGTTTTAAAAGATTTGTCAAGACCAGGAACTCTTCAACCACACCCACCCTCTGTACCTTTCTCCTTGCTATCTATGAATCAGTTCTGAAGTAGAGCTGGGACAATAAACCAAACATTATCGACAACGATCATACTGATCACTTATCGCAGGCATTTTCCTGATATCGTTCATTACAATAAGTAGCCTATACTAGAGAAATGTGAAGTTTGAAGTGAAATGAGTTTGCTAATATGGGTGATTGTTAATAGGACAATTGATGGGTAGTAGTAGTTTAAAATATAATTTAAAAAGTCCACATTAATGTTATAAACATATCTTTCTTTTTATCGTTATCGCATCAATTCAGGTCATTTATCCCTTTACTCTGTACTGCTGACTAACTGTCCCTTTACTCTCTACTGCTGACAAGCTGTCCCTTTACTCTGTACTGCTGACTAGCTGTCCCTTTACTCTGTACTGCTGACAAGCTGTCCCTTTACTCTGTACTGCTGACTAGCTGTCCCTTTACTCTGTACTGCTGACTAACTGTCCCTTTACTCTCTACTGCTGACAAGCTGTCCCTTTACTCTCTACTGCTGACAAGCTGTCCCTTTACTCTGTACTGCTGACTAACTGTCCCTTTACTCTGTACTGCTGACTAACTGTCCCTTTACTCTGTACTGCTGACTAACTGTCCCTTTACTCTGTACTGCTGACTAACTGTCCCTTTACTCTCTACTGCTGACTAACTGTCCCTTTACTCTGTACTGCTGACTAACTGTCCCTTTACTCTGTACTGCTGACTAACTGTCCCTTTACTCTCTACTGCTGACTAACTGTCCCTTTACTCTGTACTGCTGACTAACTGTCCCTTTACTCTGTACTGCTGACTAACTGTCCCTTTACTCTGTACTGCTGACTAACTGTCCCTTTACTCTGTACTGCTGACTAACTGTCCCTTTACTCTGTACTGCTGACTAACTGTCCCTTTACTCTCTACTGCTGACTAACTGTCCCTTTACTCTGTACTGCTGACTAACTGTCCCTTTACTCTCTACTGCTGACTAACTGTCCCTTTACTCTGTACTGCTGACTAACTGTCCCTTTACTCTGTACTGCTGACTAACTGTCCCTTTACTCTGTACTGCTGACTAACTGTCCCTTTACTCTCTACTGCTGACTAACTGTCCCTTTACTCTGTACTGCTGACTAACTGTCCCTTTACTCTGTACTGCTGACTAACTGTCCCTTTACTCTCTACGGCTGACTAGCTGTCCCTTTACTCTCTACTGCTGACTAACTGTCCCTTTACTCTCTACTGCTGACAAGCTGTCCCTTTACTCTGTACTGCTGACAAGCTGTCCCTTTACTCTGTACTGCTGACTAGCTGTCCCTTTACTCTCTACTGCTGACAAGCTGTCCCTTTACTCTCTACTGCTGACTAGCTGTCCCTTTACTCTGTACTGCTGACTAACTGTCCCTCTACTCTGTACTGCTGACTAGCTGTCCCTGTACTCTGTACTGCTGACTAGCTGTCCCTGTACTCTGTACTGCTGACTAGCTGTCCCTTTACTCTGTACTGATGACTAGCTGTCCCTTTACTCTGTACTGCTGACTAGCTGTCCCTTTACTCTGTACTGCTGACTAACTGTCCCTCTACCCTCTACTGCTGACTAGCTGTCCCTTTACTCTGTACTGCTGACTAGCTGTCCCTTTACTCTCTACTGCTGACAAGCTGTCCCTTTACTCTCTACTGCTGACTAGCTGTCCCTTTACTCTGTACTGCTGACTAACTGTCCCTCTACTCTGTACTGCTGACTAGCTGTCCCTTTACTCTGTACTGCTGACTAGCTGTCCCTTTACTATGTATGGATGACTAGCTGTCCCTTTACTCTCTACTGCTGACTAGCTGTCCCTTTACTCTGTACTGCTGACTAGCTGTCCCTTTACTCTCTACTGCTGACTAGCTGTACCTTTACTCTGTACTGCTGACAAGCTGTCCCTTTACTCTCTACTGCTGACTAGCTGTCCCTTTACTCTGTACTGCTGACTAGCTGTCCCTGTACTCTGTACTGCTGACTAGCTGTCCCTTTACTCTGTACTGCTGACTAGCTGTCCCTTTACTCTGTACTGCTGACTAGCTGTCCCTTTACTCTGTACTGCTGACTAGCTGTCCCTTTACTCTCTACTGCTGACAAGCTGTCCCTCTACGCTGTACTGCTGACTAGCTGTCCCTTTACTCTGTACTGCTGACTAGCTGTCCCTTTACTCTGTACTGCTGACTAGCTGTCCCTTTACTCTCTACTGCTGACTAGCTGTCCCTCTACTCTCTACTGCTGATTAGCTGTCCCTCTACTGTCTACTGCTGACTAGCTGTCCCTCTACTCTGTACCAGTGACTAGCTGTCCCTTTACTCTGTACTGCTGACTAGCTGTCCCTTTACTCTGTACTGCTGACTAGCTGTCTCTCTACTCTACTGCTGACTAGCTGTCCCTCTACTCTGTACCTGTGACTAGCTGTCCCTCTACTCTGTACCAGTGACTAGCTGTCCCTCTACTCTGTACCAGTGACTAGCTGTCCCTCTACTCTCTACTGCTGACTAGCTGTCCCCCTACTCTCTACTGCTGACTAGCTGTCCCTCTACTCTGTACCAGTGACTAGCTGTCTCTCTGCTAATGTGGCCCTGCCCCTCTACACAGAACCACTGCAGCTGCTCCCTGTCTGTGGCCCCTCTCACCTCCGCCCAGAGACAGCAGTACTACCACAGACAGACACACACCATTAACCACACAGTTGTGATGCAGCTATTTCGGGTGGATAGCCTTAGCACTGTGGCTAGGCTTTGTAAATATTGTTTGTGTGCGTGCATGTGTGTGTGTCTGTGTGTTGTGTGTCTACTTGTTTGTGTGTGTGTGTCTTACCAGCATCCCCTGCAGAAAGAGAGAGACCCAGACAAGGGGTTCTCTGTCTGAGTGCAGCTGCTGTCTCCCCATTTATTGAGTTAGAATGTATTATTCAGCCATTTTTCTGTGTTATGTCTTCCAGAGCGGGAGAGGGAGAGAGGGAGGGAGGGAGAGAAAGAGAGAGAGAGATGGAGGGAGGGAGAGCAGCCTAGCAACAGCGCAGGAGTGCCTATCCATTGGACAGTTCAGTTTGATCTCTGTGAGTGAGTGGCATGGCTGTTTTTAGCACAAAGCAACAGCCTGCTTTCTGTATCGGTTGTATTGAGGGTTAAGAGAAGCAAGATGTTTTTTTAGTGTCAGAGGAGATAAAGTGGTGTGTGAAAGGCAGTGAGTTGTCTGTCTGAGGTTGTAGGGTCACTGACTGCAGTGTTGCTTAAAGAAAGTGTTTATGTGAGAGACAACGGACGGACGATGGCTCTCTCTTTATCAAGAGTCACACACACACCCAGACACACACACCTCCGTCCTGTTTAAATGTTTCTCTCCAGTCCTCACTAAGGACATATTGATTGTACAACAGTGTAGCTCCACAGACTTCGTTTTTCTCACTTTTACTTATTCACTTTAACTTCTCTGGGATATGTGGGACGGTAGCGTCCCACTTGGCCAAAAGCCAGAAAAAATTCACATATATTACTATAAAAATCTATCTTTCATGAAATCACACATGAAAGACACCAAATTAAAGCTACACATATTGTGAATCCAGCCAACATGTCTGATTTCAAAAAGAATTTACGGCGAAAGCACACCAAACGATTATGTTAGCTCAGTACATAGCCACAGAAAAACACAGCCATTTACCCAGCCAAATATAGTAGTCACAAAAAGCAGAAATAGAGATAAAATTAATCACTAACCTTTGATGATATTCATCAGATGACTCTCATAGGATATCATGTTACACAATACATTTATGTTTTGTTCAATAATGTGCATATTTATATCCACAAATCTCGGTTTACATTTGCGCCATGTTCAGAAATGCCTCCAAAATATCTGGAGAAATTGCAGAGAGCCACGTCAAATAACAGAAATACTCATCATAAACTTTGATGAAAGATACATGTTTTACATAGAATTAAAGATACACTTGTTCTTAATGCAACCGCTGTGTCAGATTTAAAAAAAACTTTACGAAAAAAGCACAGCATGCAATAATCTGAGACAGCGCTCAGATAAAACAACATTTCTCCGCCATGTTAGAGTCAACAGAAATACGAAATTACATCATAAATATTCCCTTACCTTTGATGATCTTCATCAGAATGCACTCACAGGAATCCTAGTTCCACAATAAATCATTGTTTTGTTCGATAATGTCCATTACTTATGTCTAAGTAGCTACTTTTGCTAGCATGTTTTGTGCACATGTCCAAACGCTCGAGCAGATGCAGGCGAACTCGGACGAAAACTTAAAAAAGTTATATAACAGGTCGAATAAACTGGTCAAACTAAGTAGAGAATCAATCTTCGGGATGTTGTTATCATAACTATCCAATAATGTTCCAACCGGAGAATTCCTTTGTGTCTCTAGAAGTTATGGAAAGCAAGACGATATCGTTTGGAACGCGCGTGACCAGGAACTGGCATTCTGCCAGACCAATGACTGAAACACCTCCCATCCGGCTCAACATCACAGTAGAGGCTTCATTCCACGTTCTACAGACTGTTGACATCTAGTGGAAGGCGTAGGAAGTGCAAACAGATCCATATGTTACAGGGAATTGAATAGGCGATGAGTTGAACATTGACCAGTCTCAGAATTCTCACTTCCTGTTTGGATTTTTTCTCAGGTTTTTGCCTGCCATATGAGTTATGTTATACTCACAAACATCATTCAAACAGTTTTAGAAACTTCAGAGTGTTTTATATCCAATAGTAATATTAATATGCATATATTAGCATCTGGGACAGAGTAGGAGGCAGTTCACTATGGGCACGCAATTCATCCAAAAGTGAAAATGCTGCCCCCTATCACAAAGAAGTTAAAGAACAAGGAAACAAGTTACGTTCCCACTCGTGCTATCCCTCTATTCCATCCTTCCCTCCTCTCTCCTTCCCTCCTCTCTCCTTCCCTCCTCTCTACTTCCCCCCTCTCTCCTTCCACACGCTCTCCTTCCCTCCTCTCTACTTCCCCCCCTCTCTTCTTCCCTCCTCTCTCTAATTTATGGATTTATCTTTTAATGGCCTCCTCACGGCTTTCTCACTGTCCCCTCCATATCTAACATCTTCTCTGCAGTGCTCTCCTCTCCTGCTGCTCCCCCATTAGCCCTGTCTGTCTGGCCAGGCTGACTGTCAACCTGTTGGGGGAAGGGAGGCAGGAAACCTTGTAACAATGTCAACCCATTTTGAAATGATGATCATAGTGACTACCACATCTACTTGCTGGTTTAGACTCAGTTACACTGGAGACTAAATGCATTCAGGAGTCAGAGCTTGTTTGGATGACGTAATTGTCTAGCATGCGGATAAGCATGAGCAGCAGGGCAGGATGGCTGAGAGGTTTCACAATTTTTCCCCCTCTGTAGCCCAGATCAAGTTGTTAGTCAGAGAAGTCTAGTCTTTGCTGTAAATGCTTTTTTAGCATATGTTTTGTTTAATGTAGATACTTCATATTGTCATCCTTGTATAGGATGAATGCCTATCTCTCCCTTTCTCCCTCCCCCTATATCTCTCTCCCTTTCTTCCTCCCCCTCTATCTCTCGCCCTTCCTTCCTCCCTCCCTTCCCCCTCTATCCCCCTCTCTCTCCCTTCCTCCCTCCCCCCTCTCTCTCCCTTCCTCCCTTCCTCCCCCTCTCTCCCTCCCTTCCCCCCTCTCTCTCCCTTCCTCCCTTCCCCTCTCTCTCCCTTCCTCCCTTCCTCCCCCTCTCTCCCTCCCTTCCCCCCTCTCTCTCCCTTCCTCCCTTCCCCTCTCTCTATCTCCCTTCCTCTCTCTCTCTCTCTCTCCCTCCCCCCTCTCTCTCTCTCCCTCCCTTCCTCTCCCCTCTCTCTCCCTCCCTTCCTCCCTTCCCCCTCTCTATCTCTCCCTTCCTCCCTCCCCTCTTTCTCTGTCTTTCCCTTCCTCCCTCCCCCTCTCTGTCTCTCCTGTGCAGCACAGATGGTACTGTACAAGGAGGGACTTCCTCCCTGTTTCTTAGTGTGTTGCCATGGCTACCTTAGAGGAGGATTTTCCTGACCCAATATATTTTACTTGACATTACTTTTCATTTCTTTCTCCTCATGTTTACCCCTCTCCTCCTGTCTTTCTGTTTCCCCCTCTCCTTCTGTCTTTCTGTTTCCCCCTCTCCTTCTGTCTTTCTGTTTCCCCCTCTCCTCCTGTCTTTCTGTTTTCCCCTCTCCTTCTGTCTTTCTGTTTCCCCCTCTCCTTCTGTCTTTCTGTTTCCCCCTCTCCTTCTGTCTTTCTGTTTCCCCCTCTCCTTCTGTCTTTCTGTTTCCCCTCTCCTTCTGTCTTTCTGTTTCCCCCTCTCCTCCTGTCTTTCTGTTTCTCCTCTCCTTCTGTCTTTCTGTTTCCCCCTCTCCTCCTGTCTTTCTGTTTCCCCCTCTCCTCCTGTCTTTCTGTTTCTCCTCTCCTCCTGTCTTTCTGTTTCCCCCTCTCCTCATGTCTTTCTGTTTCCCCCTCTCCTCATGTCTTTCTGTTTCCCCCTCTCCTTCTGTCTTTCTGTTTCCCCTCTCCTTCTGTCTTTCTGTTTCCCCCTCTCCTCCTGTCTTTCTGTTTCTCCTCTCCTTCTGTCTTTCTGTTTCTCCTCTCCTTCTGTCTTTCTGTTTCTCCTCTCCTCCTGTCTTTCTGTTTCTCCTCTCCTCCTGTCTTTCTGTTTCCCCCTCTCCTCATGTCTTTCTGTTTCCCCCTCTCCTCCTGTCTTTCTGTTTCCCCCTCTCCTCCTGTCTTTCTGTTTCTCCTCTCCTCCTGTCTTTCTGTTTCCCCCTCTCCTCCTGTCTTTCTGTTTCCCCCTCTCCTCCTGTCTTTCTGTTTCCCCCTCTCCTTCTGTCTTTCTGTTTCTCCTCTCCTCTTGTCTTTCTGTTTCTCCTCTCCTCCTGTCTTTCTGTTTCCCCCTCTCCTTCTGTCTTTCTGTTTCTCCTCTCCTTCTGTCTTTCTGTTTCTCCTCTCCTCTTGTCTTTCTGTTTCTCCTCTCCTTCTGTCTTTCTGTTTCTCCTCTCCTCTTGTCTTTCTGTTTCCCCTCTCCTTCTGTCTTTCTGTTTCCCCCTCTCCTTCTGTCTTTCTGTTTCTCCTCTCCTCTTGTCTTTCTGTTTCCCCTCTCCTTCTGTCTTTCTGTTTCCCCCTCTCCTTCTGTCTTCCTGTTTCTCCTCTCCTCTTGTCTTTCTGTTTCCCCTCTCCTTCTGTCTTTCTGTTTCCCCCGCTCCTTCTGTCTTTCTGTTTCCCCTCTCCTTCTGTCTTTCTGTTTCCCCCTCTCCTCCTGTCTTTCTGTTTCTCCTCTCCTTCTGTCTTTCTGTTTCCCCCTCTCCTCCTGTCTTTCTGTTTCCCCCTCTCCTCCTGTCTTTCTGTTTCTCCTCTCCTCCTGTCTTTCTGTTTCCCCCTCTCCTCATGTCTTTCTGTTTCCCCCTCTCCTCATGTCTTTCTGTTTCCCCCTCTCCTTCTGTCTTTCTGTTTCCCCTCTCCTTCTGTCTTTCTGTTTCCCTCTCTCCTCCTGTCTTTCTGTTTCTCCTCTCCTTCTGTCTTTCTGTTTCCCCCTCTCCTCCTGTCTTTCTGTTTCCCCCTCTCCTCCTGTCTTTCTGTTTCTCCTCTCCTTCTGTCTTTCTGTTTCTCCTCTCCTTCTGTCTTTCTGTTTCTCCTCTCCTCCTGTCTTTCTGTTTCTCCTCTCCTCCTGTCTTTCTGTTTCCCCCTCTCCTCATGTCTTTCTGTTTCCCCCTCTCCTCATGTCTTTCTGTTTCCCCCTCTCCTCCTGTCTTTCTGTTTCTCCTCTCCTTCTGTCTTTCTGTTTCCCCCTCTCCTTCTGTCTTTCTGTTTCCCCCTCTCCTCCTGTCTTTCTGTTTCTCCTCTCCTTCTGTCTTTCTGTTTCCCCCTCTCCTCATGTCTTTCTGTTTCTCCTCTCCTCTTGTCTTTCTGTTTCTCCTCTCCTCCTGTCTTTCTGTTTCCCCCTCTCCTTCTGTCTTTCTGTTTCTCCTCTCCTCTTGTCTTTCTGTTTCTCCTCTCCTCCTGTCTTTCTGTTTCCCCCTCTCCTTCTGTCTTTCTGTTTCTCCTCTCCTTCTGTCTTTCTGTTTCTCCTCTCCTCTTGTCTTTCTGTTTCCCCCTCTCCTTCTGTCTTTCTGTTTCTCCTCTCCTCTTGTCTTTCTGTTTCCCCTCTCCTTCTGTCTTTCTGTTTCCCCCTCTCCTTCTGTCTTTCTGTTTCTCCTCTCCTCTTGTCTTTCTGTTTCCCCTCTCCTTCTGTCTTTCTGTTTCCCCCTCTCCTTCTGTCTTTCTGTTTCTCCTCTCCTCTTGTCTTTCTGTTTCCCCTCTCCTTCTGTCTTTCTGTTTCTCCTCTCCTCTTGTCTTTCTGTTTCCCCTCTCCTTCTGTCTTTCTGTTTCCCCCTCTCTTCCTGTCTTTCTGTTTTCCCCTCTCCTTCTGTCTTTCTGTTTCCCCCTCTCTTCCTGTCTTTCTGTTTCCCCCTGCCTTTCTGTTTCCCCCTCTCTTCCTGTCTTTCTGTTTCCCCCTGCCTTTCTGTTTCCCCCTCTCTTCCTGTCTTTCTGTTTCCCCCTCTCTTCCTGTCTTTCTGTTTCCCCCTCTCCTCCTGTCTTTCTGTTTCCCCCTCTCTCTCTCTTTTTACTTATTCCGCAAGATCAGAAATGTAAGCAGCTCAGATCTGCACTGTGTGTTGTACTGTACAGTAGGTAGAGCTGGGATCATTAGAGAGATGAGAGGATCCATTAATAGGTCAGATAGTGGTGGGCTGTCTTCTATCACCTCATAGTTTAGGTTAGTTAGTTTACCAACCTGATACTGTTATGATAATAAAACATGTATTTAACCTTTATTTAACCAGGTAAGACCCATTGAGGTAAAAATAATAATAATAAAATAATAAAAATACTAAATACACACAAAAGACAAAGTGTCACAAGTTACAGATACAATTGAAGATTAGAAACAACTGCAGTTGTCACAAAGTGTTGTCGATCAGAGTCTTAAAAACAGGCAAGGACACTAACTCCCTTAACATTAATATAATTTGAAGCATATTCTGGGATGAAGGGGCATTATGGGAAAAATATTGTTTCTCCATCTCAGTTCTAGCCTTAGGAACAGACAAGGACAACAGCGACTGTGAATGAAGACTATATTGAGTGACTGATCTGGTCAGTAAGGAACAGAGATACACAGGGAGTTGTCCATCAATGCGTTGTACACAAAAGTGTAGCAGTGCTTAAGCCCCCTGGTGGAGGGAGAGGTCCATTGCATCACAGCATACAGATCACAGTGATGGGTCAGTGATCTAGTATTGGTAATAGATCTTAAAGCACCATGATACACTGTGTCCAGAGTTTAAGGTACTTGCTGAGGCCTGCATATAGACAATATCACCATAATCCAGCACTGATATAAAAAAAAGTGCTTTGAACAAGATATTTTCTGACTAACATTGAAAAGCAAGATTTGTGCCTGAAATAGAAACCCAATTTCAACTTCAGTTTCTTGTTCAAGTTTATTTTATTTTTTATTTATTTAACACATCGTGGTAGCAACACAACATAACAACAACATGGTAGCGACACAACATGGTAGCAGCACAAAACATGGTACATACATTATTGGGCACAGACAACAGCACAAAGGGCAAGAAGGTAGAGAAAACAATACATCAGGCAAAGCAGCCACAACTGTCAGTAAGAGTGTCCATGATTGAGTCTTTGAATGAAGAGATAAAACTGTCCAGTTTGAGTGTTTGTTGCAGCTCGTTCCAGTCGCTAGCTGCAGCGAACTGAAAAGATGAGCGACTCAGGGATGTGTGCGCTTTGGGGACCTTTAACAGAATGTGACTGGCAGAACGGGTGTTGTATGTGGAGGATGAGGGCTGCAGTAGATATCTTCAGATAGGGTGGAGTGAGGCCTAAGAGGGTTTTTATAAATAAGCATCAGCATAAATAAGCATCATCAACCAGTGGGTCTTGCGATGGGTATACAGAGATGACCAGTTTACAGAGGAGTATAGAGTGCAGTGATGTGTCCTATAAGGAGCATTGGTGGCAAATCTGATGAACGAATGCTAAAGAACATCTAGCCGCTCGAGAGCACCCTTACCTGCCGATCTATAAATTATGTCTCCGTAATCTAGCATGGGTAGGATGGTCATCTGAATCAGGGTTAGTTTGGCAGCTGGGGTGATTTAACTTTAGCCTGCAGCTTTGATATGTGCTGAGAGGACAGTCTACCGTCTAGCCGTACTCCCAAGTACTTGTATGAGGTGACTACCTAAAGCTCTAAACCTTAGTAATCACACCTGTGGGGAGAGGGGCATTCTTTTTATCAAACCACATGACCTTTGTTTTAGAGTTGTTCAGAACAAGGTTAAAGACAGAGAAAGCTTGTTGGACACTAAGAAAGCTTTGATGTAGAGCATTTTTTTTCTCTTCTTTTTAAGAAAAATACATTTTACCCCCGTTTCTCCCCAATTTTCGTAGTATCCAATCGCTAGTAATTACTTTCTTGTCTCATCGCTACAACTCCCGTACGGGCTCGGGAGAGACGAAGGTCGAAAGCCATGCGTCCTCCGAAGCACAACCCAACCAAGCCGCATTGCTTCTTAACACAGCGCGCCTCCAACCCGGAAGCCAGCCGCACCAATGTGTCGCAGGAAACACCGTGTACCTGGCCCTCTTGGTTAGCGCGCACTGCGCCCGGCCCGCCACAGGAGTCGCTGGAGCGCGATGAGACAAGGATATCCCTACCGGCCAAACCCTCCCTAACCCGGACGACGCTAGGCCAATTGTGCGTCGCCCCACGGACCTCCCGGTCGCGGCCGGCTGCGACAGAGCCTGGGCGCGAACCCAGAGCCTCTGGTGGCGCAGCTAGCGCTGCGATGCAGTGCCCTAGACCACTGTGCCACCCGGGAGGCCCTTGATGTAGAGCTTTTAACACAAAATCCGGGGAGGGGCCAGCTGAGTATAAGACTGTATCATCTGCATATAAATGGATGAGAGAGCTTCCTACTGCCTGAGCTATGTTGTTGATGTAAATTGAGAAGAGCGTGGGGCCTAGGATTGAGCCTTGGTGTACTCCCTTGGTGGCAGGCAGTGGCTGAGACAGCAGATGTTCTGACTTTATACTCTGCACTTTTTGAGAGAGGTAGTTAGCAAACCAGGCCAAAGACCCCTCAGAGTCACCAATACTCCTTAGCCGGCCCACAAGAATGGAATGGTCTACCGTATCAAAAGCTTTGGCCAAGTCAATAAAAATAGCAGCACAACATTTCTTAGAGTCAAGGGCAATGGTGACATCATTGAGGACCTTAAGGTTGCAGTGACACATCCATAACCTGAGCGGAAACCAGATTGCAAACCCAAGAGAATACTATAGATATCAAGAAAGCCAGTGAGTTGATTATTGACAAGTTTTTCCAACACTTTTGATAAACAGGGTAAAATAGAAATATGTCTATAACAGTTAGGATCAGCTTGATCGCCCCCTTTAAATAAAGGACGAACCGTGGCTGCCTTCCAAGCAATGGGAACCTCCCCAGAAAGGAGAGACAGTTTAAAAAGTTCAGTGATAGGCTTAGCGATGATAGGGGCAGCACCCTTAAAGAAGAAAGGATCTAAGCCATCTGACCCAAATGTTTTTTTGGGGTCAAGTTTAAGGAGCTCCTTTAGCACCTCGGACTCAGTGACTGCCTGCAGGGAGAAACTTTGTAGCGAGGCAGGGGAAAAAGAGGGAGAAGCATCGTGGATAGTCGATAAGATAAGGAAATGTTGGACGGGCAAGGAGGCATGGCTGAGTCAAATAGGAATCCTGACTTAATGAAGTGGTGATTTAAGAGCTCAGCCATGTGCTTATTGTCAGTAACAACCACATATTCAACATTAAGGGACATGGGAAGCTGTGAGGAGGAGGGTTTATTCTCCAGAACTGTTTAAAACTGCTGTTTAAAACCATATTCCAGAACTTCTTGGGGTTAGACCCACAGAGAGAGAACTGCTCCTTAAAGTAACTCACTTTGGCCTTCTGGATAGCCTGAATGAGAGCCAGTCAGACTGAGTATCAATGTGCTGTTTAAAATTGAACTTTTCATCTAACCAAATCCCAAGATACTTATAGGAGTTGACCCTATCAATTTGCTGGCCTTTTATTGTTAAAATCTGCAAGTGACTCCATCTTTAGATGCGCTAGAATAAATAATTGTGTTATCAGCATACAGATGGAGATTTGCAGAGTCAGAGGTCTTCCCTATATCATGTATGTACAGTGTAAAAAGGATCAGACCCCTGGGGAACTCCTTTTGTAAGCCTTCGAAACTCAGATATCATACCCTCCTGTGCTACACACTGTGTTCTGTCAGAAAGGTAGTTCTGGAACCAATCCAATGCATCAACACTTAAACCAACCTTTTTTCATCTATGCAACAGCAGGGCTTGGTCAACAGTCAACAGTGTCCAAGGCCTGTTGACTGTCCAACAGGCCTTGGACAGGCCTGTTGACTGTCCATAATGAGCTTTCATTACTGACATCCCTGAAAAAAGCTTGCCCTCCCTAGTGTGTGTGTGTGTGCGTGTGTGTATTACTATGGTTGTCTACATACAGTATGCCTTTACTGTATGTTTTTCAGTGATATATAATGTTCTGTGAACAACCCCCTGGGTGGTGATATATATAATGTTCTGTGAACAACCCCCTGGGTGGTGATATATATAATGTTCTGTGAACAACCCCCTGGGTGGTGATATATATAATGTTCTGTGAACAACCCCCTGGGTGGTGATATATATAATGTTCTGTGAACAACCCCCTGGGTGGTGATATATATAATGTTCTGTGAACAACCTCCTGGGTGGTGATATATATAATGTTCTGTGAACAACCCCCTGGGTGGTGATATATATAATGTTCTGTGAACAACCCCCTGGGTGGTTATATATATAATGTTCTGTGAACAACCCCCTGGGTGGTGATATATATAATGTTCTGTGAACAACCCCCTGGGTGGTGATATATATAATGTTCTGTGAACAACCCCCTGGGTGGTGTTATATATAATGTTCTGTGAACAACCCCCTGGGTGGTGATATATATAATGTTCTGTGAACAACCTCCTGGGTGGTGATATATATAATGTTCTGTGAACAACCCCCTGGGTGGTGATATATATAATGTTCTGTGAACAACCCCCTTGGTGGTGATATATATAATGTTCTGTGAACAACCCCCTTGGTGGTGATATATATAATGTTCTGTGAACAACCTCCTGGGTGGTTATATATATAATGTTCTGTGAACAACCCCCTGGGTGGTGATATATATAATGTTCTGTGAACAACCACCTGGGTGGTTATATATATAATGTTCTGTGAACAACCCCCTGGGTGGTGATATATATAATGTTCTGTGAACAACCCCCTTGGTGGTGATATATATAATGTTCTGTGAACAACCCCCTGGGTGGTGATATATATAATGTTCTGTGAACAACCCCCTGGGTGGTGATATATATAATGTTCTGTGAACAACCCCCTGGGTGGTTATATACAGTGCATTCAGAAAGTATTCAGACCCCTTGACTTTTTCAACATTTTGTTACATTACAGCCTTATCCAAGAATTGATTTACTAAAACAAATACCACATCAATCTACACACAAAACCCCATAATGAAAAACCAAAAGCAGATTAAAATAAAATAAAGAAATACCTTATTTACTTAAGTATTCAGACCCTTTGCTATGAGACTCGAAATTAAGCTCCGGTGCATCCTGTTTCCATTGATCATCCTTGAGATGTTTAACCAACCTGATTGGAGTCCACCTGTGGTAAATTCAATTGTTTGGACATGATTTGGAAAGTCACTCACCTGTCTATATAAGTTCCCACATTTGACAGTGCATGTCAGAGCAAAAACTAAACCGAAGCAATTGTCCGTAGAGCTCCGAGACAGGATTGTGTCGAGGCACAGATCTGGGGAAGGATACCAAAACATTTCTGCAGCATTGAAGGTCCCCAAGAACACAGTGGTCTCCATCATTCTTAAATGGAAGAAGTTTGGAACCACCACGACTCTTCCTGGAGCTGACCACCCGGCCAAACTGAGTAATCGGGGGAGAAGGGCCTTGGTCTGGGAGGTGACCAAGAACCCAATAGTCACTCTGACAGAGCTCTAGAGTTCCTCTGTGGAGATGGGAGAAACTTCCAGAAGGACAAACATCTCTGTAGCACTCCACCAATCAGGCCTTTATGGTAGAGCGGCATGACAGCCAAAAGACACCTAAAGACTCTCAGACCATGAGAAACAAGATTCTCTGGTCTGATGAAACCAAGATTGAACTCTTTGGCCTGAATGCCAAGCGTAACGTCTGGAGGAAACCTGGCACCATCCCTACTGTGAAGCATGGTGGTGGCAGTATCATGCTGTGGGGATGTTTTTCAGTGGCAGGGACTGGGAGACTAGTCAAGATTGAGGGAAAGATGAACGGAGCAAAGTACAGAGAGATCCTTGATTAAAAACTGCTCCGATCGAACATCACTGGAGAGACCTAAAAAAAGCTGTGCAGCAACGCTCCCCATCCAACCTGACAGAGCTTGAGAAGATCTGCACAGAAGAATGGGAGAAACTCCCCAAATACAAGGTGTGCCAAGCTTGTAGGGTCATACCAAGAAGACTAGAGGCTGTAATCGCTGCCAAATGAGCTTCAACAAAGTACTGAGTAAAGGGTCTGATACTTTGGTGTATTGTGTGTATATTGATGAGGGGGAAAAAACGATTTAATACATTTTAGAATAAGGCTGTAACTTAATAAAATGTGGAAAAAGTCAAGGGGTCTGAATACTTTCCCAATGCGCTGTATATAATGCTCTGTGAACAACCCCCTGGGTGGTGATATAGGAGACAGTGTGACTCTCCTCTTCCTACCCTTCAGGCTGCGTCCTACCAGTCCAGTGCTCACACACACACAGACACACACACACACACCAGCACTTCCCGTTCAGACGTCCTCTCAGTGTCCTCATCACAGCGCGACTCCATCCATCACCATTACTGTCTCCCCTCTGTGACATCACTACCTCGCTAGTCCCAATCACTGCTGGCTGCCTCCCTACTGGCCTCCTGGTAGAGAGGGCACGAGGCGGAGGAGGGCACGAGGCGGAGGAGGGCTGGTGGCAGGCAGGGGTGGGGGGGTTGGTGGCAGGGAGGCCACGAGGCAAAGGGGGGTTGGTGGGGGGGATTATGACTGGAGCCTGTTTAGGGGGTTAACAGCTCATCTGCAAGGAGGGAGGGAGCGAGGGAGGGAGGGAGGGACAGCTGCTGCCAGCCCAGGAGTTTAATGGGGACTGCAGTTTCCTTCCTTCCTCTTGAGTCTCTGCTTTCACCTGCAGTGTTCCTGCACCAACCACCCTCCTCCTCGTCCCATCCTCCCCGCCAACTCCCCTCCTCCCATCCTCTACTCCACCCCCCTCCTCCTCCCCTCATCCTTCCATCCTCCCCTCCTCCACCAACACGCCATGAAGTGTTATTAGATGGGAGGGAGAGGGCACAGCAGAGGACATTTACAATACATTGAATTACATTTTACAACAAGATAAATAGATAATGTTATATATAGGCTTGTTGTAAAGAGGCCAGAAATTAGAGTTTAAGTATTTTAAAGGGGCAATCTGCAGTTCCCTTTATCCTTTTTGGACAGCTGAATTAATGAAATGTACACATTGATTCTTGAAGATTATAACTTAGAAATGCCTCATGATCTTAGTTCAACACACAAGCTTGGCCCAGCATCGTCCTGGTTTGGCCGGGGTAGGCCGTCATTGTAAATAAGAATTTGTTCTTAACTGACTTGCCTAATAAAATAAATAAGCAGTGTAGTGGAACCTACATTTGGAATGTTGAGCCAGCATCTGGGTGGCAGGTAGTCTATCAGTTAGAGTGTTGAGCCACTAACCCAAAGGTCGCTGGTTTGAATACCTGAGCCGACAAGGTGACAAATCGGTTGATGTGCCCTTGAGAAAGGCACTTAAGCCTAATTTGCTCCAGGGGCGCTGTACTACTATGGCTGACCCTGTAAAACAACACATTTCACTGCATCTCTCCAAGTCTAATGAGGTCACATAGTGGCTTTGCTGGTCTCTGCTCTCCTTCTCTACTACACAACATGGTGTGGGTGTCTCCCTCCCTCAATTAGTCACATGGTTTGAGATGTTTGTCCTTTGAAAAGCTGCTTACTTGGTAGACTGAAAACATACCAGATGTTGGATCTTAATTTTACCTCTTTTTGTCGCAGGAGGAAAATAATCCTGCAGCAGGAGGATTTTAATAGCTGAAGAAATATTTAGAATCGCAGCTGGAAGCAGTGTTTGTATGCAATGCAGTACCATACCTACATCGGTATGGTACCACGGTCCCGTGTGGCTCAGTTGGTAGAGCATGGCGCTTGCAACGCCAGGGTTGTGGGTTCATTCCCCACGGGGGGACCAGGATGAATATGTATGAACTTTCCAATTTGTAAGTCGCTCTGGATAAGAGCGTCTGCTAAATGACTTAAATGTAAATGTAAATGTACATTGTAACTCATGTAGGTTATGTGCAGGCTACAGCGCGTCTCGTGTTAATTTTTATGTAGATTATAATAAATTGACATATTTGTAGGGGGTACAGTACCAGTCAAGTTTGGACACACTTACTCATTCCAGGGTTTTTCTTTATTTTTCTATTTTCTTTATTGTAGACATCAAAACTATGTAATAACATTTATGGACTCATGTAGTAACCAAAATAGTGTTAAACAAATCAAAATGTATTTTAGATTTTAGATTCTTCAAAGTAGCCCCCCTTTGCATTGATGACAGCTTTGCTCACTCTTGGCATGTTTTTCCAGACTGAAAATGTTTTATTGCTTCACAAAGTTCCTCTTCTGTAAATTTGCCTTCACACTGTTCTTTCTGTAAATTTGTTAATTTTACATTATTATTATTATTAGGAAATCAATCCTTACATGTAACATCATTCAGTAGAAATAGAGGAGACTGAAAAGAAAACATGTGCTTAAAATATTTAGCTTCCTCTTTCAAAATAATATTTGGTGAATCATGGATAACTCCATCATTTTTGACGAGTTTCTGTAAATTCTTTTTGGTAGAATTTCTGTGTTGAAGATTCAAGAATTTTTTTAATTTTTCCCCATTTTCCATCCAATTCGCTGTATTTTTGTAATACATTACACTTGATCATTCTTGAATAAATACCTCCATTTCTTTTTGTTTTTCCTCTAACCTTTTTTGTGCCTCTATAGTACAGTTTCCATTACCATCTACCTGCTCTGTTACTTCCTCTATTTCCTTTATTATTCAAATCCCTTTTGACCTAAACTGCTTTTGTTTTAATGATGAGTGTTGTATTGAATGGCCCCTAAAAGTACATTTGAAAGTGTCCCATACAATAAGGGGATCTGCTGTACCTATGTTGTACAAAAAAAAGTAAATTCTGAATTATTTTGTCTTAGTTAAGAAAACATCATCCAATAGGCTTTCCCCGTCCACGTGGAAATTCTGTAAGAGTTATATGGAGGCCAATTAGATGGTGGTCCGATCACATTCAGTCTCCTATTAATACTTTTTAAAACTTTTGATGCAAGAATGAGACTAGGAGGTAATCAAGACGGCTAGCTTGATTAAGCCTCCTCCATGTATATCTCACTAGGTCAGGGTTTTTTAACCTCCATATATCCACTAGTTCTAATGTATCCATGATCTTTGTAATCTCCTTAAGTGCTTGAGGGTGATAGTTTGTAGAATGATTTCCTTTACGATCCACTGAGGTACTTAAAACCGTATTATAATCTCCCACTGTTATAATAGATTATTTTGTTGCTTGTGAGCTCAATAGATTATTATATTTTTGAAAAAGTGTGGATCATCATTATTTGGCCCATATAGATGAATTAGCCAGATCTGTTTTTGGTTCAATAGCATATTTAAAAGGATCCATCTTCCTTGCGGATCTGTTTGCACAGTTTGCACAATCACCCCTTTTGAGTTTCTTTGCCCATGACAAAAATATATTTTTCCCTCCCAGTCCTTTTTCCACCCAACCTCATCTAGATTTGTAGAATGAGTTTCCTGTAAACAATAGATATTATATTCTTTCTCATTTAGCCATGTAAAAATATATATTCTTTTTTTATAATCTGCTAAACCATTGCAATTATAACTTGCTATACTTATTTCCCCACTTACCATAATGATACCCATGTTTCAATTATACTTACTACAACCAATGTTTGTAAACTTACCATTAAAAAGCACCATGATGATTAAGTGTCCGTATAGCTGTTACATAATATTTGCACTGTTTAGCATACTGTAGCTGCAACTTTGTAAACCTCCAATTGTTCTAATATTCCACCCCCAAATAACCAAATAACATGGAAAAAAGTCTGAAAAAAATAGTAACAATAATAGATAATATAAATAGACAGCACAATCTAATACATGCCTGCTCATATTTGAAAGTCCTAGCAAGGCTATAAGCATGTCAGCCCAGCCTGCTCACTTCATTGGATTCAATTGTTCGTAATTTTTTTTAAATAATAATAATTTAAAAAGAGAAAACAACCTAAATATATCAGAAGACCAGTCCCTTTTTTATGTCCATTACACGCAAAACATACAGTGGGGCAAAAAAGTATTTAGTCAGCCACCAATTGTGCAAGTTCTCCCACTTAAAAAGATGAGAGAGGCCTGTAATTTTCATCATAGGTACACTTCAACTATGATAGACAAAATGAGAAAATAAAATCACATTGTAGGATTTTTAATGAATTTATTTGCAAATTATGGTGGAAAATAAGTATTTGGTCACCTACAAACAAGCAAGATTTCTGGCTCTCACAGACCTGTAACTTCTTCTTTAAGAGGCTCCTCTGTCCTCCACTCGTTACCTATATTAATGGCACCTGTTTGAACTTGTTATCAGTATAAAAGACACCTGTCCACAACCTCAAACAGTCACACTCCAAACTCCACTATGGCCAAGACCAAAGAGCTGTCAAAGGACACCAGAAACAAAATTGTAGACCTGCACCAGGCTGGGAAGACTGAATCTGCAATAGGTAAGCAGCTTGGTTTGAAGAAATCAACTGTGGGAGCAATTATTAGGAAATGGAAGACATACAAGACCACTGATAATCTCCCTTGATCTGGGGCTCCACGCAAGATCTCACCCCGTGGGGTCAAAATGATCACAAGAACGGTGAGCAAAAATCCCAGAACCACACGGGGGGACCAAGTGAATGACATGCAGAGAGCTGGGACCAAAGTAACAAAGCCTACCATCAGTAACACACTACGCCGCCAGGGACTCAAATCCTGCAGTGTCCCCCTGCTTAAGCCAGTACATGTCCAGGCCCGTCTGAAGTTTGCTAGAGAGCATGTGGATGATCCAGAAGAAGATTGGGAGAATGCCATATGGTTAGATGAAACCAAAATATAACTTTTTGGTAAAAACTCAACTCGTCGTGTTTGGAGGACAAAAAATGCTGAGTTGCATCCAAAGAACACCATACCTACTGTGAAGCATGGGGGTGGAAACATCATGCTTTGGGGCTGTTTTTCTGCAAAGGGACCAGGACGACTGATCCGTGTAAAGGAAAGAATGAATGGGGCCATGTATCGTGAGATTTTGAGTGAAAACCTCCTTCCATCAGCAAGGGCATTGAAGATGAAACGTGGCTGGGTCTTTCAGCATGACAATGATCCCAAACACACCGCCCGGGCAACGAAGGAGTGGCTTCGTAAGAAGCATTTCAAGGTCCTGGAGTGGCCTAGCCAGTCTCCAGATCTCAACCCCATAGAAAATCTTTGGAGGGAGTTTAAAGTCCGTGTTGCCCAGCAACAGCCCCAAAACATCACTGCTCTAGAGGAGATCTGCATGGAGGAATGGGCCAAAATACCAGCAACAGTGTGTGAAAACCTTGTGAAGACTTACAGAAAACGTTTGACCTTTGTCATTGCCAACAAAGGGTATATAACAACGTATTGAGATAAACTTTTGTTATTGACCAAATACTTATTTTCCACCATAATTTGCAAATAAATTCATAAAAAATCCTACAATGTGATTTTCTGGATTTTTTCTTCTCATTTTGTCTGTCATAGTTGAAGTGTACCTATGATGAAAATTACAGGCCTCTCTCATCTTTTTAAGTGGGAGAACTTGCACAATTGGTGGCTGACTAAATACTTTTTTGCCCCAATGTATTTCATATAGTCCTCATTATATCCTGTTGTATTCTGACAAAAAAGGAAGAAGGAAAGAGGAACATAGATTCTAACGGCTGCTAATGACTGGAAGTAAAAATGTGTCTTGGGCATCACATTATATCCTGTTGTATCGTGCCATGGCTGTGCCAGAGCCGACCGCAAGCCAAACCTGGGCACTACCTTATGGGAAGGCATACTCAAGTTCAACTGACAATCGTTTCCGACACAGCCACGGCACGACAGCCAAGAACACATTCAGTACTGACAATCCAGAGCGAGTATACCCACCCTCTCTCCACCCTTATTCCAGGGTTATTGCTCTATCACCTTGGCTGTTTTACACCTAGGTCTATATCATTAGGATCAAGAATATAAAAGGCAGCATAAATAGCTTATATAGAAATATATAATATACTTTTCTCTCGCTTAGAGAAGTTCTTCCATAAGCCAATTATTGTATTAGTTCTACCGTTAACTTGAATCACTTTATCCCAGTGTTAACCAGCCCACACACACTAGAGACAACAACCCATTTGCCAGTGTGTATCGGAAGAATAATCATAATTTAAATTTTTTATATTGAGATTTATTTTTTAAATGTAAAAGGGTAATGCCAATTATTTTAGGATTGTATAGGCCCATTCCAATAGAAAACTTGGGCAGGTTTATAACTATATAATCCTTTATCCTAGCCCTATAATACATCTATTCATATTTATTAAGTTTATCTTAAAAGCTAATCATTCCGATTCACATCAGCGAACAAGGGCCACACTTATATAACAGCTTTTAAGTCATAATATATCCAACTTATACAATTAGTACATATCATATTAAACAAAAAAAAAATACCTTGGTATTTCTAATGTACAGTATTCAAATTAAATACATTAAAAAATCATTTTAAAAAAACAGGTCAGCGTTACCCATTCTCGCCTTCCCCTAAATCAAAACCTCATTATACCCATTCTGCATTACCATAAATCCAACCTTATTTTAAGTCCACATAGTCCACGGTTCCATAATGCATGAATAAAAACAAAAATAAAGTTGTTCATGCAAAAAAAAGTTTTGAATCTATGAATCCATATTTGAACTGTATAATGCAGTGCATATATGTACCCGGGACCACTTCAACAGGAGGTAGCTACACTCACAGCCACGTTGTAATCTTCCAGTCCTTGAACATTTGATTATTTACATATCATGTATCGACCACTAGACGAACATTCTGCTTCTCTGCTCGGAGCCTTTTGAAAGTGGAGTACAGGGCACGTCGTCTCTCCACTCTCTCCACTACGTCTCTCCACTGTTCTTCAATTCCCTACCCTGTTGTAACAAGGCAATCTTCATTTTGTAGTGGATTAGCATAGCTACGATCGGACAGGGCCTTCCCTCTGCTCTGCCACCAAAACGGTGAGCTCTTTGAAAATCAATTGTTTCCACCTGTTTGTCCGTCATTTTGAGATTACGTTTCATGTAATTTTGAGATTACGTTTCATGTAACACCTTGACTTTTTCCTCCGTTGATTGATAGTTTTCGTTTTCATCCTCCTTCCCGTTATAACAATATTATTTCTCATACTTCTGCACTTTAGATCAAGTAATTTGGTTTTCATTATCATACCGTAGCCTCTCTTTTAGGGAGTCCAGGGTAGTTTTCAATATCTTATTTTCCGCTCGTTTTTCTTCCATCATATTATTACTGTAATCCATTCCTGTTTTTAAGGCCTCAACCTCCCCCAGTAGGCCAGGCAATAGATCCAGTTTTTTTAACTGCTCGTTCATGCTTGTAAGCCATGCTCTATCTTCTGGAGACAGAGTTATTAAAACGTCCCCCTCCAATGTTAAGTTTGGAATTTTAGACGCCGACTTTCCTCCCGTTTCGCTCGCAGAACTCGATGAAAGGTATTTTCTTGTTCGCTTCGATGTATCCGTTTCTTTTTCAAGCATATCAATAAATAGTTCCAGATTCTCTATATTATCCAGAATGTTTGTTTCGTAGTTATCATCTCATCCTCAATTTTTGTGATTAAGTCATGGGACAAGCTGTGCCTACGACATCATCAATTCATAGTTTTCTTAGTGCTTGCTAGAGCAATGTGAATATAAAAAAAATTAAAATAGGTTTTGTCGTGCCCTCTTCACGACTGTCTTGGTGTGCTTGGACCATGTTAGTTTGTTGGTGATGTGGACGCCAAGGCTCTCAACCTGCTCCACTACAGCCCTGTCGATGAGAATGGGGGCTTGCTCGGTCCTCCTTTTCCTGTAGTCCACAATCATCTCCTTTGTCTGGATCATGTTGAGGGAGAGGTTGTTGTCCTTGCACCACATGGTCAGGTCTCAGCCTATAGGGAGGAGGTCAGTCTCATCATTGTCGGTGATCAGGCCTACCACTTTTGTGTCATCAGCAAACTTAATGATGGTGTTGGAGTTGTGCCTGGCCGTGCAGTCATGAGTGAACAGGGAGTACAGGAGTAGGCTGAGCACGCACCCCTGAGGGGCCACCGTGTTGAGGATCAGCGTGGCGGATGTGTTGTTACCTACCCTTACCACCTGGGGCCGCCCGTCAGGAAGTCCAGGATCCAGTTGCAGAGGGAGGTGTTTAGTCCAAGGGTCCTTAGCTTAGTGATGAGCTTTGAGGGCACTATGGTGTTGTACGCTGAGCTGTAGTCAATGAATAGCATTCTTACATACAGTGGGGCAAAAAAGTATTTAGTCAGCCACCAATTGTGCAAGTTCTCCCACTTAAAAAGATGAGAGAGGCCTGTAATTTTCATCATAGGTACACTTCAACTATGACAGACAAAATGAGGGAAAAAAATCCAGAAAATCACATTGTAGGATTTTTTATGAATTTATTTGCAAATTATGGTGGAAAATAAGTATTTGGTCAATAACAAAAGTTTATCTCAATACATTGTTATATACCCTTTGTTGGCAATGACAGAGGTCAAACGTTTTCTGTAAGTCTTCACAAGGTTTTCACACACTGTTGCTGGTATTTTGGCCCATTCCTCCATGCAGATCTCCTCTAGAGCAGTGATGTTTTGGGGCTGGGCAACACGGACTTTCAACAAAGATAATGGTGTTGATGTGAGCCATGACCAGCCTTTCAAAACATTTCATGTCTACAGTACAGGTCGGTAGTCATTTAGGCAGGTTACCTCAGTGTTCTTGGGCACAGGGACTATGGTGGTCTGCTAGAAACACGTTGGTATTACAGACTCGGTCATAGACAGGTTGAAAATGTCAGTGAAGACACTTGCAGTTGGTCAGCACATGCTCAGAGTACACATCCTGTTAATCCGTCTGGCCCTGCGGCCTTGTGAATGTTGACCTGTTTGAAGGTCTTAACTCACATCGGCTGTGGAGAGCGTGATCACACAGTCGTCCGGGAACAGCTGATGCTCTCATGCATGTTTCAGTGTTACTTGCCTCAAAGCGAACACAGAAGTTATTTAGCTCGTCTGGTAGGCTCGTGTCACTGGGCAGCTCTCGGCTGTGCTTCCTTTTGTAGTCTGTAATAGTTTGCAAGCCCTGCCACATCCGACAAGCTTCAGAGCCGGTGTAGTATGATTCGATCTTAATCCTGTATTGACGCTTTGCCTGTATGATAGTTCGTCGGAGGGCATAGCAGGATTTCTTATAAGCTTAAGGGTTAGAGTCCATCTATTTGAAAGCGGCAGCTCTACCCTTTAGCTCAGTGCGAATGTTGCCTGTAATCCATGGCTTCTGGTTAGGGTATGTACGTACAGTCACTGTGGGGACGGCGTCCTCAATGCACTCATTGATAAATCCAGTGACTAATGTGGTGTACTCCTCAATGCCATCGGAAGAATCCCGGAACATATTCCAGTCTGTGCTACCAAGGCAGTCCAGTAATTTATTAACCGAGTCACTGGTGCTTCCTGCTTCAAATTTTGCTTGTAAGCCGGAACCAGGAGGATAGAATTATGGTCAAACTTGCCAAATGGAGGGCGAGGGAGAGCTTTGTACGCATCTCTGTATGTGGAGTAAAGGTGGTCTAGATTTTTTTCCCCCTCTGGTTGCACAGTTAACATGCTGGTAAAAATTAGGTAAAACTGATTTAAGTTTCCCTGCATTAAAGTCCCCGGCCACTAGGAGCGCCACCTCTGGATGAGCGTTTTCCTGTTTGCTTATAGCGGTATACAGCTCATTGAGCGTGGTTTTAGTGCCAGCATCAGTCTGTGGTGGTATGTAGACAATTACAAAAAATACAGTTGAAAACTTTCTCGGTAGATAGTGTGGTCTACAGCTTATCATGAGATACTCTACCTCAGGCGAGAAAAACCTTGAGACTTCCTTAGATATTTTGCCCCAGCTGTTTACATATATGCATAGGCCCCCGCCCCGTGTCTTACCAGAGGCTGCTGTTCTGTCCTGCCGATGGAGTGTATAACCCGCAAGCTGTATGTTCTTAATGTTGTCGTTCGGCCACGATGACATTAAGCCCTGATCCCAATGACTTGACTGCCTCTGCATGGAGAGAAAGAGAACTGCTGATTTTCATGGAATCACGAAATTTCCTGACTCAGCAGGAAAATTCTCTGCGACAAAAGAGTGATCAAGTTAAGATCCGACATCTGCACTGGGTATATGGCTATAAGGTCTGGCCTGATTTAGGACCAGGGTGAGATTGTAGCATGTGTTTTCTGTACCCTGGATCTGTTCCAAATTGTATGCATAGAGCTCTGGTCAAAGTAGTGCCCTACTTAGGGAATAGGGTGTCAATTAGGACACCCTATTCCCCTAAGTTTACCCTTTGTCAGCGTTGTACCACGAACATAACTGCAAAGGTGAAAATAGTGAAACCTGGCAGACACACAACAGGCGCTATTTCAATAACACTTAATTTGTCAATTTAAAAAATGTTTTCCTTGAATACCAGGGTACATAGTGTAATTGTTACTAACATTTTAATTTGGTTCAGAGATAGTACTATGTCAATTAAGAGCTAGAATTAAATAGTAATTTCATTCCCTGCACTTTTTCTCTCAATGTCCTTGATACTCCCAGTTTGGCATATATTACAAAATAAAACACTCCAAATTAAGTTCTATGTTGGTGTTAATTACCCGGCATGTACTGTCTCTTATGACTTACTATCACGGCCTATATCACTATCTACTGTGTGATATTCAGTGTGGGATTTTCTATCTCAAAATGGGCTTTACTGAATTTCTATTTTATCCCATTTTTGAGCATTTACACCTCAAGTGATGCACTTCACTTCAAGGGGATTATCCCAAATGGCACCCTATTACTTATACTGTATAGTGCAAGCCCTATGTGCCCTGGTCAGAAGTAGTGCACTATATAGAGAATAGGGTGCCATTTGGGACGTACCCCAAGTGATAGAGCTTGAACAGCTTTTCCTCCTAAATGACATGGAGGTCTCCATCTTGTTGTCTTTATGGCTGTCCTGTCAGGGGAACCCCAGAGTGATTGATCCCCCAATCACATTACTCTCATCTTCCTGTCACTCCGGTTCATCTTTCCTAAATCTAAATAGCTAAGAGATGCCGCAATTCATCAGCTACGATGCACCACAACTCAGCTGCTCTCTCTTCTCTCCCCCTCCCCAGGGACGCTGCACGCGTGACAATTGTAAGTACCTGCACCCCCCTCCCCACCTCAAGACCCAGCTGGAGATCAACGGGAGAAACAACCTGATCCAGCAGAAGACAGCAGCGGCCATGTTGGCCCAACAGATGCAGTTCATGCTGCCAGGAGCCCAGTTGCAGCCCATAGTGAATAGCCCACACTACACAGTGAGTACTTCATGTATAGTCCATAGTATGTAGCCCACATTACACAGTGAGTACTTCATGTATAGTCCATAGTATGTAGCCCACACTACACAGTGAGTACTTCATGTATAGTCCATAGTATGTAGCCCACACTACAAAGTAAGTACTTCATGTATAGTCCATAGTATGTAGCCCACACTACACAGTGAGTACTTCATGTATAGTCCATAGTATGTAGCCCACACTACACAGTGAGTACTTCATGTATAGTCCATAGTATGTAGCCCACACTACACAGTGAGTACTTCATGTATAGTCCATAGTATGTAGCCCACACTACAAAGTGAGTACTTCATGTATAGTCCATAGTATGTAGCCCACACTACACAGTGAGTACTTCATGTATAGCCCATAGTATGTAGCCCTTCATGTATAGCCCATAGTATGTAGCCCACACTACAAAGTGAGTACTTCATGTATAGTCCATAGTATGTAGCCCACACTACACAGTGAGTACTTAATGTATAGTCCATAGTATGTAGCCCACACTGCAAAATGAGTACCTCATGTATAGTCCATAGTATGTAGCCCACCCTACACAGTGAGTACTTCATGTATAGCCCATAGTATGTAGCCCACACTACAAAGTGAGTACTTCATGTATAGTCCATAGTATGTAGCCCACACTACACAGTGAGTACTTCATGTATAGTCCATAGTATGTAGCCCACACTACACAGTGAGTACTTCATGTATAGTCCATAGTATGTAGCCCACAATGCAAAGTGAGTACTTCATGTATAGTCCATAGTATGTAGCCCACACTACACAGTATTTCATGTATAGTCCATAGTATGTAGCCTACACCAAACCATCCTCATTATTTAGTCAACACATTCGATTTACACAGTTATATTTCTCCATTCATCTACAGTTTGAACCATGGCTGTTCACAGGCTGTTTCTCTCTCTGATTTCCCCTCATTTCCTCCCTCTCTCCACCTCTCCTTCTCTCTCAGACTACGTTCCCTATGACTCCCAGTATGTCGTCCCTGGCCACCAGTCCCAGTATGGCGTTCAGCCCGTATCTGAGCCACATGGGTCCAGGGATGGGCCTGATGCCTGAGCTGCTACACCAGGCCCCCCTGCTGGTCCCAGGGAGCCCCACCGGCCTCCAGGTCATGGGCAACAGCAGCTCCCAGCAGAAACACATGCGGACAGACAAGCTGGAGGTATGTGTTGTTTGTGTCTTTGCCGTAGCCCAGTCTGTAGTAGAGAAATAGAATGATATAATAGAATCATTCTTGTTCTGTGGTCCAAACTCCTTCTCTGACTGTGCCAACCCCCCAACCCTAACACCACCCAGGTATGTCGTGAGTTCCAGAGGGGAAACTGCACGCGGGGCGAGGGCGACTGCCGCTACGCCCACCCTATGGAGGCAGCCATGGTGGACGGCAGTGAAAACTCAGTCATCGTCTGTATGGACTACATCAAGGGCCGCTGCTCCAGGGACAAGTGCAAGTACTTCCACCCCCCTGCCCACCTGCAGGCAAGGATTAAGGCCGCCCAGCACCAGGCCAGCCAAACCGCCAACGCCATGGTGAGTCATGGTAAACACTAGTGATGGGATAAATATTGATACAATTGCATATCGCAATATTATTTTGGTCAATATTATATCAATACTTTGAATTTACGTGTTTTTTGTGGGGGGTTTTGTATGTAGCGTTAGCTACTGCTAGTCGGCTGTACCTGAGCCAAAACTCTGGACTTTTTGTCCTATATCTTGTTCTCCATCTTATTTTTAAATAGGCAGCGCTAGCTAAAGGCTAGAGCTGCCGCTTTCAAGGGGCGGGACACTAATCCGGACGGTTATAAAAAATCCCGCTATGCCCTCAGACAAACCATCAAACAGGCAAAGCGTCAGTACAGGATTAAGATTGAATCCTACGACACCGGCTCTGATGTGGCAGGGCTTGAAACTATTACGGACTATAACGGGAAACCCAGCCGCAAGCTGCCCAGTGACGTGAGCCTACCAGACGAGCGAAATGCCTTTTACGTTCGCTTTGAGGCAAGCGACACTGAAGCATGCATGAGAGCACCAGTTGTCCTGGAGGACTATGTGATAACGCTCTTGGTAGCCGATGTGAGGAAGACCTTCAAACAGGTCAACATTCACAAGGCCGCGGGGCCAGAAGAATTACCAGGGCGTGTACTCAAAGCATGCGCGCACCAACTGGCAAGTGTCTTCACTGACATTTTCAATCTCTCCCTGACCGAGTCTGTAATACTTACATGTTTCAAGCAGACCACAATAGTCCCTGTGCCCAAGGAAGCTAAGGTAACCTGCCTAAATGATTACCGCCATGTAGCAATCACGTCGGTAGCCATGAAGTGCTTGGAGTGGAGCGGGTCAAGAGTTTCAAGTTCTTTGGTGTCCACATCACCAACGAACTATCATGGTCCAAACACACCAAGACAGTCGTGAAGAGGGCATGACAACACCCCCCATCACTGCGGCCAAGCTTCCTGCCATCCAGGACCTGTATACTAGGCAGTGTCAGAGGAAAGCCACAAAAATGGTCAAAACTCCAGTCACCCAAGTCATAGACTGTTCTCTCTGCTACCGCACAGCAAGCGATACCGGAGCGCCAAGTCTAGGACCAAAAGGCTCCTTAATAACAGCTTCTACCCCCAAGCCATAAGACTGCTGAACAATTAATCAAATGGCCACCCGGACTATTTACATTGACCCCCCCTCGCTGTTTATTATCTATGCGTAGTCACTTCACCCTTACCTACATGTACCTCGACTAACCTTCTACCCCCACATTGACTCGGTACCTGTAACCCCTGTATATAGCCTCATTATTGTTATTTTGTTGTTACTTTTTAAATAATTTTTAACTTTAGTTTATTTGGTAAATAGTTTCTTAACTATTTCTTGAACTGCACTGTTGGTTAAGTAAGCATTTCACGGTAAGGTCTACACTTGTTGTATTCGGCGCATGTGACAAATAAAGTTAGATTTCATTTTATTCAAATTTCAGCCGCATCTTTGGTCTGCATTGGTTCTTTGTAATCTGCGTTTATATTTTACAAAGGATGTATTTTCAGAGAGAGAGAGAGAGAGAGAATAGATTTCTTTTTTTAAGCATTTGTGGCATTTTTTTCTTGTTCATCTGCATTTGTTGGTCCTCTGGTCTGCTTCTAGGGGTTGATTGTTTGTCAGGCTTCACTCCCGTCAAGTTATATCATCATTCTCCTTTGTAATCCTTCATGTTTTTGCTTCTCTGTGGGTTGTTTCCTTCAACTTCACCTTCATCTATTCCCATTATGCATCACACCTCTCTCTCTCTCTCTCTCTCTCTCTCTCTCACCTCACCCCTATTTCCACTGGTTTACTGTCTGTGTCATTTGTTTGATCCTCATTGGTTGGCTGTCATCGTGGGCTCACTGCTTGGTGTGCTAACCCCGCCCCCAGCCTGTGGTATTTTGACCTTTTTATCACTATCTTTTCTGATTTCACTTTTATGTGTGTAAGTGTTTCTTCCATCATGTTAGGGTAGTAGGCTGGTGAGGTAAGGTTTTTATGTAATTCAAAGTACATACAGTTGAAGTCAGAAGTTTACATACAGCTTAGCCAAATACATTTAAACTCAGTTTTTCACAGTTCCTGACATTTAATCCTAGCACAAATTCCCTGTCTTAGATCAGTTAGGATCACCACTTTATTTTAAGAATGTGAAATGTCAGAATAATAGTAGAGAGAATGATTTATTTCAGCTTTTATTTATTTCATCACATTCCCAGTGGGTCAGAAGTTTACATAAACTCAGTTAGTATTTGGTAGCATTGCCTTTAAATTGTTTCACTTTGGTCAAATGTTTCAGGTAGCCTTCTACAAGCTTCCCACAATAAGTTGTGGGAATTTTGGCCCATTCCCCCTGACAGAGCTGTGGTAACTGAGTCAGGTTCATAGGCCTCCTTGCTCGCACACACATTTTCAGTTCTGCCCACTAATTGTCTATAGGATTGAGGTCAGGGCTTTGTGATGGCCACTCCAATACCTTGACTTTGTTGTCCTTAAGCCATTTTGCCACATCTTTGGAAGTATGCTTGGGGTCATTGTCCATTTGGAAGACCCATTTGCGACCAAGCTTTAACTTCCTGACTGATGTCTGAGATGTTGCTTCAATATATCCACATAATTTTCCTCATGATGCCATCTATTTTGTGAAGTGTGTTAACTCGAAATGACACAACGACAAGGTTCCAGTTTAACAAAGTTTACTGTACCGTATGAACACACTACAAGGTAGCCATTACACTCAAGGCTAGGTCCATCAACGACTAGACTTCCTGCGCATGCGCACTCTTGACTGAGTGATATCCCCGTAATAACAGAAATATAGGGATACTTAAAACATGAACTTTACAATCTCCCCCTTTTCTTTAAAGACATATAAAACATCAACAACATAATTAAATGTCCATGTATTATTCAAGATCCCCATTACAAATGGGTTGGGTGACAGTTTTTATTTGTATTACTCAAGCTGCCACTTTCCATTACTGAGAGCCTGTAGGAGCGAGAGCCTGTAGGAGCACAAGACCGGATGCTCCTTTTTTAGTCAGACAGTCAGCAAGCTGTTCCTTTGTGATCGAACACAGAATCCGCTGGATTCTCTGTGCTTGAATAAGTTCCTTGATGCTGCTAATCTCGAAGTCTTTTCTCTGTGACAGACTTGGTTGACTTCACAGCATCAACTAATGAGTAGTTGTCAGTGACACAAACTACAGGTAGAAAGTGCCGTTTTGTCCCACCAGTGTTAACCTAGCGAAGCATCACTGAAGACAACTAGTTTCAAAGAGTCATCTTTTCCAACAAAGTCACTTGTTGTATTTTCAGTTTACGAACAACTTTGTTTGCCTCATGAATGGTTTGTACAGTGGCGTGTTTTGTGTTAGATGCCAAGTTGCAACCATCAAACCAGGTCTACTCTGTCTCGCAGCCCATAAAATGTGTCCTATCTTTGGCCTCAATTGACCAGCTTCAATTCCACATAGAGGGGAATTCCTTTGTACGGCTCTTGAAGAATCCATGTGGATGGGTTGAAGATTCTTGATATAGCTCTCCTGTTGCATCAGTATTTTTCCATCAACTGTAATAAACTCTATGCCAACATAACAAAAATGATCATGCTCCTCACGGCCAACCTAGAAAACAGCTTTGAGGTGTGGAATCACAGTTGAAGCAAAGGTCTGTGAGCCACCCCAGATAAAGTCATCAACATGACAGGCAAGTACTCCAGTCACATTGCAGTCTTGATCAAGCCAATAGAAGACTGCAGGATCCACTTGTGACATTTTCCCACCTGTATTCAGCATTGTTGCCTTGACTTTGTTGTACCAGTAGAGTGATCCATCTGCCAGTCCATACACACACTTTTTTAGTTTCCACAGTGTTCCTTCGCTTTTAGCTTCAGGCGGAGGTCGGATGTGAATGTCCCTTGACAGCTCTGTTCCCTGCAGAAATCCAGATTTGATGTCTATGGAATTAAGTTTCCATTTTTTCTGGCAGATCACTGACATCAGCAATCTGAGTGACTCTGAGGCGCATGTCGGTGAGTCTTTTGGGAGTTCTTTAGCAGCCAGCTCCTCAAAACCTCTAGCCACTAGACATGCTTTAAACACTATTCCAGTTAAGGATTCTTTAAGGGTACCTTGTTGAGACGCATTTTTGGCCAATGTCTTTGACTTCCTCAAACACTCCATTTTTCCTCCAATTACTGAGCTCATCTAGCTTAGCTGAGTCAAATGACACGTCCTTTGTTTCAAGTACATCATCATTTTGAATGTCATTCTGTTCTTCTCGATTTTCCATTGGTTCAATTCTGATATTATCTACAAGTGACAGGTCAGCTGACCATGTTGTACCAGAAAGTGTAGCTGGTTCAGAGTACTGCAAGTTGTACCAGGTCTTGTGTTTTGCTTTTCCTGCTCGTCCAATGACGGTTGCTGTATGTGGAATACCACTTTCTCTGTCCATGTATTTAACAGTTTGTCCAGTTTTCAGATTGGAACAACCATGTTCTCTTAACACATGTGGCTGTTGTTGAATGTTTTCCTCATTTGAACGCTCAACAGTATTACCTGTGGCATGGTTGAAGGTCTCTGCTCCATTTCCTGTGTCAGTTTCAGTGTCCATATCATTGGATGCGACATCTGGTAGGTTTGTGTCTGTTACTGTGTCCTTTTTGTCATTTTCATTAGGAGACTGATTCTCAGCAACAGCCCCTCTATCTTGTTGATCATTTACTTTCCGCAATCTTGAGTGATGCACCCTGACAATCATGCCTCCGTGCCTCACAAATATCACCACGCCATCTTGACCAATGACTACTCCCGGTCCTTTCCACTCTTGACAGTCAACTCGTTTGTAGTACACTTTGTTTCCAGTTTCGTACTTCTCATCATCATTATTCCCTGAACTGCCGAGTAACTTCTGAAGTCTGTCAACTGTATCATGTCCAAACTGTTTGTAAAGCTTTAACAATACTTTGTGTTTTTCTTTAGTGCTCATGTTCTCTGTGACTGTCAGAATCTCCATGTGCTCTGTGTCAGTCAGAATCTCATTTTTGCATGGACTATGTGTGATGTCTTTGTCTAAAATGTTTACACAATAGTGGCCTGAGGTAGTAAGTTCAAGAGTCACTGGTTGTTTAAACATCACTGCCTTGTCATTTTTTATGTCTAGTACAGCCTCTGCCTTCTTGAGGGAAGCTTTGCTTAATAGTAAGGGGATATCTGTAGGGACCACCTCTGTTTCAATGTGACACTTAGTCTGACCAATTTTTGCTGTTATCTTAACTCTCTTGGTAGAATGGACAATTCTCCCATCTCCAAATTTGAAAGCTCTGTTGCTTGGTGTGTCAATCATATTTTGTACTTCTTTCATATTTAGTTCACTGACATAGCTATCAAGCCATTTTGCACCACACACTGTCCGTGTACATGCAGTATCAATCACAGCAGATCCTAAGGATTCAACTATAAAAATCTCAGTATCAGAAGCAGATTTATTTGAAAACAGTGTAATGTTACACTGCTCTATCTCTGTGTTTACATTTTCCTCTGTTAGTTTAACTTGTTCATTTTTATGAGGACAGTCTTTAACCCAATGGTAAGTGCTTTGACAAATAGCCCTCTTCTGGTTGTCTTGAGAACGTGACTTGTAGGCGCCTTTTCTCTGCTGCTCGGTGTAATATGCTGCGTCACTCACTTGCATTCCATCTGTTACTGGCGCGACAGACGTCTTTTCACCAAATATTATTTTTAGTGCCGACTTCATAGATGCAAAAGTCAGCACAGTACAAGCAGTCAAAGCCAACTGTTTCTCCCTACCATCTAGACAGGCAGTATCTAGCAACTTGAAAGCTAACACTGCATCCGGGAGAACCATGTCGTACTTGCGCATTCTATTGTACCTCTGTTCGAAATCAATGATGTAGTCCGTCATTGCAACCGAAATATCTCTCGTAACACTGTCAAAGTTTGAATATGCCTCGTAGGCACGGTCTTTCTCTTCTTTAAGAAATACAGAATCCAGTGCTGTGATCAAAGTTCCCATACCGTCATCCTTGTTCAAATCCTCAACGGATATTTCCAGTGCTGTATCTCTCGCCCTCCCCTTAAGCGATAATATCACCGCAAGTGCTTGCTTTTTCACGTCCAGATTAGTAACGCGTGTCCAGATTCCCAGTTCATTTTCCCAACTTTCGTATGACCTCTTCTCGTCGAAGCGAGGTGGCACATTGTAGTTATTAGCCATCCTCTGCTACCAATGTTAACTCGAAATGAAAAACATGAACTTAACAAAGTGCACCAGTCCCTCCTGCAGCAAAGTACCCCCACAACATGATGCTGCCACCCACGTGCTTCACGGTTGGGATGGTGTTCTTCGACTTGCAAGTCTCCCCCTTTTTCTTCCAAACATAACGATGGTCATTATGGCCAAACAGTTATATTTTTGTTTCATCAGACCAGAGGACATTTCTCCAAAAAGTACAATCTTTATCCCCATGTGCAGTTGCAAACCGTAGTCTGGCTTTTTTATGGCGGTTTTGGAGCAGTGGCTTCTTCCTTGCTGAGTGGCCTTTCAGGTTATGTCGATATAGGACTTGTTTTACTGTGGATATAGATACTTTTGTACCTGTGTCCTCCAGCATCTTCACAAGGCCCTTTGCTGTTGTTCTGTGATTGATTTGCACTTTTCGCACCAAAGTACGTTCATCTCTTGGAGACAGAACACGTCTCCTTCCTGAGCGGTATGACGGCTGTGTGGTCCCATGGTGTTTGTACTTGCGTACTATTGTTTGTACAGATGAACGTGGTGCCTTCAGGCATTTGGAAATTGCTCCCAAGGATGAACCAGACTTGTGGAGGTCTACAATTTTTTTTTCTGAGGTCTTGGCTGATTTCCTTAGATTGTCCCATGATGTCAAGCAAAGAGGCACTGAGTTTGAAGGTAGGCCTTGTAATACATCCACAGGTACACCTCCAATTGACTCAAATGATGTCAATTAGCCTATCAGAAGCTTCCGGGAGAACCATGTCCATGACATCAGTTTCTGGAATTTTCCAAGCTGTTTAAAGGCACAGTCAACTTAGTGTATGTAAACTTCTGACCCACTGGATTTGTGGTACAGTGAATTATAAGTGAAATAATCTGTCTGTAAACAATTGTTGGGAAAATTACTTGTGTCATGCACAAAGTAGATGTCCTAACAGACTTGCCAAAACTATAGTTTGTTAACAAGAAATGTGTGGAGTGGTTGAAAAACTAGTTTTAATGACTCCAACATAAGTGTTTGTAAACTGCCGACTTCAACTGTAGATGCATTGTACTTGTACCATTTTTGAGCCCAAATGCTGACTCTCTCTCTCTCTCGTTCTCTCTCTCTCCCGTTCTCTCTCTCTCTCGTTCTCTCTCTCTCTCGTTCTCTCTCTCTCTCTCATTCTCTCTCTCTCTCTTTCTCCCTCTCTCTCTCTCCCCCCTTTTTCTACTTCCCCAGGCCCTGCCCCATGGGGCAATGCAACAGCTACCAAAGAGGCCCACCTTAGAGAAGAGTAACGGGGGTGGTGCTGTGTTCAACCCCAGCATGTTCCACTATCAGCAGGCCCTGGCTAACATGCAGCTGCAGCAGCCAGCCTTTATCCACCCTGGTGAGTCTAGTCTACTCTGTCAAATAGAATCATTTGGCTTTACTTTTAAAAAGTAAGTAGACTGAATTATTCATTCAATTAAGTTGGGTAAACTGATCTATCCTGAGTCTGATTTAGATAGGTGAACTAAGTGTACTGGGGAGGGCTAGCTAGGCCAGACAGACTGACATGGCAGCTTCACACCGTACTGTCATCTGGGGGTCAAGTTAACTGCCAACGGTCTAAATAAGGACTGCACATGGAAACAGCCAGAAGAAATGACACAGCAGAATGTCAAACAAACATAATGTCAAACATTAGTACTACAACATATTACTATGAACATATTGTTATGTCAAACATTAGTACTACAACATATTACTATGAACATATTGTTATGTCAAACATTAGTACTACGACATATTACTATGAACATATTGTTATGTCAAACATTAGTACTACAACATATTACTATGAACATATTGTTATGTCAAACATTAGTACTACAACATATTACTATGAACATATTGTTATGTCAAACATTAGTACTACGACATATTACTATGAACATATTGTTATGTCAAACATTAGTACTACGACATATTACTATGAACATATTGTTATGTCAAACATTAGTACTACAACATATTACTATGAACATATTGTTATGTCAAACATTAGTACTACGACATATTACTATGAACATATTGTTATGTTAAACATTAGTACTACAACATATTACTATGAACATATTGTTATGTCAAACATTAGTACTACGACATATTACTATGAACATATTAATCAGGAGTACTGATACACATACCAGTGGATGTCTATTTGATAGAGGGGATGTGTTGTGGTATAGAATATATTGTAGGGACATGAGAGAAGAAAGCCGGTTCCTTGTGAGTATTGAGGAACTCTCTCTGTGCTGAGTGTATACAATGTGCTGTCTGGGATAGGGCTTATTGGGTGTGCTCTATCCTTCTGTCTGGGACAGGGCTTATTGGGTGTACTCTGTCCTTCTGTCTGGGATAGGGCTTATTGGGTGTACTCTGTCCTTCTGTCTGGGATAGGGCTTATTGGGTGCACTCTGTCCTTCTGTCTGGGATAGGGCTTATTGGGTGTACTCTGTCCTTCTGTCTGGGATAGGGCTTATTGGGTGTACTCTGTCCTTCTGTCTGGGATAGAGCTTATTGGGTGTACTCTGTCCTTCTGTCTGGGATAGGGCTTATTGGGTGTACTCTGTCCTTCTGTCTGGGATAGGGCTTATTGGGTGTACTCTGTCCTTCTGTCTGGGATAGGGCTTATTGGGTGTACTTTGTCCTTCTGTCTGGGATAGAGCTTATTGGGTGTACTCTGTCCTTCTGTCTGGGATAGGGCTTATTGGGTGTACTCTGTCCTTCTGTCTGGGATAGGGCTTATTGGGTGTACTCTGTCCTTCCCTCCTACTCTCACTCTATTTTTCTCTCCTTCTTTCTCCCTCTCTGTCCCCTGCACTCTGTGTCTTTGTCCCATGCTTAACTGGTCCCCTGCTATCACGCACAAATACTGGCACAATCTGCTCTAGGTGGCCTAAAGTATGCAGCAACAGCACCCAGCACACTCTGGGAGAGAATGTATATATCTCTGACTGATCCACTCCTCCACTTTCCTCAGCTGTTCCATCATCAGGTCTATATTGCTATTAAAGTAGCACAATAACAATTGATATGCCGTATCCATCCAAACTTAACAGCAATGAGCAATTGAACACTATTAATGCTCTCTGCATCCTATGCCCTCCACTGCTCTGTCCCGTGTTCTGTGTTCTGTCTGTCTGCCTTTAAGCCTCCATGTTGTCTCTGCTGTGTTCTAGTTGACTGTGACAGGATATATTAGCCATTATTTACACGCTGTTCTTGTGGCTTGCACTAACCTGAATGTTGTTTTTGTCTTGTCCTGTTGTCTGTCGTCACTCTCTCTGTGTCAATCACTCCTCCCCCTTTGCTCCCCTCCTCCATCCTCTCATCACCTCCTTCTGTTGTTCCCATCTTCCCTCCCCTCATCCCCCTCTCTCCCCCTCTCTGCATGCTGTGGCAGGCTCAGTCCTGTGCATGGCGCCATCAGGAGGCATGGGTAGGTCGGCTCAGTCACTCACTGCTGCTGGGGGCTTGGAAGAGACTGTGGTTGGCAAGATAGCTAGGAGAGAGGGGGGGTTGGTAGTAGATGGACTCTGTGGTTGGCCAGATAGTTAGGATAGAGAGGGGTTGGTAGTAGATGGACTCTGTGGTTGGCCAGATAGCTAGGAGAGAGGGGGGGTTGGTAGTAGATGGACTCTGTGGTTGGCCAGATAGCTAGGAGAGAGGGGGGGTTGGTAGTAGATGGACTCTGTGGTTGGCCAGATAGCTAGGAGAGAGGGGGGTTGGTAGTAGATGGACTCTGTGGTTGGCCAGATAGCTAGGAGAGAGAGGGGTTGGTAGTAGATGGACTCTGTGGTTGGCCAGATAGCTAGGAGAGAGGGGGGGGGTTGGTAGTAGATGGACTCTGTGGTTGGCCAGATAGCTAGGAGAGAGGGGGGTTGGTAGTAGATGGACTCTGTGGTTGGCCAGATAGCTAGGAGAGGGGGGGGTTGGTAGTAGATGGACTCTGTGGTTGGCCAGATAGCTAGGAGAGAGGGGGGGTTGGTAGTAGATGGACTCTGTGGTTGGCCAGATAGCTAGGAGAGAGGGGGGTTGGTAGTAGATGGACTCTGTGGTTGGCCAGATAGCTAGGAGAGAGGGGGGGTTGGTAGTAGATGGACTCTGTAGTTGGCCAGATAGCTAGGAGAGAGGGGGGTTGGTAGTAGATGGACTCTGTGGTTGGCCAGATAGCTAGGAGAGGGGGGGGTTGGTAGTAGATGGACTCTGTGGTTGGCCAGATAGCTAGGAGAGAGGGGGGTTGGTAGTAGATGGACTCTGTGGTTGGCCAGATAGCTAGGAGAGAGTGGGGGGTTGGTAGTAGATGGACTCTGTGGTTGGCCAGATAGCTAGGAGAGAGGGGGGGAATGATCAGCAACACGTCCTCTGAAGATAGTGGATGTAGTTCTCAGATTGTAGTAAAGTAGTTCTAGTTGTAGTAGATTCTAGAATCATAGTTCAGTTCCAGACCCCAACACCAAGAACCTAGGAGGATATGACAGGAGATATTAGTCATTTTGGAGCCTTCACGTTGTCCCACTGGTGTCTGCCTGTCCTCTGTCTGCCTGTCTGCCGGTCTGTCTGTCTATCTGCCACTGTGCTTGCACATGTCATCCCACTTTAATTTCTGACACACAAAAAACCCAAATTATTTCAACATTTTATTTGTGTATTATTAGAGTTTGCTAGAGTGTGTGTGTGTCTCTATGTCAGCTCAGATATCTCAGTCCCAGCCTAGTCAGTATGAGGTTAATGGTCTCCCAGGTTGTGTTCAAAATAGCACCCTATTATATATATATATAGTGCACTACTTTTGACCTCTGGGCTCTGGTCAAAAGTAGTGCACTATGTAGGAAATAGGGTGCCATTTAGGATTCAGTTTAAGCCTGCTGCCCCGTCTCTTGTAGGGCTTATGAAAGGGCCGGCCCCGCTGGCAGTGGATGGCCGTTGGGAGAGGCGGGACTGGAGCAGCTGCAGGCACCCCCACAGCCGCCTCTTGTCAGCGCCTGGATTCACTGGTGAGGGGAATCCACAGCTGGTCTCCCCCTCTACCTGACCCTCTACATCCCCCTCTACCTAGCCTTCTACCTCCCCCTCTACCTAGCCTTCTACCTCCCCCTCTACCTAGCCTTCTACCTCCCCCTCTACCTAGCCTTCTACCTCCCCCTCTACCTAGCCTTCTACCTCCCCCTCTACCTAGCCTACTACCTCCCCCTCTACCGCCCTCTCTACCTGACCCTCTACCTCCCCCTCTACCTAGCCTTCTACCTCCCCCTCTACCTAGCCTACTACCGCCCCCTCTACCTAGCCTTCTACCTCCCCCTCTACCTAGCCTTCTACCTCCCCCTCTACCTAGCCTTCTACCTCCCCCTCTACCTAGCCTTCTACCTCCCCCTCTACCTAGCCTTCTACCTCCCCCTCTACCTAGCCTTCTACCTCCCCCTCTACCTAGCCTACTACCTCCCCCTCTGCCTCCCCCTCTACCTAGCCTTCTACCGCCGCTCTACCGCCCTCTCTACCTAGCCTTCTACCTCCCCCTCTACCTCCCCCTCTACCTAGCCCTCTACCTCCCCCTCTACCTAGCCTTCTACCTCCCTATCTCCCTGCCCCTCTACCTCCCCCTCTACCTAGCCTTCTACCTCCCTATCTACCTGACCCTCTACCTCCCCCTCTACCTAGCCTTCTACCTCCCCCTCTACCTGACCCTCTACCGCCCTCTCTACCTAGCCTTCTACCTCCCTCTCTACCTGACCCTCTACCGCCCTCTCTACCTAGCCTTCTACCTCCCTCTCTACCTGACCCTCTACCGCCCTCTCTACCTAGCCTTCTACCTCCCCCTCCACCTAGCCTTCTACCTCCCCCTCTACCTCCCTCTCTACCTGACCCTCTACTTCCCCCTCCACCTAGCCTTCTACCTCCCCCTCTACCTCCCTCTCTACCTGACCCTCTACCTTCCCCTCTACCTAGCCTTCTACCTCCCTCTCTACCTGGCCCTCTACCTCCCCCTCTACCTCCCCCTCTACCTAGCCTTCTACCTCCCTCTCTACCTGACCCTCTACTTCCCCCTCCACCTAGCCTTCTACCTCCCTCTCTACCTGACCCTCTACTTCCCCCTCCACCTAGCCTTCTACCTCCCCCTCTACCTCCCTCTCTACCTGACCCTCTACCTTCCCCTCTACCTAGCCTTCTACCTCCCTCTCTACCTGACCCTCTACTTCCCCCTCTACCTAGCATACTACCTCCCCCTCCACCTAGCCTTCTACCTCCCCCTCTGCCTCCCTCTCTACCTGACCCTCTACATCCCCCTCTACCTAGCATACTACCTCCCCCTCCACCTAGCCTTCTACCTCCCCCCTGCCTCCCTCTCTACCTGACCCTCTACCTCCCCCTCTGCCTCCCTCTCTACCTGACCCTCTACCTCCCCCTCTGCCTCCCTCTCTACCTGACCCACTACCTCCCCCTATCTAGCCCTCTGCCTCCCTCTCTACCTGACCCTCTACCTCCCCCTCCACCTAGCCTTCTACCTCCCCCTCTGCCTCCCTCTCTACCTGACCCTCTACCTCCCCCTATCTAGCCCTCTGCCTCCCTCTCTACCTGACCCTCTCCCTCCCCCTCTACCTCACCCTCCACCTAGCCTTCTACCTCCCCCTCTGCCTCCCTCTCTACCTGACCCTCTACCTCCCCTATCTAGCCCTCTACCTCCCCCTCTACCTAGCCTACTACCTCCCCCTCTACCGCCCTCTCTACCTGACCCTCTACCTCCCCCTCTACCTGACCCTTTACTTTCCACTCTACCTCCCCTTTACCTCCCCTCTACCTACTATAGCTGTATTTGACCAACTCTACCCTCTCTAACTCTGAGTGCATCGCAATAATATTTCCTTCTCCTGAAGTGCACACTGGTTCACCTGACATAGGAAGGTCTAGTTGACAGACCCCTGAGTCTCTCCGTACAGTAAGACTTAGGCTATGTCCGAATTATCTCTCCTTCCTCCAAAAGTGTGGACTTGTTCACTTCCTTTCACTGATTTGAAAGGAAATGACTGGTGTAAGAAATATGGTGGAAATTTCCACTAGCCAATGCCTCCACCAATCCAATTATTTTATATTTATGGAAGTAGTGAACCAGTGCACAGGGCAGGCTCAGCAGCCTTGAAACGAATACTCTTACTGTATCTAGGGGAAGGTAGCTCCTCTTACTGTATCTAGGGGAAGGTAGCTCCTCTTACTGTATGTAGGGGAAGGTAGCTCCTCTTACTGTATCTAGGGGAAGGTAGCTCCTCTTAATGTATCTAGGGGAAGGTAGCTCCTCTTACTGTATCTAGGGGAAGGTAGCTCCTCTCACTGTATCTAGGGGAAGGTAGCTCCTCTTAATGTATCTAGGGGAAGGTAGCTCCTCTTACTGTATCTAGGGGAGGGTAGCTCCTCTCAATGCATCTAGGGGAAGGTAGCTCCTCTTAATGTATCTAGGGGAAGGTAGCTCCTCTCACTGTATCTAGGGGAAGGTAGCTCCTCTTACTGTAGCTAGGGGAAGGTAGCTCCTCTTACTGTATCTAGGGGAAGGTAGCTCCTCTTAATGTATCTAGGGGAAGGTAGCTCCTCTCACTGTATCTAGGGGAAGGTAGCTCCTCTTACTGTATCTAGGGGAAGGTAGCTCCTCTTCCTGTATCTAGGGGAAGGTAGCTCCTCTTACTGTATCTAGGGGAAGGTAGCTCCTCTCACTGTATCTAGGGGGAGGTAGCTCCTCTCACTGTATCTAGGGGGAGGTAGCTCCTCTTACTGTATCTAGGGGAAGGTAGCTCCTCTTACTGTATCTAGTGGAAGGTAGCTCCTCTTACTGTATCTAGGGGAAGGTAGCTCCTCTCAATGCATCTAGGGGAAGGTAGCTCCTCTTACTGTATCTAGGGGAAGGTAGCTCCTCTCACTGTATCTAGGGGAAGGTAGCTCCTCTTACTGTATCTAGGGGAAGGTAGCTCCTCTCACTGTATCTAGGGGAAGGTAGCTCCTCTTACTGTATGTAGGGGAAGGTAGCTCCTCTTACTGTATCTAGGGGAAGGTAGCTCCTCTTACTGTATGTAGGGGGAGGTAGCTCTTACTGTAAAATCAGAAAGTGTGTGTGTGTGTGTGTGCGCGTGTCAGTGTTTGTGCTTTTCTATAAGCTGTGTTTCTGTTTTTTATGCATGTCCTACCCGGTATTCGTTTTTTCATCCATACCCTTCTGCATTTAACATGATGATGCTGATTTCTACACAAACGGCCTGTATACCTGTCTGTTGCATTTGTTTGTTTCTGATGTATTCATTCCCTTTTTGAAACGGCACGTGATGCATCACACTCCCACAGAATTGTTAGAAAGTAGTGCACCCAAAGGGAATAGGGTGCCATTTGGGACGCAGACTATCTGACCTTTCACTTTAATGAAATCATCCCATAATGTGAGTCAGGAGGGAGATGGTGACTTTGTCCCAAACAGCACCCTGTTCTCTTTATGGAACACTACTTTTGACCACGACCCTTACACTCTGCTATCTCCTTCCCATCTCAAGACTAACGTATTTGATTATTTTTAGAATATTTCCTCAACATATTAATGTGATTCAGTTATGTGATAAGATGACAAATGATAAGGATGACAAATGTCATATTATATTAGCTAATGCCTTTACGTTTTTGTGTGAGTCTGTGGTTCACAGAAATAGTATTTTGCTTCTTTTTTCTGTTATTCATTTGCTCCCTCCCTACACATGTACTCCCTCCATCTGAATACAATTATCAGATGCCTTAGTCTGATTCGATTGTATGAAATAGGATTTCTGACATATTTTGTTAACGACTATTAGATTTGAGACAATATTGAATATTGTTCCTCAGTTTTAACATAGTTGGTTCTCCTTTAATTGGAATAAGTCATGTCATTTAATTTTTCTCTTATTTCATTTGCATGTCTCGGTTCTTGTTGAAACCCCTCACCCCCTGGCAATGTCGTCACATGACTTCTTGCCATGACTTTTACTCCTCTTCCACATTTCGCCATGGTAACCATAACATCCCCCCCTCCCCCCACCCATCCCCCCTGTCTCTCGTCCAACTCGCCTGAATAAAAGTACCCATGATGCACGGTGCCACCACCTCCACTGTTTCGTCGGCCTCGACCCCAGTCACCAATGTTCCTTTCGCAGAATCAGCCGCCTCCAATCAGGTTTGTCCCTTCATTTTGGGTTCTCTCTTTGGTTTCTCTCTGTATGGTGTCAGGTCTTTGGCCATTAAGACTCCCATTTTTTATAATTTAATATACATACATACTGTATGTGTTTCACATTTCACTTTTTTCAGTCACTGTTTAATGTGACACACTGAAAATAGATTTTTGGGGTGGATTCTGTTGCATTAGGGTCTAGTGTTAAGCCATCTGTGTCACTCTGTCTGTCTCTGTCTGTCAAATAAAATAACATTTTATTCGTCACATGCTTCAGAAACAGCAGGTGTAGACAAACAGTTAAATGCTTACTTACAGGCCCTTCCCAAAAATACAGAGATAATTTTTTGTTACTGAAATAATAGAAAAGTAAAACACGTAATAATAGAATTAATAATAAATATACAATGAGTAACGATAACTTGGCTATATACACGGGGTACGAGGACCAAGTCAATGTGCATGGGTACGAGGTAATTGAGGTAGATACAGTATATACATATAGGTAGGGTTAAAGTGACAGATAATAAATAGTAGCAGCAGCGTATGTGAAAAAAGTTAGTGCAAAAAGGGTCAATGCAGATAGTTAAATAGTTAACCAAATAGCTACCTGGACTAATTATTTAGCAGTCTTATGGCTTCGGTGTAGAAGCTGTTTAATGTCCTGTTGGTTCCAGACTTGGTGCATTAGTACCTCTTGCCATGCAGTAGCAGAGTGAACAGTCTATGACTTGGGTGGCTGGAGTCTTTGACCATTTTTAAGGCCTTCCTCTGACACCGCTTGGTATAGACGACCTGGATTTCCTGTTGATGTGAGCCATGACCAGCCTTTCAAAGCCCCGTAGCACTCAGATGTGAGTGCTATGGGGCGATAGTCATTTAGACAGGTTATCTTGGCATTCTTGGTCATAGGGAATATGATGGTCTGCTTGAAACATGTAGGTATTATAGACTGAGTCAGGGAGAGGTTGAAAATGTCAGTGAAGACACTTGCCAGCTGGTCAGCGCATGCTCGGAGTACGCATCCTGGTAATCAGTCTGGCCCTGTGGCCTTGTGAATGTTAACCTGTTTAAAGGTCTTACTCACAGCGGCTACAGAGAGCGTGATCACACAATCGTCCGGAACAGCTGGTGCGCTCATGCATGGTTCAGTGTGGCTTTCCTCGAAGCGAGCATAGAAGGCATTTAGCTCTTCTGGTAGGCTCATGCCACTGGGCAGCTCGCGTCTGTGTTTCCCTTTGTAATCTGGGATAGTTTGCAAGCCCTGCCAAATCCGACAAGCGTCAGAGCTGGTGTCGTAGGATTCGATCTTAGTCCTATATTGAAGCTTTGCCTATTCGATAGTTCATCAGATAGAGTAAAGCGGTTTCTTATAAGCGTCCAGATTATTGTCCCGCTCCTTGAAAGTGGCAGCTCTAGCCTTTACCATGGCTTCTGGTTGGGACATGTACGTATGGTCACTGTGGGGACGACGTCGTCCATGGACTTATTAACGAAGCCGGTGGTTGATGTGGTAGTCTCCTCAATGCCATTAGATGAATCCTGGAACATATTCCAACCTGTGCTAGCAAAACAGTCCTGTAGCTTAGCATCCGCTGCATCGGACCACTTCCGTATTAAGCGAGTCACTGTTTGAGGTTTTGCTTGTAAGCAGGAATCAGAAGGATAGAGTTATGGTCAGATTTTCCAAATGGAGGGCGCGAGGAAGAGCTTTGTATGCATTTATATGTGTGGAGTAAAGGTGATCTAAAGTTTTTTTCACGTGTAGTTGCACAGGTGACATGCTGGTAGAAATTAGGTAAAACAATTTAAGTTATTCCTGCATTAAAATCCCTGCTACTAGGAGCGTCGCTTCTGGATGAGCATTTTCTTGTGTGTTTATGGCCCTAAACAGCTCGTTGAATGCGGTCTTAGTGCCAGCATCGGTTTGTGGTGGTAAATAGACAGCTACGAAAAATATAGATGAAAACTCTCTTGGTGAATAGTATGGTCTACAGCTTATCATGAGGTATTCTAACTCAAGCAAGCAGAACCTCAAGACTTCCTAATATTAGAGCTTGCGCACCAACTGTTGTTAACAAAGAGACGCATACCTCCCCCCTTGAGCTTACCCAACTGCCGTTCTGTCCTGACGATGCATAGAAAAAACAATTAGATGTACCGTGTATTCGGAAAGTATTCAGACCCCGTGACATTTTCCAAACTTTGTTATGTTACAGCCTTATTCTAAAATGTATTAAACTGTTTTTTTCCCTCATCAATCTACACACGATACCCCATAATGACAAAGCAAAAACAGGTTTATATATATATATTAAAAAAACTGAAATATCACATTTACAAAAGGACCTTTGGCAGCGATTATAGGCACAACTGTATTTGGGGAGTTTCTCCCATTCTTCTCTGCAGATCCTCTCAAGCTCTGTCAGGTTGGTTGGGGAGCGTCGCTGCACAGCTATTTTCAGGTCTCTCCAGAGATCTTCGATCTGGTTCAAGTCCGGGCTCTGGCTGGGCCACTCAAGGAAATTCAGAAACTTGTCCCGAAGCCACTCCTGCGTTGTCTTGGCTGAGTGCTTAGGGTCATTGTCCCATTGGAAGGTAAACCTTCGCCCCAGTCTAAGGTACTGAGCGCTCTGGAGCAGGTTTTCATGCTGCCACCACCATGCTTCACCGTAGGGATGGTGCCAGGTTTCCTCCAGACGTGACGCTTGGCATTTAGGCCAAAGAGTTCCAGCTTGGTTTCATCAGACCAGAGAATCTTGTTTCTCATGGTCTGAGAGTCATTTAGGTGCCTTTTGGCAAACTCCAAGCAGGCTGTCATGTGCCTTTTACTGATGAGTGGCTTCCGTCTAACCACTCTACCATAAAGGCTTGATTGGTGGAGTGCTGCAAAGATGTGTGTCCTTCTGGAAGGTTCTCCCATCTCTACAGAGGAACTCTTGAGCTCTGTCAGAGACCATCAGATTCTTGGTCACCCTTCTTGGTCACCCAAGGCCCTTCTCCCCCGATTGTTCTAGGAAGATTTTTGGTTACAAACTTCTTCCATTTAAGTGTCAAATGTCAAAAAACCTGTTTTCGCTTTTTCATTATGGGGTATTGTGTGGAGATTGATGAGTAAAATATTGTATTTAATCAATTTTAGAATAAGGCTGTAACTTAACAAAATGTGGAAAAGTCAAGGGGTCTGAATACGTTCCGAATGCACTGTCTGTCAATCTGAAGTGTATGCGAATAGATTATACAAGTGGTTAGGCATTTTCAACACACAAATGCTTCTCAAAAAGACTAAAAGAGAAGTAGTCAATTTATCCTCAACCAGGAAATACTATCATGCATGTTATTGATGTTAGAGCTGTGTGTGCAGTTAAGGACACGGTGTGCTGCTCTGTTTTGAGCCACAACAACTTTGTCAAAATGACTTGCCCATTATGACTGACCATCCATGTTACTCCTAGGAGTTCAGCTTCTTCTACTCAATGGTCACACGCTTTATGCACAACTCCAGCTGAGGTTTAGGTCTTAGAGAATGTTTTGAACCAAATACAACGCTTTTGGTTTCAGACAAGTTTATTGTTAATCACCCATTCTGACACTAACTGTCACTCCTTGTTAAGAGTCTCAATGAGCTCACTGCCTTTGGGTGCTGACATGTAGAGTGAGGAATCATCAGCTTACATAGTCATTTTAGCTTCTTGTAAGACAAGTGGCAAATCATTTGTAAAAATAGAGAAGAGTAACGGCCCAAGGCAACTGCCCTGAGGAACACTGCACTGTACATATCTGATGTTAGAGAAGCTTCCATTGAAGAACATTCTCTGGGTTCTATTGGATAAGTAACTTTCCAACCATGTGATAGCAGGTGATGTAAAGCCATTTTTTATAATAACAAATTATGATCAATAACATCCAAGGCTGCACTGAAATCCAACAATACAGCTCCAACTATCATCTTATTATCAATTTATTTTAGCCAATCATCATTCATCTGAGTCAGTGCAGAGCAAGTCGATGCATTACAATACTGTACTACTATTGGTGAAATGACATTATCCATCTCTCCAGTTGTTTTCTAGGTTTCATTTCTCCTCTTCCCCTCTCCCTTTCTCTCTCTCTTCTTTTCTCTCTCTCATCTCCTCCAGTAGACCCTTCAGAGGTTCTGAGTGCCGACCCAGTGGACCTTCAGTGCGTCCCCATGGAAGCCCACTTCTGCCCTCTCCCCAAACTCCTGATGGCTGCTCCGGTGGCGCTGAACCCAGTAACCCTCCCGTGAAACCCCAGTTAAAGCACCCGACAACACCATCAAACCCTTAGTCATCCCCAACCAACCAACCCTGCCCCAAAAATACCACAGTCAACTATTTGAATGCAACAAACATGTGCCTAACCTACAGTGCACCCCAAGTGAGAGGTAGTGTTATCCTCATTTAGGAGGTATTCACATAATAAAAAAGTTGACAAGGTTTTATTGACATTTATCACAGGCAATACTAAAGCATGGACCCATTACTGTTGATGTAAAGCCAGCCCAGACTGATGCACATTGACTTGAAGGAGCTGACTGAAGGAGAGGCTCCCCAGTTCTTACAGCCATACACACCCACACCTTTAACACACAAACACACATACACACTAAAAACAGCAAATCCTCTTGGAGACTAAGCTGAGGATATGAGGCGTAAGGTCGTATAATCTTACACAGCTGACTGTTCCCCCAAAGTCAGACAGTCTGGAAAGAAAATGAGTGAAAAGTCAGACAAGAAGAAAGAAGTAGTCTGCAGAGCTTGGATCATTCTAGAAGTAGTCTGCAGAGGTTGGATCATTTTAGAAGTAGTCTGCAGAGGTTGGATCATTTTAGAAGTAGTCTGCAGAGGTTGGATCATTTTAGAAGTAGTCTGCAGAGGTTGGATCCTGTAGATCATTCTAGAATGCAATGTCGTTTTCTTCGTCTTTTCTTTTTCACTTCAAAGAAATGTGTTGCGGCTCATTTAATGTTTACAGTACGTTTCAAGATGGCTGAAGCTTAAAAGCAGTGTGTTATTATGTGAGCCATTCCCTTAGTTCAGAGAGGCTAAGCTCCTATGGTCCAATTCAAAAATCTCACCCAAGGTCTCATATCTGATGTTTCTTCATGTTCATTTGTCTGTGCCTTTTGAGTTCCCAGCTATGTAGAAGATTTGATGTCTTATCCCAAAACAACTGAAGTCAATGACTTAAAACCCAAATAGCCTTGATCTCAGACAAAGTATAGAGAAGTGTTTCTATTGACACACAAGTCTATAGCTCCTCCTGTGTATATATTGCCCGTCGAAAGGTCTCTGTTCAGGAGGACTAGGTCCTGTGACAAGCTCTCTTCATGAAATGATTTTTGGGTCGTTACACGAATAGAGTGCCTTTCAATTGAACTGTTAGATCACGTACATCGATGCTCTAACTAGTCTCGTTAATCCCAGACCTAGGGCAACAGCACTGGGAATCATGAAAAAGGAAATTGTCCTCTTCAGACAGACCAATCACAAGTTTGGGTAGGCGGGGCTTAGAATGCAGGCAGGAATTGTGAAAAACTCTTACCATGGCCTATACAGCCAGACATGCCAGAACTTCGCAATTTGAAACCAAAGTTTGCAGGCAAAACCTTTGCAGTGGTTTTAGTGAAGGTAGTTGATGCAAACTAACCACTTGTGAAATACACTCATTAAAATAACCTCTGTGAGCTCCAACTTGTTAGCTACTATTTTGGGCAACAAGCGAATAAGGCAGTGACGTAAGAAAGAAGAATATCCCAACTCCACCTTTTACTCTATGTCAAATTGACGTTGTCTTAGTACAGACATGTATGCTGGAACATTAGTGCGTTGTGGGAGGCGACCCATCTGTCTAGACTCTAGACAGTGACTTAAAATCTTCCTAGAAGTTGGACAAACAAGACATGGGACATGGCAAAATGTGGATTTTGAGAGAAAACAAATAACTTATTTGAATGAAAATTGTTTTGTTAAGTTAGAGCATAGTCTCTCTAGACTCTAGAGAGACTATGCTCTAACTTAACAAAACAATTTTCATTCAAATAAGTTATTTGTTTTCTCTCAAAATCCACATTTTGCCATGTCCCATGTCTTGTTTGTCCAACTTCTAGGAAGATTTTAAGTCACTTAACCCCAAGTTTTTCAGATGTTTTCATTGTCATTTCTGAAGATGATTTACTTATTTCATGTGATTCCCCCTCTGACATTATTGAACGTCATTGCACGCATGATAGAACAGCAATGTACTGCTATTCTTTTTACCACGGTGCTGGATGTTACTCTCCTCTGTTTAATCAACAAAACAAAAACAATATCACCTTTGCTCGGGCCGAAGAATGGCGCTGTTATTCCATTATGCGGATTTCAACTTTAAACCTCTTGAGATGGGAAAACATGTTTGTTATGAATTTTGACATGTGCGCCTCATGACAGAATGTTACAATTAAGTGAAATCGTTATTTTTGACAAAATTACACTACCCAAAAGGTAATCTATTCGTGGAAGGACACATTATTGAAACCAAAAATGAAATTCAATGGCGAAATCTGAAATAATACATTATTCCTTGAACTTTCTGGAACCACTGCAGAGGCTGCATAAGGGGAGTTGCTTTGCTTGTCTGAAAGGTCTAGCATGCTTACCTGTGTGCCAATGATTCTATAATGGATGTTTGTCTGTGCCAATCATTGGTGTATACTGTATCCTGAATAGAATTCCCTTACTGTTGTCAGATTGATATCTGAGTGGATGTTTCCCCTTCAGTGAGCCGTCCCTTTCTCTGTCAGACGTCAACTGATATTTGCAGATCATTTTTTTGGGTCAATCTCCTGCATTCATAGTAGTATGTTTGAGTAAGTGGTATACATTTTTCTATATGTTGTGTTAAGAATATTTTAATGGAATGGATTTGACAAAAAACTGTGGTTCTGCAGGGAGTATATTGAGTAAGCTTGAAATTGTTCCGTCTGTAAAACATGTATTTGATCATAGTCACTGTGTCCTTACTTTCAATCATCAGCAGACTTTAAATGCTACAAATATAGTGACCTGGTGGGACAGTACCGACCTAAGTAGAGGAAATACAAGGAGATGGTGAGAGACTGAAAGAGAAACAGATCAGTTCTGGAGTCAAGTATTTGGTCTTAAAATGGTATCCAGAATTATTACAAAATGGAGCAGAATTGCTATGAAAATGGAGAGAGACAATACATTAGCTGATATGTTTAGGTGAGTTTTAATGTGCCTCTCTCACTCGTTTTCAAGTCTTCTGAAACCAACCACTGTCCATACACTGTAATAACTGACTTTTCAGTCTTTTCAAAACAGATGACACGTTGACTAGCACTGCCTGTCTGGCGCCATTGATCTGTCGTGTCTCTGTAGTTTCTTCTTTGAAACAGTTGTGCTGTCTCATCTTTTGATGAGATAAAAAAAAGTAATCAGCCTGAGTGGGTGGTGTGTTTAAATGTTTTAATTAATGACTAGACACTGAATCACTGAGTTGGACATGTGGAAATGTTGAGACGTTTTCCACATCTTGGGGGAAATGGATATTGACAGGAAGCTATTCATGTTTAAGTCATGTCATTTACGTGGTGAATGTATCTAATAGTGCAAAAAGTCGAGCGGCATGTTGAAATGTAATGATTCACTATATAGGCTATTTCTATAGAGAGGTCAAATGCAAACCACGTTCAGACAACATACTGTGTTAAGAAATGTTTTAAGTATGTGTGTGTATTGTTATATAGGTTCATGTTTAAATGTTTGTGAGTGTGATGAGTACTTTCAGAAATATCTTTGGACAAGTGTGGTCCCTGCATTTTCCCCCTTTCTTTGAAGCATTCAGATGCATATTAGAAATGGTCCTCTCTTAATCAATGAAATTGATATTAGAATGTCTAGACATATTCATTTTGTCTAAATTGTATAGCTTTGAAGGACTTGCGTTGCCCAGCCAAGATGAAAATCTATCTTCTCTCTCTCCCCCCCTCTCTATGTCACATCATTATGCCTTCTCCAACTGCTATCCAGCTGGAAATAACAAAATACTTGATTTAAGAAAAAGAAAATGTGCCTCGTGGGGGGGGCGTTAGCATTTTAAGTAAACTTACATGTTTAAGAGGTGTGTTTTCCTTGTACAAGAACATAGTTAGCTAGAGTAATTGTAGTGTTGTTAGTACAAATATATTATTCTTTCTTTCTTCATTCTTTACCATTATGTTCCAAAGTTTCTCCCTCTCTTAATGGTACTTGATCGAATTTCCGTCACATTTTTTGTCTTAATTCCTAAATCACAATATCAAAGATGTGACTATTTATGGACAGAACTGTTAGTGGTATTTTCACCCATTTAGATTTGTTTTTATTGTTTATTCGACAAAAAAAAGTCATAGCATGAAAATAAGATAATCTTCATTGATACTTAATTAATAGTTTGTGTAGTTTCCATTTAAGAAAAACTAAAAATAGAAATTATATAAAAAAATATATACATTTGTATCTATACAATGATAGATTCATTGTTACTTATTAATAGTACGTTGTTGTTGTTGCTGTGGCAACAGAACGACAACATGGCTACCTTTGTCAATCTTAATTGTGAATTTTTTCACATATGAATTTAAATAATGTACAACATTAACTTATTCAGAAAGGGAATGTCTAGTTAAATTGTCTTGGATTGCAAGATGATTGAATATTTTGTAAGAAAAAGTCAAGTTAAATCCTTAATGTCCAAAGGTCCTCTGGGGAGATCAGGTGTTTTGTTTGTTTATCTTTTGGGTTTGATTCGTCTTTATTTCTGTATTTTTTTTTTTTTTGGAGAGTAGGAACGCATCTCAGCTTTTAAAGTGATCACCTTAAATACCAGGAGGGTAAAGAGACTTTGGGACTGGATACAAGATTTAAATAATTCTGCTAAATTGAGTCATTATCGACTTATGACCTGATTTGATTTTCTGTTTTTGATCACCACATTACATTGGAGTTGAACTGGCCCATACATGCTGTACAGGATTTGCTATGCGTCGTCTCTATGCATTGTATTGCCAACAATTTTCACCTAGGCTCATAGGCTTATACTATAGGCCTTCTGTCCACCTGGACAGGGAGTGCTGATGTCACCGAGCTCTTTGATTGGTCCTCAGTATGAAGTCTCTTTCCCCCTGTGGCCTGCCCAGCTGTGCTGGGAGATGTTGATGCTCGCTGGAGCTTTAGGGGATTCAACCGGTGTACGAATGTGTGATATTCACCTCGTTTGCACTTATGTACATAAGTAAGTCAAAATATTCTGAATTTATTTTGAATAAATATAGAGAAAAGAACTGATAAAAAAATCGAATTTACTGTATTGTTAAGAAATACAGATAAACAATTATCATTTTAATGCAGTGTAACAAAAGAGAGTTGTTTTTGAGGGATGTGTCTTTGGTTTTGTTTTATATGTGCCCTGCTCCTATCAAAACATGATGGTGCCTCTGTTAAGAGAAAACAGAATGTGTCAAAAAGAAGCTTTGTAGTTTGCCATATTTTATAGAAGCACATTTAGAAGTCCAGCTATGTCTGATCCTGAACCAGTTTAGTTATATATATATATTTAGTTAGAACTAATAGAACTATATGCATATAGTTGGAACTAATAGAACTATATGCATATAGTTGGAACTAATAGAACTATATGCATATAGTTGGAACTAATAGAACTATATGCATATAGTTGGAACTAATAGAACTATATGCATATAGTTGGAACTAATAGAACTATATGCATATAGTTGGAACTAATAGAACTATATGCATATAGTTGGAACTAATAGAACTATATGCATATAGTTGGAACTAATAGAACTATATGCATATAGTTGGAACTAATAGAACTATATGCATATAGTTGGAACTAATAGAACTATATGCATATAGTTGGAACTAATAGAACTATATGCATATAGTTGGAACTAATAGAACTATATGCATATAGTTGGAACTAATAGAACTATATGCATATAGTTAGAACTAATAGAACTATATGCATATTCCCTTTAGTAAACAAATGAATGATATTTACATTTCCATCAGGTGTTCTCCTGTTTGATGACACAGTGACACAGTAAATCAGAATGGTAACTTACATAAAACTAGGGTTGCAAAGCTACCGGTAATTTAACGAAGTTACTGGAATCTTCTGTATTTTTTGGTAATTAACAGGTAATATATGGCAATCTATGATAACTTTGGTCATTTATACTTGAATAACTTTTTGAAAACGTATTCATATATAGTATTCATTGTCCATTAGTTTCTAGCAGATATGATTCAAGAGAACATTTATTAAATTAGAATGTAATCAACAATGGCATTATTTTCAATTAACTCTGCAATGCTTCTAACTATTGACTAAACTGACACCAGTTTAGCTCCAAAACATTTACAACAAAGACATATTGACATAGTCTTGTAAAATAATTAAAAGTGTGTAAAAAATATAGAAAGGATATTTCGTGCTTAAACCCTCATATTAAACACCAGTGGTATTCACTAAGTTGATGGTTTATATTTAGAATAATGTTTTACAGCTTTGCCATTTGTATTTTTAAAAATATAAAAATCATCTTATTTGATTGTTATATATTTGACATGTGATAAGGCCACACAGAGGGCCAGAGATCATAACAGACACCTGTGGTCATCTGAAGTACCCAGAAGGGCCACTGGATGTTTTGTGATCATTTACATTAAATCCTTGAAATTTACCAAATTTCAGGTAGTTTACTGGTAAACTTTGAAATTGTAATGTAATATACCCTTCCTTTGCAACCCTATATAAAACTAGATTGGTTTCAAGATCAAACTGTGTTTGATGTTCTACACTATCAGTCCCATCGTTCTGCATGCAAGTCGTTGTGCAGAAGAACCTGTGAATTTGGTGGTCCACCTGCTGTCTGTCTAGGGAATGACATCCGGATCAGCTGACAGTCGGAAAATAATGGATGTCAGTAGTGCGCAAAAACAGGAAATAATTAGCTATTAATGTGTATTTGGTTTGTGAGAAGGGATTTTTCTTTACTCATTGTCATTATCCAAAAAAACAATAAATCTGAATTCTCCACAGGATTTTAGTCAGATCTGGATTTAAAAAACTGGTTTTACTACAATCACATACACTTGTGAAACAAACATCCCTGACGAAAACTTCTGTTCATGCGAACTTGTACATTTAATGCTCTTCAATTGCTTTGGAAGCCAATCATTTTGTTGCCATGGCACTTGTCCTAGAGGTGGTGGAGGGACTGGGTCTCAGTGGATTGGTCCAAGGCCTTTCCACTGTAAACAGAGGAGAGGACAACCTTCCTGTAGACTGGGGGTAAGACTGGGGGTCAAGGCTCCCAAACTTTTAACAACTGATTCAAAGATCAGTCTCATCATGTACATCTGTGCGTGTTGATGTGAAAGCAAAAACATACATCATTCATGCCAAGTGACCACAGAAGTTGTCCCTTTAATTTAAATAACTATTAGTTGCTTTGGCCGCTTTCTTGGATATTAGTTGCCTGTTTCTGCTTGCTTGGCAAGGCAAAGCCAAGGAGTGAACAAACTTGCACCCAGGTAAAATATTGGGTTTGTTTAAAAGCATTTCCGTTGGAGAGAAGGCTGTCCATTATGCTCCTCTCTCCCCCACTCTAGGACAAAAGTGAAATTGACTGCTTTGATTCCTGGTATGAAAATGCTTCTCTTTCACTTTCTATTTAGCTTGTTGTGCTTGTACGTGCTAGAGAACTGTGCTACATGCCAATTATTTTTGCTATGTATAAATATATAGATATACATACACGTATGACTTCTGTTATTTTTGTTTTACCTTTTAATAAAGCACTTAAATGGTGATCTGTCTGTGTGTGTCGTTTTTCTTCTTCATTCAGTTACATCTAGACAAACTAAAATGGTAGGAACTAAAAGAAAACACTTTGGATATTATGAGGAAATGATCAGAACGAAGTTGAGGACCCAACAGTTCATCTGACACAAGACCCAATTCAAACACTTGATTTTTATGTGCATTTCACTTATTTTTTATTTAACCTTTATTTTAGCAGGGAGTCAGTCCCATGAGAGATGGCAGGGTGAGCGAGCAAGAGAGAGAAGAGGTAAGGAAGCGAAAGGTCACAGAGAAATTAGAGAGAAGAAAGAGAGGTGTATGGAATAAGGATAAACAGGCTGGAGTTGTAAATAATTAAAATGCTTAAAACTTGTATCAAGGGGGCTTTGTGCCTTATGGTTGTTTAGGGTGCCAATTAACCAGCAAAGATACAGCATGAATTAGCTTTAGTGGGTGGAGGAGAGTTGAGACAGGTTAGCTGATGTTTTGCCGATGTCAGAGGTATAGCAGCCTTCGACACTGTGAACCATCAGATCCTCCTCTCCACCCTCTCAGGGCAGGGTGTCTCAGGCTCTGCACACTCTTGGATTGCATCCTACCTGGCAGGTCGCTCGTATCAGGTGACATGGAGAGGATCTGTGTCTGCAACACATGCTCACACTACTGGTGTCATCCAGGGCTCGTTTCTAGGCCCTCTTCTCTCTATGCACCAAGTCACTCAGCTCCGTCATGTCCTCACATGGTCTCTCCTATCATTGCTATGCGGATGACACTCAACTAGTTTTCTCCTTCCGCCCTTCTGACACTCAGGTGCCTGGCAGACCTCTCAGCTTGGATGTCGGCCCACCACCTCAAGCTCAACCTCAACAAGCTCTTCCTCCCGGGAAAGGCCTGCCCCCTCCAAGATCCTTCCATCACGGTTTGACAACTCCTCCGTGTCCCCCTACCAGAGTGCAAATAACCTTGGCGGAACCCTTGACAACACCCTGTTGTTCTCTGCAAACAAAAAAGCAGTGACTTGCTACTGCAGGTTCATGCTCTACAACATCTGTAGAGTACGACCTTTCCTCACACAGAAAGCTGCGCAGGTCCTAATCCAGGTGCTTGAAATCTCCCGTCTGGACTACTGCAACTCGCTGTTTGCTAGGGTCCCCACTTGTGCCATCAAACGCCTGGAATTTATTCAGAACTCCACAGCTGCCTGGTGTTCCACCTTCCCTAGTTCTCCCGCTCCACCGCACACTCCACTGGCTTCTAGTCGCTCACATCCATTTTACCTCCATCTTGCCTACGGAGCAGCAAGGGGAACAGGGGTTCAGCTCCCGCTCAGCCCAGTCAAAGCTCTTCTCTGTCCTGGCACCCCAATGGTGGAACGAGCTTCCCCCAAACTTTAGGCTTGTGGATTGATTATCTGACCATCTTCGAAAATGTCTGAAACCCTACATCTTCATAGAGTATCTTAAATAAATCTCACCGTGCCCCCCAAATGATGGTGTTTTTGTTCCATAAACCTCAGAGCAACTGTTCACTAATACTTTATCTGGTTCTTATGACACAATGCAGAAACTACAAAGGAAGTAGTAAGGGTAATTTTCCTGAAGAAAACATGTATGCTTTCTTCAGCTGTCCTTAAAGAGAAATGTTTCTTCAGCTGTCCTATCTGGTGTAATTCTCCTGTCCTATCTGGTGTAATTCTCCTGTCTTATCTAGTGTCCTGTGTGAACTTAAGTATGCTCCCTCTAATGCTCCCATCTCTCCCTGTCTTTCTCTCTCCTCTCCCAGAGGACCTGAGCTCTAGGACCATACCTCAGGACTACCTGGCCTGTCTCCTGGCTCTCCCCATCCCCAGTCCACCTGGTCATGCTGCTGATCCGGTTACTTTTTTTTTTTGCCTGTGGCTATGGAACCTTGACCTTTTACCAGATGTGCTATCTTGCCCTGGACCTGCTGTTTATGCCCCTCTCTCAACCTCTCCTGCTCCCTCTCTCTCCCTACCACACCTGCTGTCTCTACTTCTGAATGCTCGGCTATGAAAAGCCAACTGACATTTACTCCTGAGGTGCTAACCTTTTGCACCATCTACAACCACTTTGATTATTATTTGACCCTGCTGGTCATCTATGAACGTTTGAACATAATGAAGAACAATCTGGCCTTAATGGTCATGTACTCGTGGTACCTGAGCGCCAAGTCTAGGTCCAAGAGGCATCTAAACAGCTTCTACCCCCAAGCCATAAGACTCCTGAACAGCTAATCAAATTGCTACTCCTCCCCCCCACCTATTCTACGCTGCTGCTACTCTCTTTGTCACGTTCGTCGTAAGGATCAGACCAAGGCGCAGCGTGCGTAGAGTTCCACATATTTTAATGAATAGAAACTCACCAAACAAAACAATAACGTACAAGCACAAAGCTACTGGTGTGCACACAGGCAACTATCTGTAGACAAGATCCCACGAAACACAAAGGGGAAATGGCTGCCTAAATATGATCCCCAATCAGAGACAACGATAAACAGCTGCCTCTGATTGGGAACCATAACAGGCCAACATAAATCATTAATCACCTAGATGACCCAGCCTAGTCACTATCACGCCCCAACCAACATAGAGAATAAACAGCTCTCTATGGTCAGGGCGTGACACTCTTATTATCTATGCATAGTCACTTTAAAAACTCTACCTACATGTACATATTACCTCAATTACCTCGACACCGGTGCCCCCGCACATTGACTCTGTACCGGTACCCCCTGTATATAGCTCCGCTATTGTTATTTACTGCTGCTCTTTAATTATTTTTATTATTTGTGAGTTTTTTTCTCTCTGTATTTTCTTAAAACTGCATTGTTGGTTAAGGGCTTGTAAGTAAGCACACCTGTTGTATTCAGGGCATGTGACAAATAAAATTTGATTTGATACTCTTATAATCTTGATACTCTTATAACCCTTGATATTCTTATAACCCAGCACAGCCAGAAGAGGACTGGCCACCACTCAGAGCCTGGTTCCTCTCTAGGTTTCTCCCTAGGTTCCTGCCTTTCTAGGGAGTTTTTCCTAGCCACCACACTTCTACATCTGCATTGCTTGCTGTTTAGGGTTTTAGGCTAGGTTTCTGTATAAGCATTTTGTGACATCTGCTGATGTAAAAAGGGCTTAATAGATAACTTTGATTGATTGATTGGTTCCCACTTGTCAACTTCTCCAGCACCACCCTAACATCAACATGTGAAAACGGCAGGTTTCTGTTTCTGATGTCATGGGAAACACTTATGACATCATCTGATGTGTAGCATGTGATTTAGTAACCTTTGCCAGCTCATAGTTGGTTAAAATCACATGTCAAATTTCTCCGATGACATCATCCATAAACCCTTTTGACATCATCTGGTGTGCATGTTTTTGACTACAAATCATAGAAACCTGTCGTTTTCACATACGGTGGGGTCCGGAATTATTGGATCCGTTGATAAAGAAGAGCAAAAAATACTAAAATAAATAAAGATTTGGAGGAAGCAGGCATCACATGCTAAGCGAGCGCTCGACCATTTGAGCTAATCCCCCTGTTTTTATTACAGCAATTATAAAACATATTCCATATCACTGGCACTGCCTAGTCATAGATGGAAAGTAAAGATTTAAAGGAAGCAGGCATTGACCCACTACTGCTCATGGTAAGCAAGCGTCTTACAATTTGAACTAATCCTCCATTCATGTACAGAGATGATGACTAATGGAACTTTCAGTGTAAATTATATATAGAGCTATGTTGATAATAATAATATTATCAACATATTGATATTAATAATACAGTTTATCTGAGAATACAGCTGCAGCAACATCCGTTTCTAAAAGTATAACACCGAAGGAAATGGAATTGATCAAACTACTTCAGAAGCTAATTATATCACATTCAATAAAAAATAAGGAAACAATGGAGGACGCGGGCATTGATCCCCCTACTTCTCACTTGCTAAGCGAGCGCGCTACCATTTGAGCTAATCCCCCTACAAGCGGTACGTGAGTTATTGTGATGTCATTCTCCACGTCTGTGCTACATTGAAATGATTCCGGCGGAAGTTTAGTGGTGAGGCCCTGTCCACAAAGAAATGGCGAGTGGAGTAGGGAGTGAGTATTATTTGTTAGCTTGCAAGTGTAGCTACAACGTATACATACATTTCAAATGTAATGTACGATCTTTTCGTAACTAGTTTTATACATTATTTTCGTCAACCCATGCAGGGCTAGCTATTGTTAGTTTGCCAGGCGCGCGCCACTAACTAACGTTAGCTAGCTTGATAACAATGGGTGTTCCTAGCTACAGAGCACGCACCTTACTAGCCGAATATGATAAACAACCAAAGCAATTATTGTGTTAAATTACCTAAGTAGCTAAGTGGTGACGTTATGCTTTTCTAGATAGCTCAAAACCTTATTTGCATTAACAACAATATTGTAGCTTGCTGGCTGTGTAGCCGGTGTTTAGCTAGTTAATTATCTAGCCTATATTTGAGCTCTGACCTAATTTTGGTTCCCCCTGCGCCGTGAGCTGTGACATCTCTCTTTCTTTCTATTGCTAGCCTACCTATTCCAAGCGTCATAATTGTCTTATCTGTTTTTATGTAGAACACAAGAGGCTGTCCGTTGGCCCGACGGAGCCGTGGTCATTGAGGGAGAAACTATGCCTAGCCTCCTCTGTTATGAGGAGCGGAGACCAAAACTGGTAAACAAACACACTAATTGTTTGTCTGTCCCTGACTGCATCTACATGTTGTTCTTCTACATGGTAATTTGTGTGCTTGATTGTCCTCCTGCCACTTTGTCTGCTTTTCAGGGTGTCAGTCAGCAGAGCCATCAAGCCTTTCTCAGAGCCAGGCCGCCCTCCAGACTGGTTCTCCCAGAAGGTATGAGACCGACGACAAGCTTGTCCCCATTTCATAGTCAGACTCACTGTGACACAAAACAATTAATCTCTGTCTGGTGAACAAGGTTGAAAGGTCAGCTACTATATATCTAACCTGCTTTCTGTGATTCTGACCCCCACAGCACTGTGCCTCTCAGTATTCTGAACTGCTGGAGACCACAGAGGCTCCAAAGTTAGTACACAAACACACATTTTTCTGCTTTATTGGAGTATTCTGTTGCGGAGGCAGCACTTCAGCTGTCGTCAGAGCTGTGCATGTGTCTGATGTACGGCGCTGTTTCAGGCGTAAGCGTGGAGAGAAGGGTGAGGTGGTGGAGACCATTGAGGATGTGATCGTACGGAGACTCACCGCCGAGAGGATAGAGGAGCTGAAAAAACTACTGAGAGACACACAGGACAAATACAGGTCAATACACACAGGCACTCCTGCTCTCACACACATACAAATGTAGTCTCACACACACATACACAGTGGAACCTTCACTATCAATACATAGCCAATATTTATCCCTGTTCAAAGCCATTATAGATGACAGACATGCTCCATACACTCTATTTACCATGCTTGACCTTTGGCCCTGTACTTCCTGTTTTGACAGAAAGCTGAAGAAGGAGGTGGATCTGATCCAGACAGGACATCTGGATTCACGGCTAGAGGAGCTGTGGACAGACATAACACAGTAAGAAACCGGTCTGTCTGTCCAACAATATGCCTTTCTTTTTATTTGTTGTAAACACTACGTTGTAATTCATAGTGTACTTTCTGTACCGGATTTAGCAGTGAAGATTGTGTTTCATGGTTAAAATGGTTTGTCTTTGGTTTGGCAGGAAAAATAAGCAGGATGAGGATGAGGCAGATCTTAAGAGAAAGGCCACAGAGACATCATATCAGGGTAAGCTTTGGACTAATAATAATAAACATTTTGGGCACCACTGATTTGAACAATGATTAGGCTCAAGAACTACCGGTAATAATAACCCTTCTTCTCTTCGGTCTCAGCTCGCCAAGCGGTTAAGAACACGCCCAAGCGGGTGTCCAGTGTCACTATACGCTCCCCTCTGGGTGCCAGTCCCACGAGCATGGAGGGCGCACAGACAGACACCCCCACACCCCCAATAGATACAGCCATGCCCCAGGCAGAGGAGACCCTTGGTGCCAATTTGGTAAGGGAAGGGTCTTAGTCCTGGTCAGCATAACACTGTGTGCATAAAACACTTGGTATAAACTTTAGAGAATTGTTTTGTACTGTTTTGAGTGTCTCTTCTAGCTGGTTGTTGCTTGTCTCTTGTTGTCATTGAGGAATGGTCAATTAATGTTTCCCCCCCCCCTCTCTGTCCACGTAGTCCCAGGGGGGAGCCGTGTTCCTACCGTCATCGGATGCTCCAATAGCGGGGCCTAAGGAGGGAAGCCTGGGGTCTCTGGTCGACGACTCCCCACAGAAGAGGCTCCTCAGTCAGAAGTCCACGCCGCCTCCCTCCCCTCTCCTTTCAGAGCTACTGAAGAAAGGAAGCCTGATCTCTGCTAGCCCCAGACTGGTGAGAAATACACTACAAAAGGAAGTTGAAACGGGATGATTTGCGGTAATAAGGGATGAAAGTATTTGGATTATATTGGGTTATATTGGATTATATTGGGTGGATCTGTTGAAGGGAGAGGGTTAAGGTTATGTTTGACTTCACAAGCTACTGGTGTTGGGGAAATTCCTGTCTATTCTAGGGAGTAATATGCTGTTGTACATCCTACCAAGCTGCTCAGTAAAAACAGGTGATGTAGATGTTTTTAGAGAACAGGGAATTATGGATATTGTGTGTTGATGACGTGATGCTGTCAGGTAGTGGAGGGGGAAGCTGCTGCTGCAGGACTGGCTAACGGAGGAGTTCCTACTACAACCCCCACTATCACAGCAGACTTTGAGGTCGCCAGCGCAGGTAACTATGGCAACAGTGAAATAACCGCTCTCGCTGGCAGGCTGGTTGTTATGTGTTTGGCTTGATGTGTGTTAGGATGCTAAGTATTAGTGCTGTATGTGCTTCTGTGCTTTAAATGTGTTAGAAGCAAAGTGTCTGTCCTTTATTAGATGTACTTTGGTGTGTCCAATGGAAACAGTGCCCCCCACATCCCCACTGCCCAGCCCTGCCCCACCCAACACAGGTTAATACTGTCCCTCGTCTGTCAGTGTGTCTCTCTAAACTCACCTGTCTCTATCTTCCCTCTAGAAAAGGGAAGGAATATCTAGTATATAAAGAGGAACCCTCATCTGATTTCTAATCAGTGAGACCAGTGTACCATTGGTGGTGACACGTGTGTTTCTCTTTGTCTCTGTCTGTCTGTGTGTTCAGTCAAAGAGGCAGGCTCAGAGATGGTGGAGGAGGACCATGTACCTGGTTCCTACATGGGGGATGAGCTGGACCTGGAGACAGTGGGAGATATCATCTCCATCATAGAGGAGAAGGTACATGGTGTGTGTGGGGGGCGGGGACTTTGAGAGGGTGGGATACAGCTTTTGGCCTAGATATCTCTGTAGTAAGCAGACTTTTTTTGTGCACACTCATCACAGTCCTCTCTCTGTGTCTCTGTCTTTCTGTGTCTGTCTGTATTTCTCAGGTGGATGACTCTGTGGAGGCTCTAGATGCTGCAGCAGTGGAGGCTGCTCTCTCTCTCTGTGAGGAAGCTGTTTCTGCTGGCCACTCCCTCTCAGGCCCATGGGAGGCCCAGGACTTAAAGTCCTCAGAGCCTGGTCCTATGGTTCAGTCTTACCCCACACATGGGCTTCAGGCTGCGGCTGGAGCTAACCCTGGGAGCCTGGAGCCACAGACAGAGAGTGGAAGGGGGGAAGCCGAAGAGGGGAACGGGAAGGACTGTGAGAGACAAGAAACAGTGCAGACAAATGTGGCCCCTTCTGTTGTCGCTGATGATGGCCTGGCAGGAAGTGAGGTCACTGAGGAGGGAGTTCTGGGGGAGGAAGGAGCCCTGAGCACAGCTGTGAAGACTGAAAATGAGGAGTGGACCCAGCCAGAACTAAACACACCCTGCCTAGACTCAGAAGACAGCTCTGGATCAGGGAAAGAGTCCAAGGTAATTGTCCTCTTTTCAGTAACACAGCACATACCTCTACCAAGTGCAGTTGAATTATCATCTCTTCTTGTGTATCTTTTTGTAGGAAGTGAAGGATGAGGATGGAGGGAGCGACGGAGATCCTGATGAAGGAATGGAGATGAAGGAATGTGGAGAGGGGGAGGGGCCCTACCTATCAGAAGTAGAACCGGCAGCCAGTGAGAGCGAGGACGGCTATGGCCCCTCTTCCCAACGCTACACCACAGCTGATTCGCTAGCCAGCAGCCCCGCCTCTTCCCAGTTGTAAGTGTCCAACCCTGGTCCTTGTATCCATGGCAACTCTTAACCTGATCATTCCATCACAAGCCTGAATAAAGCAATGAATGACCCTAAAGAACGCTTTATGACCTCTCTCCCCCTCTATCACTCACTCACTAACCCTTCACCCTCCTCTGTCTCTCCCTCCGTCTCTCTCAGTTCAATATGTGGGGAGGATCAGGAGGCCGTTCAGGCTCAGAAGATCTGGAAGAAAGCCATTATGCTGGTGTGGAGAGCAGCAGCCAATCACAGGTCAGCTCTTAGCCATTTCCCCAATAACAGCCAATCACTTAACATGTCTGAGCTACTGTAGAATTTGACAGATCAGTTGTTGTTACCTGTGTCAGGTACGCCAGTGTGTTCCTTCAGTCTGTGTCTGAAGACATTGCTCCTGGTTACCACAGCATTGTACACAGGTGAGAGTTCTATAGCGGCAAATGGTTTGTTTGCTATTATGTTTTGTGCATGTGAAAATAAAATCTATTTATTAAACAATGTAAGTACATGCTCAGCTTATCCCCTAAAACACACACACACACATTCATACACACACACCCTTCCCCTCCAGACCCATGGATCTGTCAGCCATCAAGAAGAGTATCGAGGCGGGTCAGATCCGTACGACAGCAGAGTTCCAGCGTGACATCATGCTGATGTTCCAGAACGCGGTGATGTACAACAGCTCTGACCACGACGTTTTCCACATGGCTCTGGAGATGCAGAGAGATGTTCTAGAACATGTGCAGCAATTCCTGGCCACTCAGCTCATCATGCAGACCTCAGAGTCCTCCATTTCCACCAAGAGCCTCAGAGGCCGCGAGGGGGGCCGCAAGCCAGGGGAGTCTGTGGAGAAGGTAAGACTAGATGCACACATACAGGTAACTGCCACAATTATAGAAACACTTGAGTGAATAAGGGATGCAAAGTATATTAAAAGCAGGTGCTTCCACACAAGTGTTGTTCCTGAGTTAATTAAGCAATTCATATCCCATCATGCTTAGGGTCATGTATAAAAATGCTGGGCAGGCCATTATTTTGGCTACCATGGCTATGGCCCCATAGGATGACAATGCCCCCATCCACAGGGCACGAGTGGTCACTGAATGGTTTGATGAGATGTAAACCAGATATCAAACCAACTGAACACTTATGGGAGATTCTGGAGTGTCGCCTGAGAGCGTTTTCCATCAGCAAAACACCAAATTATTGAATTTCTGGTGGAAGAATGGTGTCTCATCCATCCAATAGAGTTACAGACACTTCAATGTGTTTCCTTTATTTTGCCAGTTACCTGTACACAAACACACACACATACCTCCGAGTCCAACAACAACACCAAGGAGCCAAGACATGTACAATTGACACCGGACAGACTGTACCCATCTCATGCCCCAATAATCGTATCTTGCCTCTCGCCTAACTTCCCTGCCATTACACTTCATCTGTAGACAGGTTCCCGTCTCCCCTCTCCATTACTGCTGTCTGTCTCCCCTCTCCATTACTGCTGTCTGGCTCCCCTCTCCATTACTGCTGTCTGGCTCCCCTCTCCATTACTGCCGTCTGGCTCCCCTCTCCATTGCGGCCGTCTGTCTCCCCTCTCCATTGCGGCCGTCTGTCTCCCCTCTCCATTGCGGCCGTCTGTCTCCCCTCTCCATTACGGCCGTCTGTCTCCCCTCTCCATTACGGCCGTCTGTCTCCCCTCTCCATTACGGCCGTCTGTCTCCCCTCTCCATTACGGCCGTCTGTCTCCCCTCTCCATTACGGCCGTCTGTCTCCCCTCTCCATTGCGGCCGTCTGTCTCCCCTCTCCATTGCGGCCGTCTGTCTCCCCTCTCCATTGCGGACGTCTGTCTCCCCTCTCCATTGCGGACGTCTGTCTCCCCTCTCCATTGCGGACGTCTGTCTCCCCTCTCCATTGCGGACGTCTGTCTCCCCTCTCCATTGCGGACGTCTGTCTCCCCTCTCCGTGTCTGCTGTCTCTGTGTACTGTGTTTATCACTTGGCTGTCTGAACGTGTGTCTCTTACTGTCTGTTCTTCTGTTTGTACAATGTTGTCTTGTTGGTTGTTTACTCTGCGTGTGTTTGGAGAGGTGTGTGTATATGAGGGGTATGCGTGTGTGTGTTCTCTCTTTTCTCACTAACTGTTTGTCCTCCTACAGGACAGTGTCCCAATGGCCTCTCCCGCTTTCCTTCTCTCTCTCTTTGTAAGTATTCAGGTCAAAGGTCAGAACTCACCAGGTCAAGTCAAGCGCACGCTCTGTTTCTCCGTCTGTCACACACACCCAAAACACTAATCTCATATTCAGAAGCGCATAAAACGGTTCAACTCACACCAACTACCCCTGTAGTCAAACACTCAAAAAGCATACACTCACCTCTTATATTAACACACACATCCGTCACTACATTTTTTACCTTCGGTATTTGGTTCTTAAATGGACCCATCCTGGTTGTGTGTTATGTATCCAGTGGTTTTGTATTTGAACGTCTTTTCATGTATCCAGTGGTTTTGTCTTCAACGTCTGTGATCGTCTCGTCTGCTCCATCGCTTTTCTTTCTTTTCGTTTTTTCCATCCTTTCATCTTTCTTTTCTTCATTTCCTCTGGTCAGAGATCGTCTTTGTGTTTTTTTTACAGGCCAACCACGAGCCATCACTGGGTTTTCAACCTGGTGTCAAACTGACCTTCACCTTTTAACCTCTCTTCCCTGCAGGACGGGGGCACCAGAGGGCGCCGCTGTGCTATTGAAGCAGACATGAAGATGAAGAAATAACCAGAGTCAAAAGGCAGTAGGACAATAGATTGCCAACAGGCCATAGGGCTGGAGGTTTAAAGAGAGACTTGATACAGGGCTGCAGTCCTCTGATATTCTCCTCTCCAGGCCATTTCTGATTGATCATTGTGTACCATAGTTGTGTACAGTTTAATTAACTAACTTAAGTCTATGATTGTATTTAAAGCCAGTACACTAGATATCCAGACATCATATGATTCTCATTGATATTTGCCACTGGTAATCAGCAGACACTGCAGCCCTGGAGGACTGACTCTGTTTTACAACTGCAGTAGTACTAAAGTACTAGTGACTGACTTGGGGCCCCGTTGTTTTGTGTATAGGATGTAGCCAACTGCAAAATATCCTTCAAGGAATCATGATCCCACTGTCCACGAACTGGTTGGTTGAATCAACATTGTTTCAATATAATTTGTCAATGTATTGTAACGTGGACTCTATACTGAACAAAAATATAAACGCGACATGCAACAATTCCCACACCACACGATCCCGCAGGTCTGGTGAAGAAGCTGTATGTGGAGGTCCTGTGCTGCCGTGGTTATACATGATCTGTGTAACCACGGTTGTACTGACATTCTCTAAAACGATGTTGGAGGCGGCTTATGGTAGAGACATTCGGCTCTGGTGGACATTCCTGCAGTCAGCATGCCGATTGCGCGCTCGCTCAGCACTTGAGACATCTGTGGCATTGTGTTGTGATAAAACAGCACATTTTATAGTGGACTTGTATTATCCCCAGCACAAGGTGCACCTGTGTATTGATTGTGCTGTTTAATCAGCTTCTTGATATGCCACACCTGTCAGGTGGATGGAACATCTTGGAAAATGAGAAATACTCACAGGGATGTAAACAAATTTGTGCACAATATTTGAGAGAAAGAAGCTTTCTGTGGGTATGGAACATTTCTGGTATCTTTTATTTCAGTTCATGAAACATGTGACCAACACTTTACATGTTGCGTTTATATTTTTGTTCAGTATATTTGGAAAATACCATAGAAATAAGAGTGAGGAGAACAGGCTTGGAACCTCTAACCCTGGCAATTAATTAACTGGTTAACTCATGTGTACACTCGCAATGGCTGCCTGGTTATGTGATGCAATAATTGCCATGGTATTTTGGAATGTTCTATCAACTGATGGTGGATTGCCATGATGATGTAGAATGTTCATTCAACTGATGCTAACTAATGTGACTCATGGAATGTATTTTTTGTAATATCAATTGAGTTGACTTAACAAATCACAGCACAGATTGAAAGGTACACTTCCTGTTTTTACTTCCTGGCATGGGTACACTCAATGGCTGCCAGTCCACCCATTATGCCATCATTGACTTGAATGGAGACGCCCTTTCTATTCATTCTTATTTCTATGGAAAATACAGTGGATTTGCAAAAAGTAATCAACTTGTTTTGAGGGTGAATTTTCAACCACAGAATTATGTAATCATGGTAACCAATTTTGCACATAGATAAACTGTGTATAAATTCTGTTTCATTTGTACCTTTTGAAACAATGTCTGATCTTCACCGTTATGTCCACTATCCGTTAAAAAAACAATAGACTGGGCAGCAGCACCTACTGCAGAGTTGGTCTACACAGCTATCCATTTGGTCTCCCATCCAGTTTTAACCAAGCCCAGCTTTGATATTTGTCACTGACTAACAATGTGCTATCATGAGAAATGTATTATTGAGAGATCTCTTAACTACATAATTGACTGTTGCTATCGAAGTCATTCCAAAGGATAGGTTTAACAGAGCAAATGAAGTATAACCATACTCCTATAAGTAATATCAATAATAATGTTTAGTCCTATATAGCCTTTGCAAAGTCATCAACAGCTATTTTTTCAATTCAACCCAGGGTTCAACTCAAAATAAACCATACACATAGGTCTTGGGTTTCAAGCTTTGGTTGATTTCAAATGTCATCTTCAAGTTAGTAATGAATATGTTGGATTCATGTCTCTATTTCAACCAAAATGTTAATAGGACTAAATTAAATCAAACTTTAATTGCATTTTAAATAGTTTAATTTGATTTAGTCCTATTCTTTAATGTTTTAGTTGAGTTGGACACAAAATATACATCTCCTTCAAATGTTTATTTGGTTGCGTTGACAACCAAACCTAATTCAATATCACTTTTGCAATACAGTAAAAAGCCTATTAACAAATCATGCTGGATTTTCCAAATTAACCAAAAAACTCAAGTTAAATAATAGGATTAAACCAGTGACAGATTAAACTATCCAAGCAGTAAATCTATCTCTTTTAAATGTTGATATTTGGTTGAGTTGTCAAACGAACACAATGCGATATGACTTTTGTAATACTGTAAATAGCCTAAAGCTAAGGCTCTTACAAACTAATGTAAAAAAAAATATTCAACCTTAAAATGAGTAGCACATCCATGGCCACACTGAGGTTACTATAACTATCAACGTCTTACGTAATCACAGAGAGCCTTAATGTTCCAGAGGGCATGCGAAGGTCGCAGGTCTGTAGAGATCATAATATTAAACATCTGTGCAGAATCTCAACCAGCATTGATCACTTGCACTATTAATGTAATCTCAACCAACTGTTATCCAGGTAATTTGGTTATTTAAATAAACATCTGACATTGTATTCCCATTTGAACGTTGTGCTTTTAAATCCTTGAAGTGCAGTGATAATATATTTAGATGAGAACTAAATCAGACAGTTTTTCCATTGGAATTTGGTTGTGCTTTTAGATGGTTGAAAGCAGTGATAACCCATTGGGAATTCAACAAACTTCTGGCTGTCTGGAGTGGGTTAATAAAAGGTTGAAATCTCCTTGATCTCAACCAAAAATGACCCCCATTTCCACGTTGACATGACATGGTGTGCCCAGTGGGATGTCTACTGTATGTTAGTGGGAGTACAATAGAGTAGTAACTGAGTGTTGAACTTTATGTACAGCTGTTTAGTTTCTCATTTCATTGTGTTTTGCTCAACTGTTTATTAGAGATTAGGAGAATTGAAAACAATGGTAATGTCAGTCTATATTTTGACAGACCCAAGTTGAGCCCTTCAGGTCTTGGGTATAAAGTGTAGACATTGATGTTTGACAGCTGTAATGATTAAAAGAGTATGGCAACACTGAAAACGATACTGTGCAAAAAAAAGAGATTTCACTTTAACAATACTGCAAGACAAACATTTGCACACAGGGTTAGGGGCAATACCAGCTTGCCTTCCCTCTGCTTTCACATCCAACATGAGTTTTCCATGGTTAAACAAAATATGTGCAAAAAAAAAAACTATGGCTGTTATTGTACAGATGTAGGATCTTATTTTGAGAACCATGCAATGCAGAAAATGTTTTACTTGTATTTGAGGTTCAAAATGGCTTCTGAAGTTTTATTCCCACTTTGAAATTTTAGATATGATTTCCTCTTACGAAAAATATATCATGCCTTACAAAACTGTCCATTAATTATAATTGACATAATTCACATTTCCTGTTGCAGCTAACTGGCTCAAATGAAGATCCTACATTTGTACAGAACTTTAACACATTTCAACCCCTGCTAGAACCAGCAAGGTAACATGCATTCTGTGCTTTTTTTCTAACTAGGTCAACTCAAATTCCAGCCATACAAAACTTTTAGGGTAACTATTCCCTCATTTTTACCTACACATAATATATTTCGTTTCACAATTGAGCTGACTGTTCCAGTCATTTTCCAGTGCATATACAGTGCAAAACTTTCATTAGAATTTTAAAACTCTAATACAGATGTATATTGACATACATTTAGTACACAAAAAAAAACATCAAAGTTGTGCAGAGCTTTTTTTCCTAAAAGGAATGTAGAAACATGCCACATGTTGATCCCTGATCAGAAATGATCTCTCAGCAAAACTCGTGTATGACAGGGCTCGCGGAGGAATACAATTTCTTCTTGACCAGCCGGTATTGGGGTCGTAGTTTCAACAACTTGTCGGTAACGAATATGTGCTTGAGAGGAGGCCAACCGTCTTTGTCCAGCTTGAACACTACGGACAGCTCGAAGGTAGGAGTGACGGTCGGGTCGGGCGATATAGTGCCCAGCGTCTGCAGCTGAAGGCCCTGTTTTGTCTCCAAATATACCTGTATGAAGGCCCCGCGGAGCCCACACGGTTCTCCAACTGAGGAACGCACCACGTCCCGGGCAACCTTTGCGGTCAGCGGGCGGGGAAGTAGCAGCACTCGGCAGCGCAGATTCGATTCTTTAGCTTCAGAGAGACAACTCTCGATCTGCCTGATCATGTCCTGCTGGAGTATTCTCTCCTCACAGTCAAGAGTCATTTCAGAGTCCAGACCTGAAAAAGAGTCTGTTAATATCAATATATTGCTGATGAACCATGAGTTGAAGTTGTACCGCCTATACTTTTGTATTACAGACATTTGGTAAGGCCTATACTATTCCACTTAGGCCTACTATTCAAAAAGCGTTGCATTGCATTGTAACAGACTATTCTTATCTATTGTGCACATTTTTTTTTTTACATTGATCGTCAAAATAAGGCAATGTATTAGCAACTTTAAACGAGACAGAGCTCTGTTTAATTCATGAACTTTCAAGAACAGACCATCAACTGACAGTCATGAGCAGTCGGCTACACAGTAGACTATATGGCTGCATCAGCTACATTAATATCTACCACCGCTTGGAATGGTCAAAACCTGAGTCCTAGGCTAAAGTTGACAAAAGGCCTATAAAGTCACCAGAATTAACTGACAGTTATAATAAGCCATTATTTATAACAGTACATATATCCGATGAAATACAAATGTAGATTTCAGAACAGAGCCTTACTTGAGGAGTTCCTTTCCTTGATGAATTCGCAACTTTCAAGGCTGCCCCGACGCGTATCTTTTTTGTCGCTCGATGTGATTTGATATAGAAACTTTCGCTCGACTACGCTATCCTCTTCAGACATAATGATCATTCCGTGTCCGAGGACCAAAGCCGGGGTATAGACCATTGTGATTTTCGGTCTATTCCCTCCATGTAGAAGTCAGTTGATTGAAGTCGCTGGAGCGCTCACGGTGTTTAAATAGTAATCCTTGGTTGCTTCAGCTGCTCACGTGTGGGACTGCCTCCTTGGTTACCATAGCAGCGCGACGGTGAGCAACTGCTGAAAGGGGTTGAATCAGCCTCACGCCACATGCCTAGACATTGCACTGACTGGCCGCTCAGTACTGACAACATCACCCGTTTAATCGAGTATTCTGTGCCATTTATGTTATTAGAAAGGTTTATTGTTAGGTTATCAATAAAATAAAAGTATCCAACGCTCATACACTAAATGACCAAAAGTATGTGGACACCTGCTCATCGAACATCTCATTCTAAAATCATTGCCATTAATATGGAATTGGTCCCCCCTTTGCTGCTACAACAACCCCCACTCTTCTGGGAAGGCAGTCCACTAGATGTTGGAACATTGCTGCAGGGACTTGCTTCCATTCAGCCACAAGAGCATTCGTGAGGTCAGGCACTGATGTTGGGCGATTAGGCCTGGCTCGCAGTTGGCGTTCCAATCCATCCCAAAGGTGTCCGATGGGGTTGAGGTCAGGGCTCTTTGCAGGTCAGTCAAGTTCTTCCACATCGATCTCGACAAACCATTTCTGTATGGACCTCGCTTTGTGCACAGGGGCATTGTCATGCTGAAACAGGAAAGGGCCTTTCCCAAACTTGCCACAAATATATATATATATATATATTTTTTAAATTATGATAATTTTTCCCCTATTGTATTATTGACTGTATGTTTTGTTTATTCCATGTGTTGTTTGTGTCGCACTGCTTTGCTTCATCTTGACCAGGTCGCAGTTGTAAATGAGAACTTGTTCTCAACTAGCCTACCTGGTTAAATAAAGGTGAAAAAAAGAAAGAAAGTTGGAAGCACAGAATTGTCTAGTATGTCATTGTATGCTGTAGTGTTAAGATTTCCCTTCATTGGAACTAAGGGACCTAGCCCAAACCATGAAAAACAGCCCCAGACCATTATTCCTCCTCCACCAAACTTTACAGTTGACACTATGCACCCGGGCAGGTAGCGTTCTCCTGGCATCCACCAAACCCAGATTCGTCCGACTGACTGCCAGATGGTGAAGCGTGATTCATCACTCCAGAGAACGCGTTTCCACTGCTCCAGAGTCTAATGGTGGTGAGCTTTACACCACTCCAGCCTACGCTTGGCACTGCGCAATGTGATCTTAGGCTTGTGTGCGGCTGCTCGGCCATGGAAACCCATTTCATGAAGCTCCTGATGAACAGTTCTTGTGCTGACGTTGCTTTCAGAGGCAGTTTAGAACTTGGTAGTGGGACTACCACTTCGCGGCTGAACCGTTGTTGCGCCTAGATGTTTCCACTACACAATAACAGTACTTACAGTTGACCAGGGCAGCTCTAGCAGGGCAGAAATTTGTTGAACTGACTTGTTTTGTAAGGTGGCATCCTATGATGGTGCCAAGTTGAAAGTCACAGCCCTTCAGTAAGGCCATTCTACTGCCAATGTTTGTCTATGGAGATTGCATGGCTGTGTGCTCGATTTTATACACATGACAGCAATTGGTGTGGCTGAAGTCGCTGAATCCGTTAATTTGAAGGGATGTCCACATACTTTTGTATGTATAGTGTATTTATAAAAAATGGTTTTATACTGTTCTAAGCATAAATGTAATTGATGACAGAATTATGGATACCCAGGCCTAATGTAGGCCTAAAAAGATAGGCTAAGGTTCAATATCCCCCATAACATGATTGATTGTATATTGGAGGTGGTTGGCTTAATTCCCTTTTGATGAATCCCTTTCTAAATATGTCACCTGAGGGTTCCCGGAATACACTGGAATACACTCACTGCTCTGTTCCCTCTACCTGTGCCTGCCGGTCTAGACAATGCCAGCCAGCCAGCCACGAGCCTTACCTGGGCTGAGTCACAGGTGAATCACATCACATGGCCTGACACTCACTGATCAGGCAGGAAGGGAATTTCCAATGAATCTTGGATCCTCCCTTCCCCCTCCCCCCTCCCCCCTCTCCCTCTCCCTCTCTCCCTTGGATCTTTCAACACCCACACCACATTGTTTCAGACATGGTGAAATTAATGAGTATCTGGAAGAGTAAATGTTTTCTAAGCACGCCACTCTTTCACACACAGGCCTTGTAGTGTGTATTAGAAATGAGAATACAAGTCTCACACTATCTATAAACCTATGTGCTATTTTTAGGCTCAGGTGTTGCTGGACCTGTCGAGAATTTATGGCTGGACCTGTGTCCCAGGACGGAGTCTGACTGTAACAGCATTCAGTTATGAGTCACAGAAAAGGAAATTGACCCTTTTGGGACACCAGCTGTACACCACCAGCCTATCATCTTCAGCCCTGCCCAGATCATTATGATGTCTAAACAGTAAATAGGAAGTTCACCGTTTTTCTATGGAAGTGAATGGAAACTACAGAATGTGTTGGTCTGTAGAGTTTACCACTGTGTCTGGCTGGGCTGATGCAGACATCCTCTCTGCTTGCATTTCCCATGTTTTTTGTGTGTGTAAGTGTGTGCGTCCATGTGTGTGTGTGTGTGTGTGTGTTTGCTCACAGATATCATCAGCTTCCTCATCAGATTGAGAACAGGTGTTCCAAGGTTCTCAACTGATTTACCTAATTCAGGAAACGATTGACCTAATTCAGGAAATGAATCAAATGCTACTGTAAAAATATACACTCTTAGAAAAAATTTGCTATCTACTGTAAAACCAAAAAGGAAGAACCCTTTTTGGTTCCAGGTAGAAGCATTTTGAGTTTCATGTAGAAGCCTTCCCACAGAGAGTTCTACATGAAACCCCAAAAGGTTCCAACTGGAACCAAAAAGGGTTCTCCTATGGGGACAGCCGAAGAACTCTTTTGGAACCCTTTTTTCTAAGAGTGTATCACTGATGTGCCCTATTTCTGTAAAAATGTCCTCCAAGCACATTCATTGAAGTGGACCCTGTCAGCCCAGAACACGCCAGACCAGTCCCAGTCTGTCACCTGCTTGCTAGCTCCTGTATGGTCAATCAGCAGGTCATGTGTTGCTGTCTAAGAAAATCTACAACCTTGAATCCATACACCTACTGTATAGTTTCAACTTTTCTAAACAGTATCCAAGTTAGCAGTGTGTTTATGTCATTCACTCAATCAAATGGATATGGTATCTGATGCAATCACAAAGAGGTGTTTCTAAAGAAATCATCCGGACCGTGTGTGTGTGTGTGTGTGTGTGCGCTGTAGATGGATAACATGACTGGTAACTTGTGACTCAGGCTCTGTTCTCCTCTGAATGATCAGCCCAGGCTCAGCTCTCAGCTCACTCCCTAGCCCCGGGCCAGGCATGCAGATATGGGATCTTTCTCTCTCTCACTCTCTCTCTCAAATTCAAGTTCCTTTATTGGCATGAAAAACATTGCGTTGTACATTGCAAAAGCAACAATGTATACATTATACATTGTAATAAAATAATGAATAATAAGAATATAAAATGGTAGTAGATAAATTACATATAAATAAAAAATAAAAATAACAACAACAATAAAATGGTAACAGTCAATAGTGGAAATATAATAAAGATAAAAGTTTAAACACATAAAATGAAACTATAACTAACTGTCATTCTCACCATTACATCAGTAATACTACTACCACCATCATTACCATCACACCTACTTCCGTACCACTACTATTTGGAATAATTAGGCTGTTAATATTCAGTGTCCCTCAGGCTCTCTCTTCTCTCCCTCCTCTCTCTCTTCTCTGCCCCATGGTTCAAGCATGCACATTCTGTCTGTGCAAACAATGTAAATCCATCAAAGCGTTATTTTTTATTCAACTAGGCAAGTCAGTTAAGAACAAATTCTTATTTACAATGACGGCCTACCCCGGCCAAACCCGGACGACGCTGTGCCAATTGTGCGCTGCCCTATGGGACTCCCAATCACGGCCGGATGTGATACAGCCTGGATTCGAACCGGGGACTGTAGTGACACCTCTTGCAATGAGATGCAGCGCCTTAGACCACTGCGTCACTCGGGAGCCCATACATACAGTACGGACAGATGAATTACAGAACTGAGTGTAGAACAACATGCACACAATGAGAGGAATGAGCAGGGTTGTTGTTGTAACTTGACCCTGTTTGTTTGTATACATACAGAAACACAACACTTACAGTATGTGGCCAAACGTTACAGCCAACACAGGATTGTGTTACACCATTAACAATGTTCTGTTATTCCTCTGTTTGTATGCAATCTGACCCTCGTACAGAGCATTCGGAAAGTATTCAGACCCCTTGACTTTTTCCACATTTTGTGACGTTACAGCCTTATTCTAAAATTTATAAAATAAATGTTTTACCTCATCAATGTACACACAATACCCCACATTGACAAAGCGAAAACATAAAAAACATAAATATATAAGTATTGAGACCCTTTGCTATGAGACTCTAAATTGATCTCAGGTGCATCCTGTTTCCATTGATCATCCTTGAGATGTTTCTACAACTTGATTGGTAAACTCAACTCAATTGAATGGACATGATTTGGAAAGGCACACACCTGTCTATATAAGGTCTCACAGTTGACAGTGCATGTCAGAGCAAAAACCAAGCCATAAGGTCGAAGGAATTGTCCGTAGAGCTCCGAGACAGGATTGTGTCGAGGCATCAAAACATTTCTGCAGCATCAAAGGTCCCCAATAACACAGTGGCCTCCATCATTCTTAAATGGAATAAGTTTGGAACCACCACGACTCTTCTCTCTGGTCTGATGAAGCCAGACGGAAGCCACTCCTCAGTAAAAGGCACATGACAGCCTGTATGGAGTTTTCCAAAAGGCACCTAAAGACTCTCAGACCATGAGAAACAAGATTCTCTGGTCTGATGAAACCAAGATTGAACTCTTTGGCCTGAATGCCAAGCGTAACGTCTGGAGGAAACCTGGCACCATCCCTACTGTGAAGCCTGGTGGTGGCAGTATCATGCTGTGGGGATGTTTTTCAGTGGCAGGGACTGGGAGACCAGTCAGGATCGAGGGAAAGATGAACAGAGCAAAGTACAGAGAGATCCTTGATGAAAACCTGCTCCAGAGCACTCAGGACCTCAGACTGGGGAGAAGGTTCACGACCCTAAGCACACAGCCAAGACAACGTAGGAGTGGCTTCGGGACAAGTTTCTGAATGTCCTTGAGTGGTCCAGCCAGAGCCCGGGCTTGAACTCAATCGAACATCTCTGGAGAGACCTGAAAATAGCTGTGCAACAACGCTCCCCATCCAACCTGACAGAGCTTGAGAGGATCTGCAGAGAAGAATGGGAGAAGCTCCCCAGATACAGGTGTGACAAGCTTGTAGTGTCATACCCAAGAAGACTTGAGGCTGTAATCGCTGCCAAAGGTGCTTCAATAAAGTGCTGAGTAAAGGGTCTGAATACTTATGTAAATGTTATATTTATTTTGATACGTTTTATAAATTTGCCCAAAAAATCTACAAAACCTGTTTATGCTTTGTCATTATGGGGTATTGTGTGTAGATTGAGGAAGAAAAACAATTTAATAAATTTTAGAATAAGACTAACGTAACAGAATGTGGAAAAAGTCAAGGGGTCTGAATACTTTCCAAATGCACTGTATGTTAAGCAATGAGTGGCAGGGTAAAGGGGAAGGCAATGCCTTGTTGCTCTACTTTGAGATGGCTTTGAGTGCTTCCTACCTTGCAGCCTGGTTTAGTGCTGCTGCTGTTGTGCATAAGTGCAATTTATTTTGTTTATCTCTCTAGACCCGTCTCATGGAGAAAGGTCTTCCGAATTCTCAACCGGTTCCCTGAGCGTACGTGGCATGTCATGACTGATCATGATCGTAGGCACCCTGCTCATTGGCTCAGCTCGGCGCCAGTTGTCTATGATGGGCAGGGCATAGAATGGGTGGTCCACCTCAGGCTGAGGGATGAAAGGGGGAACATAGAACTCTTCTTTCTCCTGCTGATCCAGGTTCTTCAGAATGGAGTTGGACAGGTAGTGAGGGTCATCCTCATGTTCATCTACAGGAAGTAGAAATTATATAGGGTTCATAGGTCGTACTATTGGGCACATAGGAGGAAATTATTTTTTATACAGAGAGAGAGAGAGAGAGAGCGAGAGAAAGGCAGGTAACATGTAAATAGCATGATATCTAACCGTTGAGGAGGATGAGTCGGTAGCGGTTCCTGCACTCCAGTGAGCGGTCCAGTATGTCCTGTAGAGTCCTGTAGAACAGCAGCACCTGCTCTCTCCTGTCCTTCTCCCCAAACCCTGCACTGCTCTCCTGAGACATCTTATACAGGGTCAGCAGAGGGGTGGCATACTCCACAACACAGTGATGGGCCTACAGACACACACACACACACGAGATACTGTGATTAGGCGTTTCAGTGTAAAAAAATCTGCAAATGGGTTTATAGATTGTCCACACATTTGTCCACTATGGTGCAAGTGTTGGGCTTTTCCATGTTTGTTTTAGTCTTTTCCAGTGCTTCATAAGCACTCACTGTTGATTCACAATTTGACCACATAGTGGCGCCAGTGTGATGCATTTCACTTTGAGATAGTGTTTGAGAAGGTGACTAAATGAATCCCGCCTACCTGTCTGTCCTTGTCCAATACGGTGTAGACACTGTGCTTGTAGACACGCCCCCTGACACCTGCCCTGTCGATCTCTGTGTCAGGGAGGTTGTCAAGGAAATGGATGTTGGTGTCCTCGTCCTCCAGCGTGTGAGTAATGTTTGCGTTGAGAGGGAGGAGAATGAGGAGCTTTCTGGAACCCCTGGTCTCAAACGGACCTGCATTATGTGAAGCACGGAACGCTGTGATAGAACCCTCCAACCCTACCAGAGAAACACACACACGCACAATGGGATACATGTAAATTTGAACAGGAACACAACGTTGACATGACAGCTTTTTCATTTATTAAATAAGCGCACTACATGAATTGATGCTACTTACGAGGCAGAACCAGGTTGAGGTAGCCCAGGTGGAAAGACCAAGCCAGGCCATGAGCCACGTTCATCTTTCTCGTCTCACAGATCTCTGACACCTCCACCTCAGACGGACCCTGAACATGGGAGAGAGAAACAACAACCGGAAAAGGAACAGAATTACTCACAGGCCAAGAGATAGACATGCAGGAAATCTGGGATAAAAAGATAGGAATGAAGGAAAACTAGTTTTCTTCCCTAAATGATTTTCAGAAGAAATTAACCACAACAAAATTAAACCTGCCTGGTGTATTTCAAAACAAGTCCATGCCACTTCTGCTGACTGGAGGGCAATAGAGGTTCCTCTTTCGGGTTTCAATGTACAGAAACCACAACAGTGATGTGCAAATTAAAAAAAACACAACTATGAGCTAACATGAACCACACTAACACACAGTCAACATTTTACAGCAGCATGTAAGCTACAGTCTCGTATAGCATCATTCACCTTCATTGGCTTTACGAAGGTAAACTGTGTTATTAGTGGCATAAAGGAAAGGGTTTGGAGAACTAGACTGCTGATTAAAACTCAACCTGGAGACACATAGGGTCTTGTGTTGGCTCATACTGTGTGTGAGAGTTCCAGATCAGGAGCTTGTTATCTCACCAGTACTCCCAGGGTTTTGAGTAGAGGGTAGAGGACACAGGCCAGGATAACCATGCTCCACTGGTCCCTCCAGGGCTGGGGCTTGGTCAAGATAAACAGCAGCACTGCCAACCCCACACCCAGGAGGGTACATACACCCACACAGGCTGTCACCATCTGACCCAGCCTCCGACCACGGTACCTGGGCAGAGAGAAAGAGAGAGAGGAGAGAGGGAAAGGAAGCGAGAGAGAGAGAGAGGGAGGGCAGGTAACATGTAAATATCCATGTAAATAACATGTAAATATCCATGTAAATCAATTTATTTGCCTACCATGTTTTGTGAGTATGAAAGTTAATAAGTTCCCTCACCTGGTAGTTGCATGATGAAGACATTCCTCTGAGAGAAGAAACACTCCGTGCAGCAAGGGCCCCACAGTCAGGATGAGTATTGCTGCGAAAACGTGTCTGAAGAAGCCCTCAGGCTCCCAAACCAAGATAGCCGCCGTCACCACAGAAGCCAATCCTATCGCACAGGCTTTGGGTAAACTCCCACGAGGCTGAGGGACCAGACACTCCTCCCCTCCCAATTGCTGCATCTGAGGAACAGACGTAACGAGACCATGACTTAGTATGATACAACATTACAATAATCCTCAGTAAACTCCTCTTCCTTTAGTCATTTTCACAACTTCCCCAGAATAACCTTCTATGAAGAAGTATTTCCAGGGTTCGGGTTAGATTTCATCCTCTTCATCAGTGGCATTGTGTGTATGAGATCTCATAATACGTCACATTAAAACATCCTGGTACGGAAAGTCGGAGAACTAAGAACAGCCATCTGAGAACAACTAAGAACCCAAATGTGTGTGTGTGTGTTTGTGTGTGTGTCTGTGTGTGTGTGGTTTATAGGAGTAGATTCACTTCCTATCTTCACCCACCTGCTGGCACTGTTTCAAAGGAAATGCTGGTTTACCAGAAATGTAAACTGGCTAGTACAGTATGGTTCAAAGCCTGATTATCTTTTAATCCTGAACTCAACTATAGGGGAACAATTACGTGAGATCATTTGCAATTGTGAATCTGATTATCATGAATAAAATAATATGGCTAATCTCTTTAAGAGAAACCCTCACTGATTAAAAAAGAGATATAATATATGGTAGAACAGGAGAGAATCACCTTCGGTTTTAGAAATAAGAATTATAGTCCAGTATAATAGGAAAACTATTAAATGGTGCCCTGATGTTACCCATTCACTACAGAGTAATGGAAACATACCGTGATTCATACATCATCTCCTTGACTACATTCTCATACCACACAACGGGAGACTATCAGTGATACATTCATACATACACAATAAATACTTTTTTCCATGAGGGAATTATTATCCTGTACCCAGATCTAGAGACTATTACTTCATTTGAAGGTTCAGTTCAAATTCAAGGAAACGATTTCAAAAGTTTGCTGCTGACATTGCTAATCCGCTGAGGTTTACCTTTCTCCTGTTTGGAGTGGTCCCAGTTCCAGAACACAGAACACAGAACAACAGAGACAATCCAAGAATAAAAGAGTTCACTGGAGATTATAACTCAGAGCCAGCATCTCTTCCTCGTCCACGTTCTTTCTCACTGTTCTTTCTCTCCTTCCATGCCTTTGTGTTATACAAACTTGGGTAATACTTTCATTTTCAGTTTGACAGAGGTGGCAGTGAGGCAATATATCCCACACAATGAGCGATAAAGATGAACAGAGAGCGATAGAGAGTGATAGAGAAAGATAGAGAGATAGAGAGAGGAAGATAAAGAGATACAAATATGAAGAGAGTGATAGAGAAAGAGAGTATGTCACGACTCCCACCGAAGGTGGCTCCTCTTCCTGTTCGTGCGGCGCTCGGCGGTCGTCGTCACCGATCCCTTTTTCCCTTTTCTGTTGTTTTTGTCTTATTGGTTACACCTGTTTCTTGTTTAGGTTTTAGTTGGGCTATTTAAGCCGGTATGACCGCCTGCTCTTTGTGCGGGCTCATTCTTCCTCTGTTCATGTTTGTGGTTGTGCGATTTTCTTTGTTTTTTTTTTTTCCTCCGGACTGGTTGGGTCCTGGTTTTGGGCCGGTCTTGTTATTTGCGCCTGGTGTTTTGGCGTGACCATTGTCCCTGCGCCGGAATAAAACAGTGTTCTTTACCCTCTGCTTCCTGTGCCTGACTCCACACCCACTACGCATAGATTGCATGACAGAGTAAGACACATTTTTATTTAACCTTTATTTAACTAGGAAATTCTTAGTTACAATGACGGCCTACCCTGTCCAAACCCTAACGACGCTGGGACAATTGTGCGCCGCCCTGTAGGACTCCCAATCACAGCCGGTGGTGATACAGCCTGGAATCAAACCAGGGTCTGTAGTGATGCCCCTAGCACTAAGATGCAGTGCCTTGGACCACTGCACCACTCTGGAACCCAAAATGTGAGTGGTAGAGAAAGATGAAGAGATAGTGGTAGAGAAAGATGAAGAGATAGAGAGTGGTAGAGAAAGCGCTAGAGAGAGGAAGGGAGATTTAAAGAATGTGCAAACATAATAAATTCCACAGAGGCGTCACTGAAATGTAATAGGTAACAGTAGTGGAACAGGGAGTGGTGGAAGAGGCATGTACTGTAATAGATAACTGTAGTGGAACAGGGAGTGGTGGAAGAGGCATGTACTGTAATAGATAACTGTAGTGGAACAGGGAGTGGTGGAAGAGGCATGTACTGTAATAGATAACTGTAGTGGAACAGGGAGTGGTGGAAGAGGCATGTACTGTAATATATAACTGTAGCGGAACAGGGAGTGGTGGAAGAAGCATGTACTGTGATAGATAACAGTAGTGGAACAGGGAGTGGTGGAAGAGGCATGTACTGTAATAGATAACAGTAGTGGAACAGGGAGTGGTGGAATAATCATGTACTGTGATATATAACAGTAGTGGAACAGGGCGTGGTGGAAGAGGCATGTACTGTAATAGATAACAGTAGTGGAACAGGGAGTGGTGGAAGAAGCATGTACTGTGATATATAACAGTAGTGGAACAGGGAGTGGTGGAAGAGGCATGTACTGTGATATATAACAGTAGTGGAACAGGGAGTGGTGGAAGAAGCATGTACTGTGATAGATACCAGTAGTGGAACAGGGAGTGGTGGAAGAAGCATGTACTGTGATATATAACAGTAGTGGAACAGGGAGTGGTGGAAGAGGCATGTACTGTGATATATAACAGTAGTGGAACAGGGAGTGGTGGAAGAAGCATGTACTGTGATAGATACCAGTAGTGGAACAGGGAGTGGTGGAAGAAGCATGTACTGTGATAGATAACAGTAGTGGAACAGGGAGTGGTGGAAGAGGCATGTGCTGTGATATATAACAGTAGTGGAACAGGGCGTGGTGGAAGAGGCATGTACTGTAATAGATAACAGTAGTGGAACAGGGAGTGGTGGAAGAAGCATGTACTGTGATATATAACAGTAGTGGAACAGGGAGTGGTGGAAGAGGCATGTACTGTGATATATAACAGTAGTGGAACAGGGAGTGGTGGAAGAAGCATGTACTGTGATAGATACCAGTAGTGGAACAGGGAGTGGTGGAAGAAGCATGTACTGTGATAGATAACAGTAGTGGAACAGGGAGTGGTGGAAGAGGCATGTGCTGTGATATATAACAGTAGTGGAACAGGGAGTGGTGGAAGAAGCATGTACTGTGATAGATAACAGTAGTGGAACAGGGAGTGGTGGAAGAGGCATGTACTGTGATAGATAACAGTAATGGAACAGGGAGTGGTGGAAGAGGCATGTACTGTAATAGATAACAGTAGTGGAACAGGGAGTGGTGGAAGAGTTATGGGTGTAATATATAACTGTAGTGGAACAGGGAGTGGTGGAAGAGTTATGGGTGTAATAGATAACTGTAGTGGAACAGGGAGTGGTGGAAGAGGCATGTACTGTAATAGATAACTGTAGTGGAACAGGGAGTGGTGGAAGAGTTATGGGTGTAATAGATAACTGTAGTGGAACAGGGAGTGGTGGAAGAGGCATGTACTGTAATAGATAACTGTAGTGGAACAGGGAGTGGTGGAAGAGGCATGTACTGTAATAGATAACTGTAGTGGAACAGGGAGTGGTGGAAGAGTTATGGGTGTAATAGATAACTGTAGTGGAACAGGGAGTGGTTGAAGAGTTATGGGTGTAATAGTTAACTGTAGTGGAACAGGGAGTGGTGGAAGAGTTATGGGTGTAAGCGTAGGAGGACGTTTTTATAACCAGACTTCTACAGCTGCTACATTTCTGATGAATCATACAGTATGTGTTCTTGTGATAACCTGTTGGGGAGGTGATGTAACAAGTTTGTCAACCCACCTCTCTCAAGTCCACTCAAACCTTATTACAGTGTTATTACACAGCACAGCACATCACAGTACAGCACTACAAGTCACGGTCCCTATCCAGGTGTGGAATCCTGGACTAGGTAACCTAAAGATATTACAGAAAATGACAGGAAAAATTTCAATTCATAAATAAAATTAAAATGTATCCCCTGGATGCCACATCATTCCTGCAAATATTTGTGGAAGAGCCAGGAAGAGTGTTTTCAATAGAGCTAGAGTCTGCTTGATCCAGCTGCAGTTATTGTGTGTGATCTACTGAAAACATTAAACATACACTGAAAACATTATGAACACCTGCTCTTTCCATGACATGGACTGACCAGGTGATTTCAGGTGAAAGCTATGATCCCTTATTGATGTCACTTGTTAAATCCACTTTAATCAGCGTAGATGAAGGTGAGGAGGCAGGTTAAAGAAGGATTTTTAAGCCTTGAGACAATTGAGACGTGGATTGTGTGTGTGTCATTCAGAGGGTGAATGGGTATGACAAAAGACTGAAGTGCCTTTCAACGGGTATGGTAGTAGGTGCCAGGCGCACCGGTTTGGGTCAAGAACTGCAACGTGGCTGAGTTTTTCAGGCTCCACAGTTTCCTGTGTATATTAAGAATAGTCCACCAGCCAAAGGACATTGTGTGTGTGTGTGTGTGTGTGTGTGTGTGTGTGTGTGTGTGTGTGTGTGTGTGTGTGTGCGCACTTCTGTATGTGTTTGTGAACAACGGAGGAAATAAACAGAAGTATGCCAAAGGTTCATGCATATTTTATTCAAGAGTAAAAAAAGTGGTTTGTCCCATGGGGCATGCGTACAGTGTGTGTGATGAGACAGAGAGCCATGGCACAAACTATATGGCACAAGGTCTCCAGTAAGTTCACCTCGTAAAATAAAGCACAATAAGACCAAACAAAGATCAGAAAAATGCGAGAGCAACCAGCAGAGAGCTCAAGAATAATGTTAATTATAAATAGAATAATAATAATATTAAATAACAAGAATATCATTTAAGAATTATGATTAGAGAGTACACTTTTCCTTTAAAATTTGAGAGACAACTTCTGTAACTGTGTCTGCTTTTACAGATTAGTTTGCCATGCAATCATGCTTTGGCTGCCTGAATGGAAGTCTGTCTCTTTATAGTATGGTCATTAATTCACGCTATTGCAGGTTTAAAAGCAACTCCTGTACATCAACAGAGAAGAGAGGAGAGATAGAGTCACAATGCATTTCACCTCATAGAAGCTTCCAGTCTGTACAGCATCAAAATAAAACAATAAATTAATTCATAATACAGTCATGGAAAACATTTAAAAAAGAATAACAAAATCACCCCAAAAAATGTATAAAAATCATAAATAAATGTTTTGCAAAATAAATATTATCCCTTAGTTAATTTTGAAGCAAGAAAAAAGAAACTTACCATACTGAAACATGGCACAAATCGAATTTCACATTATTATTATCAAATAACTTAACTGCATGCATTGATGCGTTTATAAATGCTTTACAAATAAATAACCTTCTGTTGACTTCTGTTAGCCACTGCTCACACTCAGCCAAAAACACTTCATTTCATTTTCAAGGTAGAACACAACAGCATATACACTATAGGAACTTCCTCCAGTGCAGCCAGCTCAGGTTATAGGCTACTGGACAGCACATTAAGAGGACACCGTAGAAATGGAACGCATGGAATAGACTTCACTCATTGCTGATTCTGATTGCATGCCAGCAAAACAGCCAATCTATCATAGTTATTTCTACATTTCAATCTCTGATACAGGTATCCATTCTATGCTTTCTATTTCTATGATTGACTTGGCAGCAATAGAACATAAAACGTGTAGCTAGTCCCAGCAAGTGGAATAAGTAAAAGTGGTAAAAAGATGCCCTTAAAAGTGAAATATGATCAGTTTTGGCAGCAATAGAACATAAGAGTGGAATAGACAGACGTTGCCACTAAAACTGATCTAAGGTCAGTTTAATCTATCTGACTGACTTTAGAGGCAGCGCCTGCCTGGGGTGTAGTGAGTGTACTGTGAACTCTGTGTGAATTAACAGTGGGCCACACACTTTAGTCCTGACTAACTGACCAGTGGAGCATATTGGCTTATAAAATAAGATCGAGAGAGAACACTCAGGTAATAAGACTGTATTTTTAACCTTCTGACAACATTGTCTTTTCCTTGAAGTAAATAAATAATATGTTTCATTTGAATGTCCTGTTATTATCATATAGTACTAGTAGCAAAACATGTTCGATAGCACAACCTTGTATGTTGCATATGAAAATGCCATTCAAATTTCACCCCCACAGACACACATACACTCACACAATCGCAAATGCAGACACGAGCACACACAAATAAACTCCCATGGACGTCACGACAACCATCCAGTCCATCTCTCTATCTATCTAGCTATCTTATAAAATAAAGTGAATGAAGTAAACCACCAACCGGGCTGACCACACAACTTCCTGTTTTAAAATGAGAAGAGGAAACTGAAAATCCAGGATAGGAAGTCCCTCTACCGCATGCCACCTCAGCCCTCGTTGACCTCTCAGCCCATGCCTCCCCTCCCCAATCCCCCCCACTCTCCCTCTGCCCCCAACACAACAGAAAGGTAACATCTGTCACCAAGTCACCCCTACTACACAATGAGAACAGAACAGTAGCTCTTTGTTTTGCATTGGAGTGTTCCAGAACGTTCAGTAGAGTGTTCCAGAACGTTCAGTAGAGTGTTCCAGAACGTTCAGTAGAGTGTTCCAGAACGTTCACTAGAGTGTTCCAGAACGTCCAGTAGAGTGTTCCAGAACGTCCAGTAGAGTGTTCCAGAACGTCCAGTAGAGTGTTCCAGAACGTCCAGTAGAGTGTTCCAGAACGTCCAGTAGAGTGTTCCGTAGTGTGGTGTGGTCAGGTCAGGGGCCTGCAGTAGTGTGTGTGACCAGGTCAGATCAGGTAATGATGGAACCTGCAGTACAGTTTGTCCAGTAGGACGCCTCAACCATCCATGGCAAAGTCTTGCCACACTGGTGGAGAGGTGGGCTGGGCAGCAACAGGACGGGGTAGGGGGAGGAGGAGGATAGTGTGTGTACCATCCCTGTATAAGGGTATATGTTGACTTGTGTGTCCTGTATGTTTTGTGTTTATGTGTATGTATAAGTATGTGTGTGTACTTTATGTTTAAATCAAGTGTATTTGTGAGTATGTGTAAGTCAAATGTGTGTATGTTGGTGTATGTACTTCATATCTATGTGTGTGTTTCAGAGCGTGTATGAAATAGTGTTTAAATGTGTGTGTGTGTGTGTGTGTGTGTGTGTGCATCATCCCTGTATATTGCTGTTGTTGTCGGTGCCGTTGGGCTCCCCCATGTTCATGCGGCCCATGGATACACCAACACTGTTGACGGCGTCACGGCGGGGGGGCATGCGCTCGTTGATCCGGTCCAGACCCTTGGCCTCCGCAAAGCTATTGATCTTATGTTGAGGAGAGAAGCCTCGGATTGCTGGGGAGACAGATCCCAACACAATTACACACAGATGTAATACACACACACAATGTAGTTACAATGCAGTTGCTACATACTAAGAAGTTAGGGCTCTTTGGGAAGGGGGGCTTTGTATTTATTAAGGATCCCCGTTAGTCCTGCCAAGGCAGCAGCTACTCTTCCTGGGGTTTATTATGGATCCCCGTTAGTCCTGCCAAGGCAGCAGCTACTCTTCCTGGGGTTTATTATGGATCCCCGTTAGTCCTGCCAAGGCAGCAGCTACTCTTCCTGGGGTTTATTAAGGATCCCCGTTAGTCCTGCCAAGGCAGCAGCTACTCTTCCTGGGGTTTATTATGGATCCCCATTAGTCCTGCCAAGGCAGCAGCTACTCTTCCTGGGGTTTATTTAGGATCCCCGTTAGTCCTGCCAAGGCAGCAGCTACTCTTGCTGGGGTTTATTAGGGATCCCCGTTAGTCCTGCCAAGGCAGAAGCTACTCTCCCTGGGGTTTATTATGGATCCCCGTTAGTCCTGCCAAGGCAGCAGCTACTCTTCCTGGGGTTTATTAAGGATCCCCGTTAGTCCTGCCAAGGCAGCAGCTACTCTTCCTGGGGTTTATTAAGGATCCCCATTAGTTCTGCCAAGGCAGCAGTTACTCTTCCTGGGGTTTATTAAGGATCCCCATTAGTTCTGCCAAGGCAGCAGCTACTCTTCCTGGGGTTTATTAAGGATCCCCGTTAGTCCTGCCAAGGCAGCAGTTACTCTTCCTGGGGTTTATTAAGGATCCCCATTAGTTCTGCCAAGGCAGCAGTTACTCTTCCTGGGGTTTATTAAGGATCCCCATTAGTTCTGCCAAGGCAGCAGTTACTCTTCCTGGGGTTTATTAAGGATCCCCATTAGTTCTGCCAAGGCAGCAGCTACTCTTCCTGGGGTTTATTTAGGATCCCCATTAGTTCTGCCAAGGCAGCAGCTACTCTTCCTGGGGTTTATTAAGGATCCCCATTAGTTCTGCCAAGGCAGCAGCTACTCTTCCTGGTGTCCAAACATATTAAAGCACTTACACTACATACAAAACAAAAGATAAAACAGTACATCAAATAACATTATTACACCACTACATATCTACAATACAAAACGTATAATACCACCATACAACAATATCACAATGCATGTGTATGCATGTTTTGTACCGTTGTGTGTGTCTCTTCACAGTCCCCGTTGTTCCATAATATGTATTTTTACCTGCTTTTTAAAATCCGATTCTACTGCTTGCATCAGTTACCTTATGTGGAATAGAGTTCCATGTAGTCATGGCTCTATGTAGTACTATGCACCTCCCATAGTCTGTTCTGGACATGGGGACCGTGAAGAGACCTCTGGTGGCATGTCTTGTGAGGTATGCATGGGTGCCCGAGCTGTGTGCAAGTATTTTAAACAGCAGCTCGGTACATTCAGCTTGTCAACACCTCTTTCAAAAAGTAGTGATGAAGTCAATCTCTCTTCCACTTTGAGCCACGAGAGATTGAAATGCATGCCATTAATGTTAGCTCTCCGTGTACTTTTGAGGGCCAGCCGTGCTGCCCTGTTCTGAGCAAACTGCAATTTTCCTAAGTCCCTCTTTGTGGCACATGACCACATGACTGAACAGTAGTCCAGGTGTGACAAAACTAGAGCCTGTAGGGCTTGCCTTGTTGATAGTGCTGTTAAGAAGGTAGAGCAGCGCATTATTATGGACAGACTTCTCCCCATCTTAGCTACTGTTGTATCAATATGTTTTGACCATGACAGTTTACAGTCCAGGGTTACTCCAAGCAGTTTGGTCACCTCAACTTGTTCAATTTCCACATTATTTATTACAAGATTTAGTTGAAGTTTAGGGTTTAGTGAATGATTTGTCCCAAATACAATGCTTTAATTTTGGAAATATTTAGGACTAACTGATTCCTTGCCACCCATTCTGAAACTAATTGCAGATCTTTGTTAAGTGTTGCAGTCATTTCAGTTGCTGTAGTAGCTGATGTGTATAGTGTTGAGTATTCCGCATACATAAACACACAGGCTTTCCTCAAAGCCAGTGGCATGTCGTTAGTAAATATCGAAAAAAGTAAGGGGCCTGAACAGCTACACTGGGCAATTCCTGATTCTACCTGGATTATGTTTATTATTAAAGAACACCCTCTGTGTTCTGTTAGGGCCAGCATCCTGGAATCGCCTCTTCATTGTTGATGTTGAGACTGGTGTTTTGCGGGTACTATTTAATGAAGCTGCCAGTTGAGGACTTGTGAGGCGTCTGGTTCTCAAACTAGACACTCTAATGTACTTGTCCTCTTAGTCAGTTGTGCACCGTGGCCTCCCACTCCTCTTTCTATTCTGGTTAGAGCCAGTTTGCAATGTTCTGTGAAGGGAGTAGTACACAGCGTTGTACTAGTTATTCAGTTTCTTGGCAATTTCTCACATGTAGTAGCCTTCATTTCTCAAAACAATAATAGACTGACAAGTTTCAGAAGAAAGTTCTTTGTTTCTGGCCATTTTGAGCCTGTAATCGAACCCACAAATGCTGATACTCAACTAGTCTAAAGAAGGACAGTTTTAATGCTTCTTTAATCAGCACAACCATTTTCAGCTGTGCTAACATAATTGCAAAAGGGTTTTCTAATGATCAATTAGCCTTTTAAAATGATAAACCATTGGAACACAGGAGTGATGTTTGCTGATAATGGGCCTCTGTAAGCCTATGTAGATATTCCAATAAAAATCTGCCGTTTCCAGCTAATAGTCATTTACAACATTAACAATTTCTTCACTGTATTTCTGATGAATTTGATGCTATTTTAATGAACAAAAAATGTGCTTTTCTTTCAAAAACAAGGAACATTTCTAAGTGACCCCAAACGTTTTGAACGGTAGTTTATATATATGCATACACATACAAATATACATATATACACATACACATATACATATATACACATACACACTTTTTTTTGTATATACCTTCCTTTATTATTCCCCAAACCCTACCACCCCTCCCCCAATTGGAGTAACTAATAAACAATAAAACTTAAGCTTCTGTCACGCCCTGACCTTAGAGAGCCTTTTTATTTCTCTATTTGGTTAGGTCAGGGTGTGATTTGGGTGGGCATTCTAGTTTGTCTGTTTCTTTGTTGGCTGGGTATGGTTCCCAATCAGAGGCAGCTGTCTATCATTGTCTCTGATTGGGAATCATATTTAGGCAGCCTTTTGCCGACCTGTGTTTGTGGGTAATTATTTATTTTCTGTGAGTGTTTGTGTGCGCCACAGTTGCGTCACGTTCGCGTCACGTTCGGTTTCTGTTTACCAGTTTTTTTGTGAAGGTTTCACTTCTATTAAAGATGTGGAATTACATGCACGCTGCGCCTTGGCTCATTTATGACAGGGAATTTGAAGACAACGACCGTGACAGAATTACCCACCACAAAAAGACCAAGCAGCCTGCGCCAACTTGGAAGACGAGCTGGACCGGGGAGGAGATTATGGCAGGAGACAAGACCCTGTCATGGAAGCAGGCGGAGGCAGCGAAGTTAGGTCAACAACGGAAGCCCGAGAGGCAGCTCCCCAAAAATGTTTTGGGGGGGCACACGAGGAGATTGGCGGAGTCAGGGTTTAGACCTGAGCCAACTCCCCGTGCTTACCGTGGCGAACATGTGACCGGTCAGGCACCGTGTTATGCGGTGATACGCACTGTGTCTCCAGTGAGCATTCACAGGCCGGTGCGCTCTGTGCCAGCGCCCCGCATTTGCCGGGCGGGCTAAAGTAAGCATCCAGCCAGAACGGGTTGTGCCAGCTCTACGCTCGAGACCTCCCGTGCGCCTCCACGGCCCAGTGTATCCGGTGCCTGCTCCACGCACCAGGCTTCCAGTGCATCTCCCCAGTCCGGTGAGACTGGTTCCGGCTCCACGTACGAAGCCTCCAGTGATGATCCATGGCACGAAGCCTCCAGTGATGATCCTGGCCCGGAGCCTGTAGTGATGATCCATGTCACGAAGCCTCCAGTGATGATCCATGGCCCGGAGCCTGTAGTGATGATCCATGGCCCGGAGCCTGTAGTGATGATCCATGGCCCGGAGTCTCCAGTGATAATCCATGGCCCGGAGCCTTTTTATTTATCACAATTTTCTTTACCCAGTTTTTTTGGTCTTCAATGCAGGGCCGACAGACAAGTTCCTTACTTTTCCTTACTGAATAAAGGGGAAAAGGCCATTCTTGAACATGGGGTGAGACATTCTTACTAATTTACTAGAGAACCATTTCGGATTTAAGTATAACTTTTGTATGACTGATGCCTTAAGTGAGAGGTCTAATGCTTTAATATTTAATCATTTCTGCCCTCCGAATTAATATTCATTATATAAATATGCCCTTTTAATTTTGTCTGGCTTGCCATTCCAAATAAAATGCAATATTTTTTGCTCATATAATTTAAAAAACTAGTCGCTAGGTGTAGGCAAGGCCATAAGCAAATAGGTAAACTGGGATATGACTACAGAGTTAATCAGGGGGATTTTTCCACAAATACACAGGTATTTTCCTTTCCATGCTAGCAAGATCTTATGTATTTTTTCTAACTTTCTATAAAAATGTATTGGAGTGAGATAATTTCTTTCTTTCAAGATATGTATACAGAGTATGTCCACATCCCCGTCAGACCATTTTATTGGTAAACTACACGGTAATGTAAAAGTTGAATTTTTTTGTGATACATAATTATCATAATTTGATTTTAATCCAGAGAGGTTAGAAAAAGTATCTAGATCCTCTATGAGGCTGTGGGGGGGGATTCTAATTGTGGTTTTAAAAGAAAATGTGAATCATCAGTGTACCATGACACCATTTTATAAGAGATTTAAATATTCCAGGCATTTATATTTAAACTCCATTCGTACTTTATCAAAAGCCTTTTCAAAGTCAGCTATGAAAACCAGGCATGTTTACCAGATATTTCATAGTGTTCTATTGTTTCCAGTACTCCTGTCTGATCAGGATGAAAAATATCTGACAAAACCTTTTTAACACTATGCGCTAAGCACAGAATTCAATGCGCTTTAGCTAGATTTTTGCATCAAAACACTGAAGTATTTTTTTTTTAATGGACTGGATCTTTATATATACCACTTGGATCATGTTTCAGTAATAATGAAATCAGACCTTCTTGTTGAGTGTTTAATAATATACCATTTATATAGGAGTGGTTAAAACATGCTAATAACAATATCAAAAAGGTTTGGAATACCTCCACTGGTACGCCATCCAGCCCTGAAGATTTCCTGGACTTAAAGGCTTTAATTGCATCAAGCAGTTCCTCCTCTGTAATTTGTCCATCACATGAGTCTTTCTGTACAGATGTTAAATTGACATTATTAATAGGAAACATATCCATACAATCCATTCAGTTGGTGGAGATGGTGGAGACTGAAATGAAAACATATGCTTGAAGTACTTTACTTTACTAGCGTGTCATTGTTGATAGACAACAATAATACCTCTTCCACACTGACTTTACGGAACTCAAAAGTACAATTCTTGTCTTTCATAATTTGGTCCGATATACAGTTGAAGTCGGAAGTTTACATACACTTAGGTTGGAGTCATTAAAACTTGTTTTTCAACCACTCCACACATTTCTTGTTAACAAACTATAGTTTTGGCATGTCGGTTAGGACATCTACTTCGTGCATGACACAAGTAATTTCTCCAACAATTGTTTACAGACAGATTGTTTCACTTATAATTCACTGTATCATAATTCCAGTGGGTCAGAAGTTTACATACACTAAGTTGACTGTGCCTTTAAACAACTTGGAATATTCCAGAAAATGATGTCATGGCTTTAGAAGCTTCTGATAGGCTAATTGACATCATTTGAGTCAATTGGAGGTGTACCTGTGGATGTATTTCAAGGCCTACCTTCAAACTCAGTGCCTCTTCGCTTGACATCATGCGAAAATCAAAAGAAATCAGCCAAGACCTCAGAAAATAAATTGGAGACCTCCACAAGTTTGGTTCATCCTTGGGAGCAATTTCCAAACGCCTGAAGGTACCACGTTCATCTGTACAAACAATAGTACGCAAGTATAAACACCATGGGACCATGCAGCCGTCATACCGCTCAGGAAGGAGAAGCGTTTTGTCTCCTAGAGATGAACGTACTTTGGTGCGAAAAGTGCAAATCAATCCCAGAACAACAGCAAAGGACCCTGGCCATAGTCATATTTAACATGTAATGGCATAACACAACTGATAGACTGGAATGACACGCTCACTCACAGTTGAAAAGGAGCTGTGAGCAAACCAAGCCCCAAAATATTTGAATGAGCCGACCCCCCTACATTTTTTATTGTCACTAAAGAGGAAAGAACCCATTTTCAGAACTGCAAATAACCATTGAAGAGCTCAAACGGTTATTTGAGTCATTATGGTTCCACATAGAACCACCATCTAAAAATAGCCCATATTAACATATGCAGCCTGAGGAACAAGTTCCATGAAGTCAATAATTTGCTTGTAACAAATGACATTCATATTCTGACCATCTCTGAAACTCACTTAGATAATACCTTTTGATGATACAGTGGTAGCAATACATGGTTATAACATCTACCGAAAAGACAGAAATGCCAAAGAGGGCGGAGTTGCGGTCTATATTCAGAACGACATTCCTGTAAAGCTTAGAGACGATCTAACGTTAAATAGTGTTGAAGTAATATGGCTACATGTTAATCTGCCTCACCTTAAACCCATTCTGGTGGGAAGCTGCTATAGACCACCAAGTGCTAACAGTCAGTATCTGGATAATATGTTTGAAATGCTTGACAATGTATGTGATATCAACAGAGAAGTATATTTTCTGGGTGATTTCAATATTGACTGGCTCTCATCAAGCTGCCCACCCAAGTAAAAAATTCAAACTGTACCCAGTGTCTGCAAACTGGTTCAGGTTATCAGTCAACCTACCAGGGTAGTTACAAACAGCACAGGAAATTAAATCACCAACATCTATTGATCACATCTGTACTAATGCTGCAGATATTTGCTTTAAAGCAGAATCCAAATCCATAGGATGTAGTGATCACAATATAGTAGCCATATCTAGGAAAACCAAAGTTCCAAAGGCTGGGCCTAATATAGTGTATAAGAGGTCAAGTTTTGTTGTGATTCATATGTTGATGATGTAAATAATATTTGTTGGTCCGTGGTGTGTAATGAGGAGCAACCAGACGCTACACTTGACACATTTATGAAATTGCTTATTCCAGTTACTAATAAGCACGCACCCGTTAAGAAAATGACTGTAAAAACTGTTAAATCTCCTTGGATTGATGAGGAATTTAAAAATTGTATGGTTGAGAGGGATGAGGCAAAAGGTATGGCAAATATTTGGAAATAGCTAGGAGTTTGGTTTTCAATACTGTTTAAACTATTTCTTTGAAGTTTTTCAATACATTTTAATATTTGTAGCTACTTTTTAAGTAAATACCTGCAGTCAACTTGTACAATAGGTTAAGAGAAAAAATGCAAAAAGCTTATTTCTTTCAAATTTTGTGCACAAATTTGTTTACATCCCTGTTAGAATCTGATTAAACATCATAATCATTACACAGGTGCACCTTGTGCTGGGGACAATAAAAAGCCACTAAAATATGCAGTTCTGTCACACAACACAATGCCATAGATGTCTATATTTTGAGGGGGCGCACAATTGGCATGCTGACTGATGGAATGTTCACCAGAGCAGTTGCCAGAGAATTTAATAAGATAATCCATCCACCTTTATCTATCTACCATAAGCCGTGTCCGACATTGTTTTAGAGAATATGGCAGTACGTCCAACCCGGCCTCACAACCGCAGACCACGTGTAACCACGCCAGCCCAGGACGTCCCTTCCGGCTTCTTTACCTGCGGGATCATCTGAGACGAGCCATCCGGACAGCTGATGAAACTGAGGAGTATTTATGTCTGTAATAAAACTCATTCTGATTGGCTGGGCCTAGCTCTTAAGGGGGTGGGGGGCTACGCCCTCGCAGGCCCACCCATGGCTGCCACCCTGCCCAGTCATGTGAAATTCATAGATTAGGGCCTAATGAATGTATTTCGATTGACTGATTTCCTTACAGTTCATATAACTCAGTAAAATAGTTGAAATTGTTGCATGTTGCGGTTATGTTTTTGTTCAGTATACTTTTTTGTTCAACACATTCAGCAGAAAATAGCTTCATTTTCATCAGATGACAACAGAAGTGCAATGCTATTTGTCTGGCAGCCTCACAAGTAAATGAGTTTACATTGAAAAAGCAAGGTTTTTTGGCAAGAAACGATGCATTGCCATCATATTTCTAATGTTTATCATATAAAGAATGTAGCTAGCTACATTTCTTAATGTTTTGCTTAAAGTTAATCTTGCATTATACCGGGAAAAAGTAGTCTACACGGAAAAGTACCAGAGAAAAGTAGTCTATATGGAAAACCACCAGAGAAAAGTAGTCTATATGGAAAACCACCAGAGAAAAGTAGTCTGTATGGAAAACCACCAGAGAAAAGTAGTCTGTATGGAAAACCACCAGAGAAAAGTAGTCTGTATGGAAAACCACCAGAGAACAGTAGTCTGTATGGAAAACCACCAGAGAAAAGTAGTCTGTATGGAAAACCAACAGAGAAAAATAGTCTGTATGGAAAACCACCAGAGAAAAGTAGTCTGTATGGAAAACCACCAGAGAAAAGTAGTCTGTATGGAAAACCACCAGAGAAAAGTAGTCTGTATGGAAAACCACCAGAGAAAAGTAGCTACACATCAGTCAGAGCTCTGTCATCCGAGTGGAGAAGTGCAACTGAAGCACAAAATGTGTCTGATGCCGAGCAGAAATTACAATAAGAAGCATTTTAGATCTGCGTCTTCAAAACGCAGCAAGATATTTCTTATGCGTTTAATATTTTGTCTGCGTGAAAATCGCAGCATTCTGCTGTTATCTCAGTAAGTGGCTGAATTAATAAGGAGACGGGGCATCATATTGTGTTAGCTTTCTGCCGTGTTTGAGAAATCTGTACAACTGCCTGCTATCTTGATTTTATGGCGTTTTTTCTCCTCTCCGTTCTCGGCCCGCCTGCTATTTCCCCATCTTCTTGCCCCATCTTCTTTGAGCAGAGCAGGCAGGCAGGCCTGTTGCCCTTGCGACTCCAGACTCCACACAGACACAGCATGCACTGTGAGTGAAAAATCTATGTTAACCTCTTTCAGTTTATATGACTTCTAATGTGTTGAAGGATCTCTTTAAGTTCATGCGTGTGTATGTGTGTGTGGGTGTGCAACCACACACCCTCTGGGCAGACAGCAAAAAGCGCTTGCTTGACCCAATTCAGGAAACCGTTGATTTTCTTCAGAGAAACTGTCTAAACGGATTTCCTGTTGTTTTGAGACCTCACTAGAAGAGTAGAATAACTAGCTGTTGCTACAGAACGAGATGATCAATTTACAGTTAGTCTGTACCTTCTACCATAGTTTAGTCTCATTCACCACGCATGAACACATACCAAGATGTTTTGTATATGCTTGCGTAAGATAGTTTGACTATATAAGGCTTCTGTACTCATTGTGTCATCGAGCTCTCAACCTTACACTTCAGAGTGCATGACTGACCAGCTTCATTATTGCAATTCTTATTAATAATGATTGATTGTTTGAAGAAATAACAAAGTCTCTCTCAATTGGTTAGAATTTCCACAACAGTTTACATGCTGCTTCTAACCTCAGACAAGCATGCGTCAAAACTCTGTTCATTTGCACAGTGTCTCTCATTCACATTCGCTTGTAAATGTCCAAACTCACCAAAAATGACATTCGGTAGCTCCAAGCTATATACAGTGCAGACCCCTTTACTTTTTCCACATGTTGTTATGTTACAGCCTAATTCTAAAATTGATTCAATTGTTTTTTCTCCTCATCAATCTACACATAATACCCCATAATGACAAAGCAAAAACAGATTTTTAGAAATGTTTGCAAATGTATTAAAAATAAAAAACTCTTTCCTCATTACTTTGTTGAAGTATGACACTACAAGCTTGGCACACCTGTATTTGGGGAGTTTCTCCCATTCTTCTCTGACGATCCTCTCAAGCTCTGTCAGTTTGGATGGGGAGCGTCGCTGCACAGCTATTTTCAGATCATGTCCTGTTGGATGGTGAACCTTTGCCCCAGTCTGAGGTCCTAAGCTCTGGAGCTGGTTATCATCAAGGATCTCTCTGTACTTTGCTCTGTTTGTCTTTCCCTCGATCCTGACTAGTCTCCCAGTCCCTGCCGCTGAAAAACATCCCCACAGTATGATTCTGCCACCACCATGCTTCACCGTAGGGATGGTGCCAGGATTCCTCTAGATGTGACGCTTGACATTCAGGCCAAAGAGTTCAATCTTGGTTTCATCAGACCGGAGAATCTTGTTTCTCATGATCTGAGAGTCCTTTAGGTACCTTTTTGCAAACTCCATGTGGGCTGTCATGTGCCTTTTTCTGAGGAGTGACTTCCGCCTGGCCACTCTACCGTAAATGCCAGTGTTGCGGCGTCACTACAGCCTGGGGTTCGATCCCATTACTGTGTCATTACTGTGTCATTACTGGCCGTGACCCGGAGTCCCATAGGGCAGCGCACAATTGGCCTAGCGTCATCTGGGTTAGGCGAAGGTTTGGCCAGGGGGGCTTTGATTGGCTCATCGCGCTCTAGTAACACCTTGTGGCAAGCCTGGCACCTGCAGGCTGACTTCGGTCATCAGTTGAACAGTGTTTCCTCCGACACATTGGTGCAGCTGTGTTCCGGGTTAAGCGAGCGGATGTTAAGAAGTGCGGCTTGGCGGGTCATGTTTCGGAGGACGCATGACTCGACCTTCGCCTCTCCTGAGCCCGTTGGGGAGTTGCAGCGATGAGACAAGATCACGAAATTGGAGAAAAAAAGGAGGTAAAAATTACAACAAAAATAAATAAATAAAATGTATATTTAAATTACGATGGAGATTTTTTGGTACCCTTCCCCAGATCTGTGCCTCGACACAATCCTGTCTCGGAGCTCTACGGACAATTCCTTCGACCTCACAGTTTGGTTTTTTTCTCTGACATGCACTGTCAACTGTGGGACCTTATATAGACAGTTGTGTGCCTTTCCAAATCATGTCAAAACAATTGAATTTACCACAAGTGGACTCAAATCAAGTTGTAGAAACATCTCAAGGATGATCAATGGAAACAGGATGCACCTGAGCTCAATTTCGAGTCTCATAGCAAAGGGTCTGAATACTTATGTAAATCAGGTATTTCAGTTTTTTCTTTTGAATAGATTTGCAAACATTTCGATAAAACAGTTTTTGCTTTGTCATTATGGGGTATTGTGTGTACATTGATGAGGATCCATTTTTTTTATTCAATCAATTTTAGAATAAGGCTGTAACGTAACAAAATATGGAAAAAGTCAAGGGGTCTGAATACTTTCCGAATGCACTGTATGTATAACTCGAGCTGGAAAGCCTGTCTTTGCAATTCATTCATTTACTTTTGTTTGCGCTCGTTAGCATATTTAGCTAGCAGCCTCCATGGAAATTCGCTATTACTTGTGCTAATTTTGTTATCATTCTGGTAATAGACACCCGATGGGCTTTTTTTGGCACCCCCTTGTGTACTAAGCCGGTAATACCGTATATCCCAGGATGAGAAAAGGATGGTATGACGATATGAACATCTGGATACCACCCAACCCTACTAGTTACTACACAGAAGCCTTATAAATACACACAACAGCTAGGCCAGTACAAACAGAATATACTGAACACTTACAGACATCATTTACACACTTACAATCCACTATCCTTCCAGACTTACAAGTGTCAAGATTCAACAGTATCCTACTAGCGACTTACAGTCTACATAAAGATTGTAGTGTTCATGTGTTAACAATGTGTGTCATCACGGAACATCACGTTTCCAACGCAAAACTCCACAGGCTCCACACAGCACATGTTGTTGTACCGAAATCAAATAGCAGAGGTTGTGTAGGGATGGTGTCATTGTGTAGGGATGATGTTAGAGTTATCGTAGGGTCAGATTCCTCCCCCAGCTGATACACACTTATGATTAGTCACTGTTTTACCGTTGTGTGTGTTTTTTTCCGGAGCGTGTCTTGTGGAATGTGTGTGTGTGTGTGTGTGTGTGTGTGTGTGTGTGTGTGTGTGTGTGTGTGTGTGTGTGTGTGTGTGTGTGTGTGTGTGTGTGTGTGTGTGTGTGTGTGTGTGTGTGTGTGTGTGTGTGAGAGAGAGAGAGAGAAGTGTGTAGAGGGGAGTGTGTGTGAGGAGAAAGAATAAGAGCAGTCAGGCTTCACCATGAGCAGTGCTGTTAGAAGAGCTCAATGCATTGTGGATAAGTGTATGGCGTGGATGGGTCGCCATGCCTCATCCCCTTCTTTCTCTACCTCTTTCATTCTCTCACACACTCACTCGCTTAATCTCATTGTTGATGCATGAGTGGAATTTACCTTCTGCGTCCTCAACAGGATCAATGGCTTCAATGGCCTCAATGGTAGCTGAGTATGGAGAGAAAGAGAAAGATAGAGAGTGAAGGAGAAAGAGAGGGAGAGAGAAAGAGGGAGGAGGGTGAGGGTTATTCATGCAAAACCCTTAGAGCGGCACTGCAGCCCTCAGTACAGAGGGCGTTTGGTGTTAGCATGTTCGGTAGCTAGCGTTAGCTCACACACATACACACATACACCATGCTATTACTCCTCAGCAGTAGTGAGGTGAGGGTGACTGACTGACGTGGAGAGAGAGAGAGAGAGAGAGAGAGAGAGAGAGAGAGAGAGAGAGAGAGAGAGAGAGAGAGAGAGAGAGAGAGAGAGAGAGAGAGAGAGAGAGAGAGAGAGAGAGAGAGAGAGAGAGAGAGAGAGAGAGAGAGAGAGAGAGAGAGAGAGAGAGAGAGAGAGAGAGAGAGAGAGATGAAGGAAAGAGAGAGAGAGAGAGAGAGAGAGAGAGAGAGAGAGAGAGAGAGAGAGAGATGAAGGAGAGAGAGAGAGAGATGAAGGAAAGAGAGAGAGAGAGAGAGAGAGAGAGAGAGAGAGAGAGAGAGAGAGAGAGAGAGATGAAGGAGAGAGAGAGAGAGATGAAGGAAAGAGAGAGAGAGATGAAGGAAAGAGAGAGAGAGAGAGAGAGAGAGATGAAGGAGAGAGAGAGAGAGATGAAGGAAAGAGAGAGAGAGAGAGAGAGAGAGAGAGATGAAGGAGAGAGAGAGAGAGATGAAGGAGAGAGAGAGAGAGAGAGAGAGAGAGAGAGAGAGAGAGAGAGAGAGAGAGAGAGAGAGAGAGAGAGAGAGAGAGATGAAGGAAAGAGAGAGAGAGAGAGAGAGATGAAGGAGAGAGAGAGAGAGATGAAGGAGAGAGAGAGAGAGAGAGAGAGAGAGAGAGAGAGAGAGAGAGAGAGAGAGAGAGAGAGAGAGAGAGAGAGAGAGAGAGAGAGAGAGAGAGAGAGAGAGAGAGAGAGAGAGAGAGAGAGAGAGAGAGAGATGAAGGAAAGAGAGAGAGAGAGAGAGAGAGAGAGAGATGAAGGAAAGAGAGAGAGAGAGAGAGAGAGATGAAGGAAAGAGAGAGAGAGAGAGAGAGAGAGAGAGAGAGAGAGAGAGAGAGAGAGAGAGAGAGAGAGAGATGAAGGAGAGAGAGAGAGAGATGAAGGAAAGAGAGAGAGAGATGAAGGAAAGAGAGAGAGAGAGAGAGAGAGAGAGAGATGAAGGAGAGAGATCTCTCTCTCTCTTTCCTTCATCTCTCTCTCTCTCTCTCTCTCTCTCTCTCTCTCTCTCTCTCTCTCTCTCTCTCTCTCTCTCTCTCTCTCTCTCTCTCTCTCCTTCATCTCTCTCTCTCTCTCCTTCATCTCTCTCTCTCTCTCTCTCTCTCTCTCTTTCCTTCATCTCTCTCTCTCTCCTTCATCTCTCTCTCTCTCTCTCTCTCTCTTTCCTTCATCTCTCTCTCTCTTTCCTTCATCTCTCTCTCTCTCTCCTTCATCTCTCTCTCTCTCTCTCTCTCTCTCTCTCTCTCTCTCTCTCTCTCTCTCTCTTTCCTGGCCCACCACTCCACCCTGGACTTGAACAGCCTCTATGACCAGGTCCACCTCTATAAGGCAGCAGTGCCCACCTTTGTCCGGACTCTAAAGGACATCGCTCTCAAACGCAGCCCCAACACTTCACACAGGAGCAACAGATCAATAGACACCCCACCCAGACCAGCGAGACACCCTCCAAGACCTGCAGGACCCCCCCGTGGACCTACACATAGAGGACCCACGCCAAGAGGACTTACATCCAGACCACAGCACCCCCAGACACATCCACACCCCCACCCCAACCAATCAACACCCCCCCACATCAACCATGCCCACACCCCATTTAGGCCCCCTCAGATCAGACCTATGCCACTCCTGCCCACCCCATGCACCCCACCCCCGCAAAGAGAGCATCAACATGGAAGTCACACATACGCCCAGGTAGTGAGCGGGCAAACAGGCCCAACCCCCACTCTTACACTCGCCCAAGCCAACGGCATGTACCAGATGCTCAGCAGGCTCTGCTCACACTTACTGGCCTGAGGCCAAACCACACGGCCAACAACATTGGACACTTTATGGAACAAAAAGCCTTCACTATATCATCCTGGAATATCCAAGGCCTGAGGTCATCTGCCTTTGGCCTAAAGAGCAGGAACACGGACTTCACCAAAGAAATCGGTAATGCAGACATTGTCATCCTGCAAGAAACATGGTATAGCGGAGACAGACCCACTGGTTGCCCTCTAGGTTACAGAGAGCTGGTAGTCCCATCCACCAAACTACCAGGTGTGAAACAGGGAAGGGACTCAGGGGGAATGCTAATTTGGTATAGAGCAGACCTAACTCACTCCATTAAATTAATCAAAACAGGAACATTTTACATTTGGCTAGAAATTCAAAAGGAAATTATCTTAACAGAGAAAAATGTCCTCCTGTGTGCTACCTATATCCCCCCACTAGAATCCCCATACTTTAATAAAGACAGCTTCTCCATCCTGGAGGGGGAAATCAATCATTTCCAGGCCCAGGGACATGTATTAGTCTGTGGCGACCTAAATGCCAGAACTGGACAAGAACCTGACACCCTCAGCACACAGGGGGACAAACACCTGCCTGCAGGTGACAGCATTCCCTCCCCCATATGCCCCCCTAGGCACAACTATGACAACATAACCAACAAAAACGGGTCACAACTCCTGCAGCTCTGTCGCACGCTGGGTATGTACATAGTCAATGGTAGGCTTCGAGGGGACTCCTATGGTAGGTTCACCTATAGCTCATCTCTTGGCAGTAGCACTGTAGACTACTTTATCACTGACCTCAACCCAGAGTCTCTCAGAGCGTTCACAGTCAGCCCACTGACACCCCTATCAGACCACAGCAAAATCACAGTCTACTTGAACAGAGCAATACTCAATCATGAGGCATCAAAGCCAAAGGAACTGAGTAACATTAAGAAATGCTATAGATGGAAGGAATGCAGTTTGGAAACCTACCAAAAAACAATTAGGCAACAGCAAATTCAATCCCTTTTAGACAACTTCCTGGGTAAAATGTTCCACTGCAATAGTGAAGGTGTAAACTTGGCAGTAGAAAATCTTAACAGTATATTTGACCTCTCAGCTTCCCTATCAAATCTAAAAATCTCAAATAGAAAACCGAAGAAAATGAACAACAATGACAAATGGTTTGATAAAGAATGCAAAAATCTAAGAAATAAATTGAGGAACCTGTCCAACCAAAAACATAGAGACCCGGAAAACCTGAGTCTACGCCTTCACTATGGCGAATCACTAAAACAATACAGAAATACACTACGGAAAAAGAAGGAACAGCACGTCAGAAATCAGCTCAATGTAATTGAAGACTCCATAGACTCTAACCAATTCTGGGAAAATTGGAAAACACTAAACAAACAACAACACGAAGAATTATCTATCCAAAATGGAGATGTATGGGTAAACCACTTCTCCAATCTTTTTGGCTCTATAACAAAGAATAAAGAACAAAAACATATACATGATCAAATACAAATCCTAGAATCAACTATTAAAGACTACCAGAACCCATTGGATTCTCCAATTACCTTGAATGAGTTACAGGACAAAATAAAAACCCTCAAACCCAAAAAGGCCTGTGGTGTTGATGGTATCCTTAATGAAATGATCAAATATACAGACAACAAATTCCAATTGGCTATACTAAAACTCTTTAACATCGTCCTTAGCTCTGGCATCTTCCCCAATATTTGGAACCAAGGACTGATCACCCCAATCCACAAAAGTGGAGACAAATTTGACCCCAATAACTACCGTGGAATATGCGTCAACAGTAACCTTGGGAAAATACTCTGCATTATCATTAACAGCAGACTCGTACATTTCCTCAATGAAAACAATGTACTGAGCAAATGTCAAATTGGCTTTTTACCAAATTACCGTACAACAGACCATGTATTCACCCTACACACCCTAATTGACAACCAAACAAACCAAAACAAAGGCAAAGTCTTCTCATGCTTTGTTGATTTCAAAAAAGCCTTCGACTCAATTTGGCATGAGGGTCTGCTATACAAATTGATGGAAAGTGGTGTTGGGGGTAAAACATACGACATTATAAAATCCATGTACACAAACAACAAGTGTGCGGTTAAAATTGGCAAAAAACACACACATTTCTTCACACAGGGTCGTGGGGTGAGACAGGGATGCAGCTTAAGCCCCACCCTCTTCAACATATATATCAACGAATTGGCGCGGGCACTAGAACAGTCTGCAGCACCCGGTCTCACCCTACTAGAATCCGAAGTCAAATGTCTACTGTTTGCTGATGATCTGGTGCTTCTGTCACCAACCAAGGAGGGCCTACAGCAGCACCTAGATCTTCTGCACAGATTCTGTCAGACCTGGGCCCTGACAGTAAATCTCAGTAAGACCAAAATAATGGTGTTCCAAAAAAGGTCCAGTCACCAGGACCACAAATTCCATCTAGACACCGTTGCCCTAGAGCACACAAAAAACTATACATACCTCGGCCTAAACATCAGCACCACAGGTAACTTCCACAAAGCTGTGAACGATCTGAGAGACAAGGCAAGAAGGGCCTTCTATGCCATCAAAAGGAACATAAATTTCAACATACCAATTAGGATCTGGCTAAAAATACTTGAATCAGTCATAGAGCCCATTGCCCTTTATGGTTGTGAGGTCTGGGGTCCGCTCACCAACCAAGATTTCACAAAATGGGACAAACACCAAATTGAGACTCTGCATGCAGAATTCTGCAAAAATATCCTCCGTGTACAACGTAGAACACCAAATAATGCATGCAGAGCAGAATTAGGCCGATACCCACTAATTATCAAAATCCAGAAAAGAGCCGTTAAATTCTACAACCACCTAAAAGGAAGCGATTCCCAAACCTTCCATAACAAAGCCATCACCTACAGAGAGATGAACCTGGAGAAGAGTCCCCTAAGCAAGCTGGTCCTAGGGCTCTGTTCACAAACACAAACACACCCCACAGAGCCCCAGGACAACAGCACAATTAGACCCAACCAAATCATGAGAAAACAAAAAGATAATTACTTGACACATTGGAAAGAATTAACAAAAAAACAGAGCAAACTAGAATGCTATTTGGCCCTAAACAGAGAGTACACAGTGGCAGAATACCTGACCACTGTGACTGACCCAAACTTAAGGAAAGCTTTGACTATGTACAGACTCAGTGAGCATAGCCTTGCTATTGAGAAAGGCCGCCGTAGGCAGACATGGCTCTCAAGAGAAGACAGGCTATGTGCACACTGCCCACAAAATGAGGTGGAAACTGAGCTGCACTTCCTAACCTCCTGCCCAATGTATGACCATATTAGAGAGACATATTTCCCTCAGATTACACAGATCCACAAAGAATTCGAAAACAAATCCAATTTTGATAAACTCCCATATCTACTGGGTGAAATTCCACAGTGTGCCATCACAGCAGCAAGATTTGTGACCTGTTGCCACAAGAAAAGGGCAACCAGTGAAGAACAAACACCACTGTAAATACAACCCATATTTATGTTTATTTATTTTAACTTGTGTGCTTTAACCATTTGTACATTGTTACAACACTGCATATATATAATATGACATTTGTAATGTCTTTATTGTTTTGAAACTTCTGTATGTGTAATGTTTACTGTTCATTTTTATTGTTTATTTGACTTTTGTATATTACCTACCTCACTTGCTTTGGCAATGTTAACACATGTTTCCCATGCCAATAAAGCCCCTTGAATTGAATTGAATTGAATTGAGATGAAGGAAAGAGAGAGAGAGAGAGAGAGAGAGAGAGAGAGAGAGAGAGAGAGATGAAGGAGAGAGAGAGAGAGATGAAGGAAAGAGAGAGAGAGAGAGAGAGATGAAGGAAAGAGAGAGAGAGAGAGAGAGATGAAGGAAAGAGAGAGAGAGAGAGAGAGAGATGAAGGAAAGAGAGAGAGAGAGAGAGAGAGATGAAGGAGAGAGAGAGAGAGATGAAGGAAAGAGAGAGAGAGAGAGAGAGAGAGAGAGAGAGAGAGAGAGATGGAGAGAGAGAGAGAGATGAAGGAAAAAGAGAGAGAGAGAGAGAGAGAGAGAGAGAGAGAGAGAGAGAGAGAGAGAGAGAGAGAGAGATGAAGGAAAGAGAGAGAGAGAGAGAGAGAGAGAGAGAGAGAGAGAGATGAAGGAAAGAGAGAGAGAGAGAGAGAGAGAGAGATGAAGGAAAGAGAGAGAGAGAGAGAGAGAGAGATGAAGGAGAGAGAGAGAGAGATGAAGGAAAAAGAGAGAGAGAGAGAGAGAGAGAGAGAGAGAGAGAGAGAGTAGTTTGGTGGATGGGACTACCAGCTCTCTGTAACCTAGAGGGCAACCAGTGGGTCCGTCTCCGCTATACCATGTTTCTTGCAGGATGACAATGTCTGCATTAAAGAGCAGGAACACGGACTTCACCAAAGAAATCGGTAATGCAGACATTGTCATCCTGCAAGAAACATGGTATAGCGGAGACGGACCCACTGGTTGCCCTCTAGGTTACAGAGAGCTGGTAGTCCCATCCACCAAACTACCAGGTGTGAAACAGGGAAGGGACTCAGGGGGAATGCTAATTTGGTATAGAGCAGACCTAACTCACTCCATTAAATTAATCAAAACAGGAACATTTTACATTTGGCTAGAAATTCAAAAGGAAATTATCTTAACAGAGAAAAATGTCCTCCTGTGTGCTACCTATATCCCCCCACTAGAATCCCCATACTTTAATAAAGACAGCTTCTCCATCCTGGAGGGGGAAATCAATCATTTCCAGGCCCAGGGACATGTATTAGTCTGTGGCGACCTAAATGCCAGAACTGGACAAGAACCTGACACCCTCAGCACACAGGGGGACAAACACCTGCCTGCAGGTGACAGCATTCCCTCCCCCATATGCCCCCCTAGGCACAACTATGACAACATAACCAACAAAAACGGGTCACAACTCCTGCAGCTCTGTCGCACGCTGGGTATGTACATAGTCAATGGTAGGCTTCGAGGGGACTCCTATGGTAGGTTCACCTATAGCTCATCTCTTGGCAGTAGCACTGTAGATTACTTTATCACTGACCTCAACCCAGAGTCTCTCAGAGCGTTCACAGTCAGCCCACTGACACCCCTATCAGACCACAGCAAAATCACAGTCTACTTGAACAGAGCAATACTCAATCATGAGGCATCAAAGCCAAAGGAACTGAGTAACATTAAGAAATGCTATAGATGGAAGGAATGCAGTTTGGAAACCTACCAAAAAACAATTAGGCAACAGCAAATTCAATCCCTTTTAGACAACTTCCTGGGTAAAATGTTCCACTGCAATAGTGAAGGTGTAAACTTGGCAGTAGAAAATCTTAACAGTATATTTGACCTCTCAGCTTCCCTATCAAATCTAAAAATCTCAAATAGAAAACCGAAGAAAATGAACAACAATGACAAATGGTTTGATAAAGAATGCAAAAATCTAAGAAATAAATTGAGGAACCTGTCCAACCAAAAACATAGAGACCCGGAAAACCTGAGTCTACGCCTTCACTATGGCGAATCACTAAAACAATACAGAAATACACTACGGAAAAAGAAGGAACAGCACGTCAGAAATCAGCTCAATGTAATTGAAGACTCCATAGACTCTAACCAATTCTGGGAAAATTGGAAAACACTAAACAAACAACAACACGAAGAATTATCTATCCAAAATGGAGATGTATGGGTAAACCACTTCTCCAATCTTTTTGGCTCTATAACAAAGAATAAAGAACAAAAACATATACATGATCAAATACAAATCCTAGAATCAACTATTAAAGACTACCAGAACCCATTGGATTCTCCAATTACCTTGAATGAGTTACAGGACAAAATAAAAACCCTCCAACCCAAAAAGGCCTGTGGTGTTGATGGTATCCTTAATGAAATGATCAAATATACAGACAACAAATTCCAATTGGCTATACTAAAACTCTTTAACATCGTCCTTAGCTCTGGCATCTTCCCCAATATTTGGAACCAAGGACTGATCACCCCAATCCACAAAAGTGGAGACAAATTTGACCCCAATAACTACCGTGGAATATGCGTCAACAGTAACCTTGGGAAAATCCTCTGCATTATCATTAACAGCAGACTCGTACATTTCCTCAATGAAAACAATGTACTGAGCAAATGTCAAATTGGCTTTTTACCAAATTACCGTACAACAGACCATGTATTCACCCTACACACCCTAATTGACAACCAAACAAACCAAAACAAAGGCAAAGTCTTCTCATGCTTTGTTGATTTCAAAAAAGCCTTCGACTCAATTTGGCATGAGGGTCTGCTATACAAATTGATGGAAAGTGGTGTTGGGGGTAAAACATACGACATTATAAAATCCATGTACACAAACAACAAGTGTGCGGTTAAAATTGGCAAAAAACACACACATTTCTTCACACAGGGTCGTGGGGTGAGACAGGGATGCAGCTTAAGCCCCACCCTCTTCAACATATATATCAACGAATTGGCGCGGGCACTAGAACAGTCTGCAGCACCCGGTCTCACCCTACTAGAATCCGAAGTCAAATGTCTACTGTTTGCTGATGATCTGGTGCTTCTGTCACCAACCAAGGAGGGCCTACAGCAGCACCTAGATCTTCTGCACAGATTCTGTCAGACCTGGGCCCTGACAGTAAATCTCAGTAAGACCAAAATAATGGTGTTCCAAAAAATGTCCAGTCACCAGGACCACAAATTCCATCTAGACACCGTTGCCCTAGAGCACACAAAAAACTATACATACCTCGGCCTAAACATCAGCACCACAGGTAACTTCCACAAAGCTGTGAACGATCTGAGAGACAAGGCAAGAAGGGCCTTCTATGCCATCAAAAGGAACATAAATTTCAACATACCAATTAGGATCTGGCTAAAAATACTTGAATCAGTCATAGAGCCCATTGCCCTTTATGGTTGTGAGGTCTGGGGTCCGCTCACCAACCAAGATTTCACAAAATGGGACAAACACCAAATTGAGACTCTGCATGCAGAATTCTGCAAAAATATCCTCCGTGTACAACGTAGAACACCAAATAATGCATGCAGAGCAGAATTAGGCCGATACCCACTAATTATCAAAATCCAGAAAAGAGCCGTTAAATTCTACAACCACCTAAAAGGAAGCGATTCCCAAACCTTCCATAACAAAGCCATCACCTACAGAGAGATGAACCTGGAGAAGAGTCCCCTAATCAAGCTGGTCCTAGGGCTCTGTTCACAAACACAAACACACCCCACAGAGCCCCAGGACAACAGCACAATTAGACCCAACCAAATCATGAGAAAACAAAAAGATAATTACTTGACACATTGGAAAGAATTAACAAAAAAACAGAGCAAACTAGAATGCTATTTGGCCCTAAACAGAGAGTACACAGTGGCAGAATACCTGACCACTGTGACTGACCCAAACTTAAGGAAAGCTTTGACTATGTACAGACTTAGTGAGCATAGCCTTGCTATTGAGAAAGGCCGCCGTAGGCAGACATGGCTCTCAAGAGAAGACAGGCTATGTGCACACTGCCCACAAAATGAGGTGGAAACTGAGCTGCACTTCCTAACCTCCTGCCCAATGTATGACCATATTAGAGAGACATATTTCCCTCAGATTACACAGATCCACAAAGAATTTGAAAACAAATCCAATTTTGATAAACTCCCATATCTACTGGGAGAAATTCCACAGTGTGCCATCACAGCAGCAAGATTTGTGACCTGTTGCCACAAGAAAAGGGCAACCAGTGAAGAACAAACACCATTGTAAATACAACCCATATTTATGCTTATTTATTTTAACTTGTGTGCCTTAACTATTTGTACATTGTTACAACACTGTATATATATAATATAACATTTGTAATGTCTTTATTGTTTTGAAACTTCTGTATGTGTAATGTTTACTGTTAATTTGTATTGTTTATTTCACTTTTGTATAATATCTACCTCACTTGCTTTGGCAATGTTAACACATGTTTCCCATGCCAATAAAGCCCCTTGAATTGAATTGAATTGAATTGAATTGAGAGAGAGAGAGAGAGAGAGAGAGAGAGAGAGAGAGAGAGAGAGAGAGAGAGAGAGAGAGAGAGAGAGAGAGAGAGAGAGAGAGAGAGAGAGAGGAGAGAGAGAGAGAGAGAGAGAGAGAGAGAGAGATGAAGGAAAGAGAGAGAGAGAGAGAGAGAGAGAGAGAGAGAGAGAGAGAGAGAGAGAGAGAGAGAGAGAGAGAGAGAGAGAGAGAGAGAGAGAGAGAGAGAGAGAGAGAGAGAGAGAGAGATGAAGGAGAGAGAGAGAGAGAGATGAAGGAGAGAGAGAGAGAGAGAGAGAGAGAGAGGAGAGAGAGAGAGAGAGAGAGATGAAGGAAAGAGAGAGAGAGAGAGAGAGAGAGATGAAGGAAAGAGAGAGAGAGAGAGAGATGAAGGAAAGAGAGAGAGAGAGAGAGAGAGAGATGAAGGAGAGAGAGAGAGAGATGAAGGAAAGAGAGAGAGAGAGAGAGAGAGATGAAGGAAAGAGAGAGAGAGAGAGAGAGAGATGAAGGAAAAAGAGAGAGAGAGATGAAGGAAAGAGAGAGAGAGATGAAGGAGAGAGAGAGAGAGAGAGAGAGAGAGAGAGAGAGAGAGATGAAGGAGAGAGAGATGAAGGAGAGAGAGAGAGAGATGAAGGAGAGAGAGAGAGAGAGAGAGAGAGAGAGAGAGAGAGAGAGAGAGAGAGAGAGATGAAGGAAAGAGAGAGAGAGAGAGAGAGAGAGAGAGAGAGAGAGAGAGAGAGAGAGATGAAGGAAAGAGAGAGAGAGAGAGAGAGAGAGAGAGAGAGAGAGAGAGAGAGAGAGAGAGAGAGAGAGAGAGAGAGAGAGAGAGAGAGAGAGGAAAGAGAGAGAGAGAGAGAGAGAGATGAAGGAAAGAGAGAGAGAGAGAGAGAGAGAGAGAGAGAGAGAGAGAGAGAGAGAGAGAGAGAGATGAAGGAGAGAGAGAGAGAGATGAAGGAAAGAGAGAGAGAGAGAGAGAGAGAGAGATGAAGGAAAGAGAGAGAGAGAGAGAGAGAGAGAGATGAAGGAGAGAGAGAGAGAGATGAAGGAAAAGAGAGAGAGAGAGAGAGAGAGAGAGAGAGAGAGAGAGAGAGAGAGAGAGAGAGAGATGAAGGAAAGAGAGAGAGAGAGAGAGAGAGAGAGGAAGGAAAGAGAGAGAGAGAGAGAGAGATGAAGGAAAGAGAGAGAGAGAGAGAGAGAGAGAGAGAGATGAAGGAGAGAGAGAGAGATGAAGGAAAGAGAGAGAGAGAGAGAGAGAGATGAAGGAAAGAGAGAGAGAGAGAGAGAGAGATGAAGGAAAGAGAGAGAGAGAGAGAGAGAGATGAAGGAGAGAGAGAGAGAGATGAAGGAAAGAGAGAGAGAGAGAGAGAGAGAGAGAGAGAGAGAGATGAAGGAGAGAGAGAGAGAGATGAAGGAAAGAGAGAGAGAGAGAGAGAGAGAGAGAGAGAGAGAGAGATGAAGGAAAGAGAGAGAGAGAGAGAGAGAGAGAGAGAGAGAGAGAGAGAGAGAGAGAGAGAGAGAGAGAGAGAGAGAGGAAAGAGAGAGAGAGAGAGAGAGAGAGATGAAGGAGAGAGAGAGAGAGAGAGAGAGAGAGAGAGAGAGAGAGAGAGAGAGAGAGAGAGATGAAGGAGAGAGAGAGAGAGATGAAGGAAAGAGAGAGAGAGAGAGAGAGAGAGAGATGAAGGAAAGAGAGAGAGAGAGAGAGAGAGAGAGATGAAGGAGAGAGAGAGAGAGATGAAGGAAAAGAGAGAGAGAGAGAGAGAGAGAGAGAGAGAGAGAGAGAGAGAGAGAGAGAGAGAGAGAGATGAAGGAAAGAGAGAGAGAGAGAGAGAGATGAAGGAAAGAGAGAGAGAGAGAGAGAGAGATGAAGGAAAGAGAGAGAGAGAGAGAGAGAGAGAGAGAGATGAAGGAGAGAGAGAGAGAGATGAAGGAAAGAGAGAGAGAGAGAGAGAGAGATGAAGGAAAGAGAGAGAGAGAGAGAGAGAGATGAAGGAAAGAGAGAGAGAGAGAGAGAGAGATGAAGGAGAGAGAGAGAGAGATGAAG